>NC_092264.1:19524584-19833782 GCF_036320965.1 Panulirus ornatus
TTTGCGCAATCCATCACTGATTCCCTAAATACATCCCATTCCTCCCCCACTCCCCTTACTTCCATTGTTCCCACCTTGTTCCTTTCTGTACTCAGTCTCTCCTGGTACTTCCTCACACAAGTCTCCTTCCCAAGCTCACTTACTCTCACCACCCTCTTCACTCCAACATTCACTCTTCTTTTCTGAAAACCCATACAAATCTTCACCTTAACCTCCACAAGATAATGATCAGACATCCCTTCAGTTGCACCTCCCAGCACATTAACATCCAAAAGTCTCTCTTTCGCGCGCCTGTCAATTAACACATAATCCGATAACGCTCTCTGGCCATCTCTCCTACTTACATACGTATACTTATGTATATCTCGCTTTTTAAACCAGGTATTCCCAATCACCAGTCCTTTTTCAGCACATAAATCTACAAGCTCTTCACCATTTCCATTTACAACACTGAACACCCCATGTATACCAATTATTCCCTCAACTGCCACATTACTCACCTTTGCATTCAAATCACCCATCACTATAACCCGGTCTCGTGTATGAAAACCACTAACACACTCATTCGGTTGCTCCCAAAACATATATATATATATATTTATATATTATATATAAATATATATATATATATATATATATATATATATATATATATATATATATATATATATATATAGGGGATAAGGGAGAAAGAATACTTCTCACGCATTCCTCATGTGTTGTAGAAGGCGACTAAAGGGGAGGGAAGCAGGGAGCTAGAAACCCTTCCCTCCTTGTATTTTAACTTTCTAAAAGGGGAAACAAGAAGGAGTCACGCAGGTAGTGCTCATCCTCCCTGAAGGCTCAGATTGAGGTGTGTAAGTGTGTGTGGATGTAACCAAGATGAGAAAAAAGGAGAGATAGGTAGTATGTTTGAGGAAAGGAACCTGGATGTTTTGGCTCTGAGTGAAATGAAGCTCAAGGGTAAAGGGGAAGAGTGGTTTGGGAATGTTTGGGGAGTAAAGTCAGGGGTTGGTGAGAGGACAAGAGCAAGGGAAGGAGTAGCAATACTCTCGAAACAGGAGTGGTTAGAGTATGTGATACAGTGTAAGAAAGTAAACTCTAGATTGATATGGGTAAAATTGAAAGTGGAGGGAGAGAGATGGGTGATTATTGGTGCCTATGCACCTGGCCATGAGAAGAAAAATCATGAGACCGAAGTGTTTTGGGAGCAGCTGAGTGAGTGTGTTAGTAGTTTTGATGCATGAGACCGGGTTATAGTGATGGGTGATTTCAATGCAAACATGGGTAATGTGGCAGTTGAGGGAATAATTGGTGTACATGGGGTGTTCAGTGTTGTAAATGGAAATGGTGAAGAGCTTGTAGATTTGTGTGCTGAAAAAGGACTGGTGATTGGGAAAACCTGGTTTAAAAAGAGAGATATACATAAGCATACATATGTAAGTAGGATAGATGGCAAGAGTGCGTTATTGGATTATGTGCAGATTGATAGGCATGTGAAAGAGAGACTTCTCTATGTTAATGTGCTGAGAGGTGGAACTGGAGGGATGTCTGATCATTATCTTGTGAAGGTGAAGATTTATAGAGGTTTTCAGAAAAGAGGAGAGAATATTGGGGTAAAGAGAGTGGTGAGAGTAAGTGAGCTTGTGAAGGAGACTTGTGTGAGGAAGTACCAAGAGAGACTGAGTGCAGAATGGAAAAAGGTGAGAGCAAAGGACATAAGGGTAGTGGAGGAGGAATAGGATGTATTTGGGGAAGCAGTGATGGCTTGCGCAAAAGATGCTTGTGATATGAGAAGCGTGGAAGGTGGATAGATTAGAAAGGGTAGTGAGTGGTGGGATGAAGAAGTAAGATTATTAATGAAAGAGAAGAGAGAGGCAATTGGACAATATTTTGTAGGGAAATAGTGCAAATGAGTGGGAGATGTATAAAAAAAAAGAGACAGGAGGTCAAGAGAAAGGTGCAAGAGGTGAAAAATGGCAAACGAGAGTTGGGGTGAGAGAGTATCATTAGATTTTAGGAAGAATAAAAAGATGTTTATCTCTTTGGATAGGGGAGAAAGAATACTTCCCGTGCATTCCTCATGTGTCGTAGAAGGTGACTAAAGGGGACGGGACCGGGGCTAGAAACCCTCCCCTCCTTGTATTTTAACTTTCTAAACGGGGAAACAAGGAGTCACGCGGGGAGTGCTCATCCTACTCGAAGGCTCAGATTAGGGTGTCTAAATATGTGTGGATGTAACCAAAATGAGAAAAAAGGAGAGATAGGTAGTATGTTTGAGGAAAGGAACCCGGATGTTTTGGCTCTGAGTGAAACGAAGCTCAAGGGTAAAGGGGAAGAGTGGTTTGAGAATGTTTGGGGAGTAAAGTCAGGGGTTGGTGAGAGAACAAGAGCAAGGGAAGGAGTAGCACTACTCCTGAAACAGGAGTGGTGGGAGTCTGTGATAGAGTGTAAGAAAGTAAACTCTAGATTGATATGGGTAAAACTGAAAGTGGATGGGGAGAAATGGGTGATTATTGGTGCATATGCACCTGGGCATGAGAAGAAGATCATGAGAGGCAAGTGTTTTGGGAGCAGCTGAGTGAGTGTGTTAGTAGTTTTGATGCACAAGACCGGGTTATAATGATGGGTGATTTGAATACAAAAGTGAGTAATGTGGCAGTTGAGGGAATAATTGGTGTACATGGGGTGTTCATTGTTGTAAATGGAAATGGTGAAGAGCATGTAGATTTATGTGCTGAAAAAGGACTGGTGATTGGGAATACCTGGTTTAAAAAGAGAGATATGCATACGTTGTACGTATGTAAGTAGGAGAGATGGCCAGAGAGCATTATTGGATTACGTGTTAATTGATAGGCACCCGAAAGAGAGACTTTTGGATGTTAATGTGCTGAGAGGTGCAACTAGAGGGATGTCTGATCATTATCTTGTGGAGGCATAGAGGTTTTCAGAAAAGAAGAGAGGATGTTGGGATGAAGAGAGTGGTGAGAGTTACTGAGCTTGGGAAGGAGACTTGTGTGAGGAAGTACCAGGAGAGACTGAGTACAAAATGGAAAAAGGTGAGAACAAAGGACGTAAGGGGAGTGGGGGAGGAATAGGATGTATTTAGGGAAGCAGTGATGGCTTGTGCAAAAGATGCTTGTGGCATGAGAATTGTGGGAGGTGGGCAGATTAGAAAGGGTAGTGAGTGGTGGGATGAAGTAAAATTATTAGTGAAAGAGAAGAGAGAGGCATTTGGACAATTTTTACAGGGAAATTGTGCAAATGAGTGGGAGATGTATAAAAGAAAGAAGCAGGAGGCCAAGAGAAAGGTGCAAGAGGTGAAAAACAGGGCAAATTAGAGTTGGGGTGAGAGAGTATCATTAAATTTTAGGGAGAATAAAAGATGTTTTGGAAGGAGGTAAATAAAGTGTGTAAGACAAGGGAACAAATGGGAACTTCAGTGAAGGGGGCTAATGGGAGGTGATAACAAGTAGTGGTGATGTGAGGAGGTGGAGTGAGTATTTTGAGGGTTTGTTGAATGTGTTTGATGACTGAGTGACAGATATAGCGTGTTTTGGTTGAGGTGGTGTGCAAAGTGAGAGAGTTAGGGAAAA
Source organism: Panulirus ornatus (assembly GCF_036320965.1). Classification (NCBI taxonomy): domain Eukaryota; kingdom Metazoa; phylum Arthropoda; class Malacostraca; order Decapoda; family Palinuridae; genus Panulirus; species Panulirus ornatus. Next base: position 19,528,181 of record NC_092264.1, read on the forward strand.
TGATTTAGTAAACAGAGAAGTAGTAGTAAAAGCTCTGCGGAAGATGAAAGCTGGCAAGGCAGCGGGTTTGGATGGTATTGCAGTGGAATTTATTAAAAAAAGGGGGTGACTGTATTATTGACTGGTTGGTAAGGTTATTTAATGTATATATGACTCATGGTGAGGTGCCTGAGGATTGGCAGAATGCGTGCATAGTGCCATTGTACAAATGCAAAGGGGATAAGAGTGAGTGCTCAAATTACAGAGGTATAAGTTTGTTGAGTATTCCTGGTAAATTCCTGGTAAAAAAGAGGGTGACTGTATTGTTGACTGGTTGGTAAGGTTATTTAATGTATGTATGACTCATGGCGAGGTGCCTGAGGATTGGCGGAATGCTTGCATAGTGCCATTGCACAAAGGCAAAGGGGATAAAAGTTATTGCTCAAATTACAGAGGTATAAGTTTATTGAGAATTCCTGGGAAATTATATGGGAGGGTATTGATTGAGAGGGTGACGGCATGTACAGAGCATCAGATTGGGGAAGAGCAGTGTGGTTTCAGAAGTAGTAGAGGATGTGTAGATCAGGTGTTGGCTTTGAAGAATGTATGTGAGAAATACTTAGAAAGGCAAATGGATTTGTATGTAGCATTTATGGATCTGGAGAAGGCATATGATAGAGTTGATAGAGATGCTCTGTGGAAGGTATTAAGAATGTATGGTGTGGGAGGTAAGTTGTTAGAAGCAGTGAAAAGTGTTTGTCGAGGATGTAAGGCATGTGTACGTGTAGGAAGAGAGGAAAGTGATTGGTTCTCAGTGAATGTAGGTTTGTGGCAGGGGTGAGTGATGTCTCCATGGTTGTTTAATTTGTTTATGGATGGGGTTGTTAGGGAGGTAAATGCAAGAGTTTTGGAAAGAGGGGCAAGTATGCAGTCTGTTGTGGATGAGAGAGCTTAGGAAGGGAGTCAGTTGTTGTTTGCTGATGATACAGTGCTGGTGGCTGATTCAGGTGATGGGTGAGAAACTGCAGAAGCTGGTGACTGAGTTTGGTAAAGTGTGCAAAAGAAGAAAGCTGAGAGTGAATGTGAATAAGAGCAAGGATATTAGGTGCTGTAGGGTTGAGGGACAAGTCAATTGGGAGGTAAGTTTGAATGGAGAAAAACTGGAGGAAGTGAAGTGTTTTAGATATCTGGGAGTGGATCTGGCAGCGGATGGAACCATGGAAGCGGAAATGAATCTTAGGGTGGGGTGGGAGGTGAAAGTTCTGGGAGCATCGAAAAATGTGTGAAAGTTGATAATGTTATCTTGGAAAGCAAAAATGGGTATGTTTGAAGGAATAGTGGTTCCAACCATGTTATATGGTTGTGAGGCGTGGGCTATAGCTAGAGTTGTGCGGAGGAGGGTAGATATACTGGAAATGAGATGTTTGAGGGCGATATGTGGTGTGAGGTGGTTTGATCGAGTAAGTAATGAAAAGGTTAGAGAGATGTGTGGAAATAAAAAGAGTGTGGTTGAGAGAGCAGAAGAGGATGTTTTGAAATGATTTAGTCGCTTGGAGAGAATGAGTGAGGAAAGATTGACCAAGAGGATATGTGTGTCAGAGGTGGAGGGAACGAGGAGAAGTGGGAGACCAAATTGCAGGTGGAAAGATGGAGTGAAAAAGATTTTGAGTGATTGGGGCCTGAACATGCTGGAGGGTGAAAGGCGTGCAAGGAATAGAGTGAAGTGAAACGATATGGTATACTGGGGTCGATTTGCTGTCAATGGATTGAACCAGGGCATGTGGAGCGTTTGGGGTAAGCCATGGAAAGTTCTGTGGGGCTTGGATGTTAAAAGGGAGCTGTGGTTTTGGTGCATTATACATGACAGCTAGAGATTGAGTTAGAACGAATGTGGCCTTTGTTATCTTTTCTTAGCGCTACCTCACACACATGTGGGGGGAGGGGGTTGTCATTTCATGTGTGGCGGGGTAGCGCTAGGAAAAGACAACAAAGGCCACTTTCGTTCACACTCAGTCTCTAGCTGTCATGTATGATGCACCAGAACCACAGCTCCCTTTCCATATCCAGGCTCCACAAAACTTTCCATTGTTTACCCTAGATGCTTCACATGCCCTGGTTCAATCCATTGACAGCATGTCGACCTCAGTATACCACATTCGTCCAATTAACTCTATTCCTTGCACACATTTCACCCTCCTGCATGTTCAGGCCCCGATCACTCAAAATCTTTTTCACTCCATCTTTCCACCTCCAATTTGGTCTCCCACTTCTCGTTTCCTCCACCTCTGACACATATATCCTCTTTGTCAATCTTTCCTCACTCATTCTCTCCATGTGACCAAACCATTTCAAAACACCCTCTTCTGCTCTCTCAACCACACTCTTTAATTACCACACATCTCTCTTACCCTTTCATTACTTACTCAATCACACAACCTCACACCACATATTGTCCTCAAACATCTCATTTCCAACGCATCCACCCTTTTCCACACAACTCTATTTATAGCCCAGGCTTCGCAACCATATTACATTGTTGGAACTGCTATTCCTTCAAACACCCAATTTTTGTTTTCCGAGATAATGTTCTCGCCTTCCAAACATTTTTCAATGCTCCCAGAACTTTTGCCCCCTCCCCCACCCTGTGACTCACTTCCGCTTCCATGTACTGCCAAATCCACTCCCAGATATCTAAAACATTTCACTTCTTCCTTTTTCTCCACTCAAACTTACCTCCCAATTGATTTGTCCCTCAACACTACTGTACCTAATGACCTTGCTCTTATTCACATTTACTTTCAGCTTTCTTCTTTCACACACTTTACCAAACTCAGTCACCAGCTTCTGCAGTTTCTCACCCGTCACCTGAATCAGCCACCAGCGCTGTATCATCAGGGAACAACAACTGACTCACTTCCCAAGCTCTCTTATCTCCAACAGACTGCATACTTGCTCCTCTCTCCAAAACTCTTGCATTCACCTCCCTAACAGCCCCATCCATAAACAAATTAAACAACCATAGAGACATCATGCACCCCTGCCTAAAACCAACATTCACTGAGAACCAATCACTTTCCTCTCTTCCTACCCGTACACATGCCTTACATCCTCGATAAAAACTTTTCACTGCTTCTAACAACTTGCCTCCCACTCTTAATACCTTCCACAGAGCATCTCTATCAACTCTGTCATATGCCTTCTCCAGATCCATAACTGCTACATACAAATCCGTTTGCTTTTCTAAGTATTTCTCACATACATTCTTCAAAGCAAACACCTGATCCACACATCCTTTACCACTTCTGAAGCCACACTGCTCTTCCCCAGTTTGATGCTCTGTATATGCCTTCACCCTCTCAATCAATACCCTCCCATATAATGTCCCAGGAATACTCAACAAACTTATACCTCTGTAATTTGAGCACTCACCTTTATCCCCTTTGCCTTTGTACAATGGCATTATGCATGCATTCCACCAATCCTCAGGCACTTCACCATGAGCCATACATACATTGAATATCCTCACCAATCAGTCAACAACACAGTCACCCCCTTTTTTAATAAATTCCACTGCAATACCATCCAAACCCACTGCCTTGCCAGCTTTCATCTTCCGCAAAGCTTTCACAACCTCTTCTCTGTTTACCAAATCATTCTCCCTGTCCCCTCTCACTTCGCACACCACCTCAACCAAAACACCCTATATCTGCCAATCTATCATCTAACACATTAATCAATATATATATATATATGTACACACATTCACAGACATATACGTATATACACATGTACATATTCATTCTTGCTTGCCTTCATTCACTTCCGGTGCTACCCCACCCACAGGAAACAGCATCACTACACCCTACTTCAGCGAGGTAGTGCCAGAAAAACAGACGAGAAAGGCCACATTTATTCACACTCAGTCTCTAGCTGTCATGTGTAGTGCAGAAAGCACAGCTTCCTGTCCACATCCACATCAAGACTAGATCATTTTTAATTTAAGAAAAACAAATTATCATCTTGAATGGCCAATCATGTATATCAAAGTTTACATAAACTTATAATACGTAGGTTTTTGTTATTGACACCAATGATTAGGTGCAGATAAGCTATCAAAACCATAGGTTTTCTTATGGATTAATAGTTACACATTTGTGCTTCAGAAAAATACTTTTCAGATTGGGCAATCGTAAGTTATGGTGAATCAGGTGTCTCAGGAGTGTTGCAGTGGGTTTTAAGAGTGGATGAAGGCAAAACAGACATTGCAGTTCCCTAGAAAAGATGCACAACCTCTCATTATTGTCACTAGTGGGATATTGAGGCCTTCAGGGCAATTCCAATTACCTTCCTTTGTTTGGGTTGCCATCTATGGCCAACAAACTTGGCCTACGATGTATGCAAAATTCAACTTATGAGAAACATTTGCATTGATTGATATTCATGATACACAATGAAAGGGTAAGAGTCATGGCTACAAATGCCTGCAGAGCCCAGTCTTTTTTATTTTCATTCTGTCTCTCAGATTCTCTTTCTTTTCACCACAGAAGTTCTTGATTAAGGCATGCCAAATTGGTCATTGTAAAAAAAGAAAATGGGTACACAGAAGAAAAGATAGAGAATGACTGGAGGAGGGAAACAGAAATGGCACCCAAAGTAATTGCAAGGGATTGCAGAAAGATTAAGGGCTATAGGTTTGCCTACCATGGAAGAGAGAAGAAAAAGGGAGAAAAATGGGAGGGTTGATCAAAACCTTCAAATTTCTAAACCTAACTGACATTGTTGACAGTGGAGGTCAAAGCATGGGACTTGCTAGAAATAATGATAAGAAGTAATTTTGTGATATCAGAGTTGTGGATGAATAGAATAAGCTAAAATAATGCAGAGTACAGGAGTTGAACAAATCTTATGTATGAGTGCAAAGAAAGTTCAGGAATCGGGGCCTCACATATAGAAAACTCTTTTCCTTATACTTTTAAAATAAGGAATGACATATTGAATAGTTTTTACCATGCTGGTCTGAAAATATGTTTGAATTTCTCTCATTCCATTAATAAAGGTTTTAAACTCATAGTTGCTAGTGGTGTCAGTCTCTTTTTCACCTTTGGCCTCATAACTGTCCTCAGTAATCCATGATCTCATATCTTATAGGATGCTCATTAGTCTGCATTCATGTCTTTGTTCCTACTATCCTCACTTGTTGACTTTCATGTTTCAGCATGGTCATTCAATCATACTTGTATCTTGGTTCTTAATATTCTCATAGTTCCAGTCTTGTATCAGAGGTTCTCCTCTTTGGACAAGTATCACCTACCAGTTCCTCTTCTCATCATTTGTTCACTTGCATGCTTTAATTCTTTATTCTTTGGCATACCGTCATAACCTAATTCCTATTATCCTCTGACCAGCTGATGATTCACTTGTTATCCTAGTTCACTTGTATAATTGTCCAAAACATACCTTTAATCTTACTTCACAACATTTCCGCCATTCTACACATATCAGTTCCTCATATCCTTTTGCGCACTTATGTAGTTCTTAGTATCTTTACCAATCTACTCACATGGATTTTTTAGGACTTTATCTAGTCTACATTTGTATCTAGAGCCTATTTCTTGAATTGTTTTGTGCTGTATCCAAGCTCTTTTTATTCTTGCTAGTTAACTATCATACCATAGATTTTAGTACAGGTATCCAAGTCACCTATTTCTCCATGTAAAATCTAAGTATTTCTGGTGCTTCACTTCCATATTCCATTTCAAAGGACCTTTGATATAGTATGCACTCATTTTACTTACTGTACTCCTTAGTATCCATGCAAACATAATTTTTTCAGTACTTGAATTAACCTTGTATCCTAGTTGTAAAACCCCCTCCAACTCTTTGTATTTTGTCTCCTCGCTGAACTCTCCTGATATTTGACAGGGTTATGTGTGGGTTCTTGGGTGCATTCTTTGTGTGGGTGCACCGTCAGTACGTCATTTTCATGCGGAGGAACAAGAAGATGAAAACTTTTCTTCAGAAGAGGTATTTAGTATCAGATCATTTTTCTTGTTATTAAGATAATTATGTAATTTCATATGTCATTTGCTTTTTCAAAGCTCAGCTAGCTTCATTGGTATCAAGTACCCTGCACATATCCATTGAAATTCATCAGTCATTCTATCAGTTTTCAGCCTCTCAAAAATTCTCTGCCAGATTGATTTGAAATGGTTAAGTTATGGGAACCTTTTTTTCCTCATTTTTAGATACAGAACTCCCAAAAGCCAGTTCTGTATATAGCCATCAAAGACTACTTGTTAGTTCAGTTGACTGAGCAATGGCCACAGTTCATTCCATATGTTATTATTCATCCATTGTCATCTGTTGTCTGTTATTGCATGTTGACATGTTTCTCAGAAACCATCAAATTAATTGACTTAAGATATAGCTTAATGTTCCTGGGGTTGATACCATTGAAGCTTTTTTTTTTTATGTAATCAGCTGAGTACTTGGCAATTACTGATAGCATATTTGATATGGCTGATTTTGTAAATGACAGAAAAAAATAGTAGAATTACCCTGACTATTCATCCAAAAGGTATAGTCTTTTAGCAAATTATTTTGCTGCTTAGCACTACAGTAGGTTATTTCATTTTATTACTGAACTCAAAGACAAGTTGCTGTTGATGTAGAAATATCATACATGATATTATGACCAGTATTCTTCTATGCTACAAGCTCAGAATATGGCAAATTGCAGTACCACCAAACAATTAATTTTAGTCGCAAACAAAGCTTCACCCTGAAAGCTGCAAAATGTTTCATGTCTCTATCATCCAATGATTTTGTGAAAACTTAGGAATCGTGGAACCTTTTTATCATGTGGCTTATTCATTTTATGATAACAATCAAAAACTTAGGAGTGCTATTCTTCATCAAAAACAATAATATGTAAACTGTTAACTGGTATTGTAGCTGATTAAACAGCATATTGAAAGCAGTTAATAATGTATCATCCTAAATTAAGTTAGCATATATTGATATCATCACTCACATGTGGAGTGTAGCTGAATACTAAGGATTTTTCCACATGATATACCCTTTAGATTATGTTTTTCTGCTGCAAAAATGCCTTTCTTGAAGCTAGTTACCTGCAGTTAACAATATTACGCCTCTGTAGTTAAATTTCACTTTTAGTGTTATTACTGTTTTTGTTTCCAGTGTATTTATTATGGTATTATATTCATATTCAAATATTTATACAAATATACTGAATACTCATGATTTTCATGATTTTTAAGACTTAAGTTTCATAAATGTAAGAGATATTTTACATCTGTTATCAGATTCTACCAGCATTTTCCTTTATATATATATTGTCTAATCCAGGAGCTAGAATTTTTTCATAAACTTTTTGCACACCTTTTCATGAGTGATGTTCAATTAAATGATCTCCCCTTCATCACCTCTGTCCATGTTCCCCTCTCCCCTCCTTGCACTCCTGTCGCACTTACAAAGGAATCATATGCCAAAGGCTGTTCAGTGTTGCATAAGTATGTCCTATGTGTGATGGATTGTATTATCATCTCAACAGACTAATAACTAGCTTTTTATGGCAGCCTCACTTGTTTTGTTATATCATGTGTACAGGCATTCAGCTGTAACTTGAGTGGATGAGTTCAGTTTTTCTTACTCTAATTAATATCTCTGTCATAAAAAAATGGACTGATGTTTTGACATTCATGTATAAAGCTCAAAATTGTCATTTGATGCAGCAAGTAGATGTCAAATTTGATATAGCATACAAAGCCAATTATAGAAAATATTCTTGTAGATACTCCTCTGAGCTCATCCTGCTGAATTTTGGTGTCCTGCATGAGGTTTCCCTTCATGTGGCCCTTTCCCATTTTTTTTTATTCCTTGACAGCCGCCTGTTGTATCCTCTCTTCGTCACCATAATTTACGGGTCCCTGTCCTTCCCTCTCGGCTCTGGGCAGTTCTGGGGAACTGACCTCAGCAACCACCAACAAGTGAGTCAGTCTTATATTATTATGTGATAGGTATGACTTTGAGCAAGAATACTAAATGTCCCCAGGATATCAGTGTTCATTTGTAACTAGGAAAGTTACATAATATTATGAGACTGGTAACCACTGTTTTATACAGTGAAGTACAGGAGCTCCATTCTTAAATGGTATGTTTTTAAGAAGATGGCTATGCACTCCGGGTAAGTTCATATCTCCTCAACCAGCTCTTGAAGTCGATAACATGATTATGCCCAGGTTTTTCCAAATCTCAGGTTAGTCAAATTTCAATTGATATTTAGAGCTTTCCAGAAATCTCTCCTGTACATATCATAAGCATTACTTTATGCTTTATCTCCTTTGAACACTTGTACAGTTAATCCTGTATTGCAAAATGGATTGACAGGGATTATTTTTTTCAAAATGGAAATCCCTTGTGTCATGTAGTTTACTTCAGATGTGTCAAGATATGATAGTTGCTATCTATATGGCTTTTCTACAAAGCATAAGGGATACTATTCTCAGGTTTTATGATAAAAAGGAATACTTTATGCATTTCATTACCTCACTTTACACATTTTCTTTTCATATTCACAGCTTACTTATCTGCCCACTCCCTCCTCCTGCTGCTCCCAGTCTTGTCATACTAGCCAAACTTAATATACAGCTCCCTTCCCTTTTGACTTTGCTTACCCTGCTTTGCTCAGTTTCACCCACTGTCTTCTCCAAATCCCTATTTACATCCCTGTCTACTTCATCTCCCTCCATGCCATTCCTCCTGAAGCACCCCGTGAGAGGTGAATTCAGGCATCTGTGTTTTTATCTATCAGCCGATTCGCGTATCCTGTCTTGGTGACGCTCTTCGTGCTCACTATCCAGTTTCCTCCTCTCCTGGGGCAGTTCATAGCTTCCCATCTATCAACTCATCACCAGGTAGGTATTCATCACACACTCTCTTACAAGCTCTTCTCATCCTGCTTCAGAGCTTTCATGCCCTGACTTGGCACTTTGCCCCATCTCTCTCTGCCTCCAGCCGGCTGCTGTTCCCTCTTCTGTTAACAGTGGGCATCATGTCACTGACCTTTCCGGATAGTTTGGGCCAGTTTATTGCTGCTCATCTCACCACTCACCACCAAGTAAGCCAGGCGAGAACACTTCCTTCCACTGCAAACAGCTTAGACAGATTTCTTGTGGTTTTTAAATGAAACCATGAAAAATATGTCTGAGATTTGCATATTAGGATATGGAATGGGGCTAGAATAATTTTTACTACCTTGAATATCATTTCAATCAAAATTTTTATTCAAATGAAGTGACAAGTAACTTAGAATAGTATGGTATACTGTGCTTTTCCATCATCACATTTTAGGAGTTAGCAGTGGTAGACAGTCCTCTCCCTCCTAACAGTCACAGTGTACTTGGCCTTTAGCAGTGATTAAGATATACAAAGTATCATTTGCACAGCTAGCATGTTGCATGTGCAAGATTTCATATATGTACTAACAGCTACCATTTATGGATAGTAGCCTCATTTAAATGGTTGTCTGTGAATGCAGTGGGAGAAAGGGAATGTACTTTTTACCAGTGATGGCTCTTTTGATGAGCAGTCATGTCTGATAGTACATGGACTCTGCCTTACCGCAGACATTCTCTAGAATTTTCAACTTCCAGATAGAAATTATTTGAAAATCCCATAAGATGATAGTGACATCCACACACACCACAGCAGTCCCAGCTCTTGACTGCCCAATACCTGATAACTAGCTATGATTATTTTTGTTCTGATTAGGCCTGTTTTACAGACAGGATAAACTTCAGCATCTGGCAGTTACCTTTACATATGGTTTTCTTTTTTGTATTGCTCATGTTTTGTACAGAACTTCCAAGTAAATACAGTGAAAGAAAGATGAAAAGACTTTTCGTAAGAACTGATGAATGTGGTAGAAGGTGAGGCAGCCCTTACTACATGTATGGGTATGGAAGAAGGAAGGAAAAGGATACAAGTGCAGGAGCCTATAGCAGGAAGGAAGGCAAAAAGGGCAATAATGAGGTTGAAGTTAGGAAAGGCACCATGCCTGGATAGGATTACAACTGAAATATTGAAGTATGGAGGAGAAAGTGCAAAAAGTGGATTTGGTGAAAGCTATTATTCTTCCTTTACTATAAGGAAAAGGTCCTGAGGATATATGTGATGATTATAAGAGAATAAGAATACCAGGAAAAGTATGTGCAAGACTGTTGTTTGATAGAGTGATGAAAGTAACCAAGTGAGGCGCAAAGAGGTTTTAGGAAAAGTAAGGGATGTGTGGATCAGATTTTTGCTTTGAGAATTATGTGGAAAAGTGCATAGCAAAAGGTAAGAAGCTGTATGCAGCTTTTATGGATCTGGAGAAAGCGTATGACAGAGTCAAATGAAATGTGTAAAGGGATGTGTTTAGGATATATAGGGTAAGGAGACAGCTGTTGGATGGTGTGAAAGCCATATACAGAAGAGCAAATGCATGTGTAAGAGTGCATGGAGAGTTGAACAGAAGTCTCATTACACATGTGGGTATGAGGCAGGGTTATGTGATGTCACAGTGCCTTTTTAATATGTATACATATATATGAAGTGATAAGAAATATAAAAAAGGTGAGAACAATGGAAGTAAGGGGAGTGGGGGAGGAATGGGATGTATTTAGGGAATCAGTGATGGATTGCGCAAAAGATGCTTGTGGCATGAGAAGAGTGGGAGGTGGGTTGATTAGAAAGGGTAGTGAGTGGTGGGATGAAGAAGTGAGAGTATTAGTGAAAGAGAAGAGAGAGACATTTGGACGATTTTTGCAGGGAAAAAATGCAGTTGAGTGGGAGACGTATAAAAGAAAGAGACAGGAGGTGAAGAGAAAGGTGCAAGAGGTGAAAAAAAGGGCAAATGAGAGTTGGGGTGAGAGAGTATTATTAAAGTTTAGGGAGAATAAAAAGATGTTCTGGAAGGAGGTAAATAAAGTGCGTAAGACAAGGGAGCAAATGGGAACTTCAGTGAAGGGCGCAAATGGGGAGGTGATAACAAGTAGTGGTGATGTGAGAAGGAGATGGAGTGAGTATTTTGAAGGTTTGTTGAATGTGTTTGATGATAGAGTGGCAGATATAGGGTGTTTTGGTCGAGGTGGTGTGCAAAGTGAGAGGGTTAGGGAAAATGATTTGGTAAACAGAGAAGAGGTAGTAAAAGCTTTGCGGAAGATGAAAGCCGGCAAGGCAGCAGGTTTGGATGGTATTGCAGTGGAATTTATTAAAAAAGGGGGTGACTGTATTGTTGACTGGTTGGTAAGGTTATTTAATGTATGTATGACTCACGGTGAGGTGCCTGAGGATTGGCGGAATGCGTGCATAGTGCCATTGTACAAAGGCAAAGGGGATAAGAGTGAGTGCTCAAATTACAGAGGTATAAGTTTGTTGAGTATTCCTGGTAAATTATATGGGAGGATATTGATTGAGAGGGTGAAAGCATGTACAGAGCATCAGATTGGGAAGAGCAGTGTGGTTTCAGAAGTGGTAGAGGATGTGTGGATCAGGTGTTTGCTTTGAAGAATGTATGTGAGAAATACTTAGAAAAGCAAATGGATTTGTATGTAGCATTTATGGATCTGGAGAAGGCATATGATAGAGTTGACAGAGATGCTTTGTGGAAGGTATTAAGAATATATGGTGTGGGAGGCAAGTTGTTAGAAGCAGTGAAAAGTTTTTATCGAGGATGTAAGGCATGTGTACGTGTAGGAAGAAAGGAAAGTGATTGGTTCTCAGTGAATGTAGGTTTGCGGCAGGGGTGTGTGATGTCTCCATGGTTGTTTAATTTGTTTATGGATGGGGTTGTTAGGGAGGTGAATGCAAGAGTTTTGGAAAGAGGGGCAAGTATGAAGTCTGTTGGGGATGAGAAAGCTTGGGAAGTGAGTCAGTTGTTGTTCGCTGATGATACAGCGCTGGTGGCTGATTCATGTGAGAAACTGCAGAAGCTGGTGACTGAGTTTGGTAAAGTGTGTGAAAGAAGAAAGTTAAGAGTAAATGTGAATAAGAGTAAGGTTATTAGGTACAGTAGGGTTGAGGGTCAAGTCAATTGGGAGGTGAGTTTGAATGGAGAAAAACTGGAGGAAGTGAAGTGTTTTAGATATCTGGGAGTGGATCTGGCAGCGGATGGAACCATGGAAGCGGAAGTGGATCATAGGGTGGGGGAGGGGGCGAAAATTCTGGGAGCCTTGAAGAATGTGTGGAAGTCGAGAACATTATCTCGGAAAGCAAAAATGAGTATGTTTGAAGGAATAGTGGTTCCAACAATGTTGTATGGTTGTGAGGGGTGGGCTATGGATAGAGTTGTGCGCAGGAGGATGGATGTGCTGGAAATGAGATGTTTGAGGACAATGTGTGGTGTGAGGTGGTTTGATCGAGTAAGTAACGTAAGGGTAAGAGAGATGTGTGGAAATAAAAAGAGCGTGGTTGAGAGAGCAGAAGAGGGTGTTTTGAAATGGTTTGGTCACATGGAGAGAATGAGTGAGGAAAGATTGACCAAGAGGATATATGTGTCGGAGGTGGAGGGAACGAGGAGAAGAGGGAGACCAAATTGGAGGTGGAAAGATGGCGTGAAGAAGATTTTGTGTGATCGGGGCCTGAACATGCAGGAGGGTGAAAGGAGGGCAAGGAATAGAGTGAATTGGAGCGATGTGGTATACCGGGGTTGACGTGCTGTCAGTGGATTGAATCAGGGCATGTGAAGCGTCTGGGGTAAACCATGGAAAGCTGTGTAGGTATGTATATTTTGCGTGTGTGGACGTATGTATATACATGTGTATGGGGGTGGGTTGGGCCATTTCTTTCGTCTGTTTCCTTGCGCTACCTCGCAAACGCAGGAGACAGCGACAAAGCAAAAAAAAAAAAAAAAGAAATATAAAAGCGATATTAGGGAAAAGGGGTGTAGAGCTGTGCAAGGGTGAGGTATGGTGACTGGTGACAAGACTGTTTGCAGATGATCCTGTTTTGTTTGTTGAAAGTGAAGAGGAGTTGCAGAAGGTTGTTTGTTTTATGATGTGTGTAAGCATTGGCAGTTGAAGATAATTGCAAGGGAAAGTAAAGTAATAGTGTTTAAAAGGAAAAATTGAAAGTATAGATTTTGCATAGCCCTGTAGATTGAGAAAAGAAATTGTACTTAGTTATGTTCCAGATATGGGGGGAGAAAGGCTGGAAGAGGTGACAGAATTTTATGTATTTGGGAGCTATCATGCTTACTTTGGTAATGTAAATGGAGAGATGAGGGAAATAGCAGTACAGAGTAGGTAAGTCTTGGGGTTCCTTAATAGAATAATGAAGGGTAGATTCGTAAGTATGGAGATGAAGAAAGGAATAAGGGACAGTAAATTCTTCTTGAACCTGGCCCATGCAGCCAAAACATAGAGATCAGGAACACGGAGCTCTTTGAGAGGAGCATGTGGTATAACTGGATGGAATAAAGAATGAAATGAGGGGTATATGAGAAATTTGGTATAGCATGGAATGCAAAGGGTATGAATTTTGGAGTTGTAGAGTGAGTGAAATGTGGTACTTTCAGGTGATTTGGGTAAATGAAGAGCTCACAAGGAGAGTGTTTGATAATACAGGTAAAGGGATTGGTGTGAGAGGAAGACCACCTTTGACATGGGGAAATAGTGTGGAAGAGTGCTAAAGGGAGAAAAATGGTAGAAGAATGTGTAAAGTGACATATGTGAGGGAGGCATGTAAGGACATGGATAAGTGGACGCTCTTTTGCTGTGGCCACTCCTTGATTGGGTTTCTTAGAAGGAATGGGCATCAGAGATCTAGATAGAGAGTTAAATTGTAATGTTCATCAGCTTTAGCTCAGTAGAGGTCTAACAGATCCATGAAACTCGGTGATTTTCGCCACTGATATACCGTTTGATTTTTAAGATACATTTTGGTTGTAAATTCATGGATTATTTGGCAGATTGGCAAACTAGATATCTGAAATGAATAGTGAACATATGTATTTTCATGAAGTAGAAACAGCATACCAACAAATAACAAAATAATGACAAGGTGGTTGCTCTAGATGTGAAGTAACCTCAGTTGATCATCTAATTATATTCTATTTCATTACTTTTCTCAGGAGAGTTCATTGTGAAATTAGATTATGCCTAATGAGGTCAGTCTACTGCTATGTAACCTTTGCTGTGATACTTGCTAATCAATCCTTTTGGTGCAAAGGTCAGTCAACTGTTATGTAGCATAGTGCTATGAATGCTCATGAAATTAATTTCCCACCACAAGTTTAATTATCTGTGCATTTTTTGCTCTGTTGGCTTGTAATCCAAAACTCAAAATAATGAGTCATTGGAGCTACCTAAAGGCCTTAGTAAAGTGGTCATGACCAAGGGGGATGGCTGTGACTTTTCTAGCAACTCTTCAAGTCTTTGGCACCCACCCTTAAGTGTAGTGCCCACCACCATACCCCTTCCACACCCAAAATACTTTTACTTAGGACTGGCCAGTGCATTGAATAATGTACTTTTCCTAAAATGCAATTCCTTAACTTTTGATTTAGTAGAAATATACATTGGTTTTTAATTTTTCTACAAGTAATCATTTAAAGTAATGAAATATTAGTTTATATAAAGTGCTTGCATAGATTGATCAGTTTGGTAGAAAATGTATTTTTCCTAAATTGGAAACAGTTAAGTCTTAATTCTTAACCCTTATATGAGACATTTGTATACTTAGCTATATTTCTATCTATATCTATTTCTGATGGCTATTCCCTTTGGGATCTTTCTCAGAAGGGTGGCTACGGTGAAAGAGTCTCCATAACTGTTGAACTTCAATGCTGGTTCTTAGCCTCTAGTGCAGAACTATTCAATTACTTTAGGAGTAGGGCAGGATTATGAGACTCAAATTGATGGAAAGGCCATACATTTATTTTACCTCCATTTTTTTTCTCTCCAAACACTTATGCATGGAAAGAAATGAAAAATTCATATATTATTTGCTTTTATGTTTTTTTCTAAGCAAATGAATAAAAAGAAAAGAGAATTATATACCAGTAACTGTTGAAGTAATTCAACACAACACTACTCTCTCAGTGCTATTCCACTCAAGAATTTAAAGTTAAATGGGAAAGATAGTGCTATACATGTACTAGATATGGGGGAAAATATAGTGACTAACCCAGATGTAACCGACCATCACCACTGACTAACCCCCACCTGACCCCTGCCCAAGTGATGAGACATGAACGCATTTGCCGGCAGAAGTGGACACATACAGATCATATAACTACAAGCACAGTGGTGAGGGGGAATAGTACATTTCATTCAACTGATTATTACAGTTGATCGCATGTTTCTTTCAGTAATTAATACAGTTGGTCGAGATAGAAATCTATTTATGTAAAATGTTGTAAGAACTTAGATAGATAGATTTCATGAATTTATTTCAATTATTCTGAGTCTGTCAAAGGGCCAATGAAAAAAAACACTCAATGGCCAGATTTGGCCTGCAGCCTGCCAAGTGAATAGCCCTGCTCTAATGCCTCACTCTTATGGACCTATGGTAGAGGACACCTCTAGCATAGCATTTTCAGATGCTCTTACCTGATGTTTGTACCAGCTACTACCTAATGTGTCTTCCTAATGTTCCAACCTATTACTTCTACCTAACATTCTTTCCTACTACCTCTGCCTAATGTTTCTACTTGATGCTCCTTTCTGATGTTCCTATCTACTACCTCTATTTATTGCTCCCATCCTTTTGCCAAAAGACAGTGCTAGTACATAGCACTCACCGCAAGAAAATCTAGTTATGAAAAAAGAGTTGTTTTGAGTTAAGTGTTGTTAAGCATTTGAATTATGTTTGACAAGGACAGATTGTATGTTTGTAGACAGAATGCCAGTAATCACTGTGGGTGTGGCAGAAAGAAAAGACAGTTACCTGGGGTCAAATAAGTGCAACTTGACAACCACTGAAGTGCCAGCTGACTATGCAGCCATCACTAACCCTCCCAATACCCAGGTAGATAGTAACAGTAATATACCTTCCTGGTCGTTGGCTGCCTACCAGCTACTGCCTACTGCAATACTTATCCTACTGATTTATGAATTAGTTTTCCTTTGAGTTTGACCCCTTTTGAGTGGGCTGTCCTTTTATGAGGTTAACACCATCTAATGGATAAGAAAAAAAATTAAACTTTCGTGCACCTTTTCCTAAATAAAAAGATGTTTTTGCTTTCTTTTTTCCACACCAAGTGGTCAAAAAATAGGTTGCTCATCAAAAGAGTTGACTCTAGTTAGGATAATGCAATTGGGCATAATCATTTCTGTTCTAGTGCATGTGACTTATAACTATGATTTATACATTTAGTCAAAAAACTGAGTTAGGTATAAAACACTCTATAAGTGATCACATAATTCACTTACGTACACAAAAATCAGTTTTTGACCCCATATATTAGTATTGGATATGCATGACACTAGATTCCTGCTTTTTTCCAGGTTTAGCGTGCCACGCCGCTCATTATTGTCTATCCAAAGAATATTTCTTTGGGATAATATGTGCTACTCCAAGATGTGATATGTCATCAGAATACCTGTTTACTGCAGTCAATTGTGCATTGAAAAGGCATTGCTTGAAAGATAAAGAAATTGAGGAAACATTGAGAGATTGTGGCTTTGATGATGATAAAAACACTTTTGACAGCATGGACAAGGATAGAGTTGACTATTCAAATGTCTAACAGCCCTCTTCAACAAGCGAAAGGGACGATAGGGAATGATTATGAAAAGGATTCAGATTCCTGTACTTGCCATGACTTTTACTTGTCACTCATATGTCCAAACCATTTCAGCAAACCCACCTCAGCTCTCTCAGCCATACATGTCTTACTACCACACCCTCCTCACATCACATATTGGGCTGAAGCATTAGGAGTATGAGTGACATGCAGGGGATACAGTGAATTTGAATGATGTGGTATTCAGGGGGCAATGTGCTGTCAGTGGACTTAACCAGGGCATGTGAAGCATCTGGGGTAAACCATGGAAAGGTCTGTGGGGCCTAGTTTTGGAGAGGGAACTGTGGTTTTGTTGCATTACACATGACAGCAAGAGAATGGATGTAAGTGGATCTGGCCATTCTTCATCTTTTCCTGGTGCTACCTTGCTGATGTGGGAAATGGTAATCAAGTATGAAAGATTTATGTATATATACAAATATATGTATATGAGTATGAAAGATTGTCAGTGGGCATTATTGGATGACATGTTAGTTGATAGGCATGTAAAGGAGAGACTTTTGCATGTAGATATACTGAGAGGGCTGTTAATGGGATGTCTGATTGCTATCTTGTTTTAGGAAAAGATGAAGCAATATCATTGAGAAGGGAGCAGTAAAAGTAAGTGAGCTTGGAAAAAAAATTATGTGAAGGAATAACAGGAGATATTAAGTGTAGACTAGCAAAAGGTGAGAGTGAATGAAGCGAGAGGAGTGTATCTTCATAGAGTATGCAGAAATAGACCTAGAAGTCACTATTTCAGAGGATATATGTCCTTGCTTCCTTGGTTCTCTCTTCCATAACCATGTTAAGGTTACTAACACCTTGAGCTGCAACAAATCTGCTCTTCAGAAACCCCTCTCAAATGGTTATGGAGCTAATTTTAGTAGTCCCACAACTGACAAACTACTGTGCTCATTTTTTCCTTCAACAGCTTAGAGCCTTAGCCTTGCAACCTGCTGGTCTCTGACAAAGGAAGGCACTAGACTCTACAATCATATGCCTTTTTTATCCATTTTTTCCTGATCTTACTCCACAAGTCCCTATTTTGCATTGCTCTAATTTCAGGATGTAGAAAATGTAGGATCATATCATTTGTGCCACATGCATCATCATTTTTCATTGAGAAATGTATTTGATAAAGATTTGTCCACCCTAACCTCATGTTTCTTGAGATGAATGAAACATGCAATTTCCAACAAGGACATCATTATTTCTAGCTGGAGAGAGAGGAATATTCATCACAACCTGTGTCTAGTAGGCACCTTGAAAGTCCATTATTGACTTATGGATCCTAGAGATCATCTGTTTTCCTCTCTTAGCTCCAAACTTCCTTCGTCAGCAAGAATCCTTGCTACACTCATCATGCCCCACATCATGAAATACCAGACTGTCTCTCAAATGCCCATTTATCAATGTTGGAAAGGTGCCTCCATTTTAGCTTACCTGAAGATGATATTTTGGAGAGCATTTGTCTTAAGATTTAGGGAACCAGACTTTTCTCCAGCATTACTGAACCTGGGCCAGTAACCATTCCATTGAGTTTTGTGGATCTGCTTTCTAACCCATTGCATGCCACTTCATTTGTACAGGAAGTTTGATCCTTCTGTTAGCCTCAGATTATATAGTAGGAAATTTGGCTATTCCCATATTTCCCATGTTTACTGGCTGACTCCTGTTTGGAAGAAAATGAGTTTCAAAAAGTTGAATTCTAGTGTCTTTGCAAAAGGAAAGGCCATTGAGTGAGCATTCCTCGTTTTTAATCCGTATCATCCTTTCTTTCTTTATTCTCTTATACTTCCTGTGGTGTAATATAGGCTTTTGTGGGAATGAATGGATTGGGTATGTTGACAACATCTTGATATGAACTTGGGATGTGAATTTGTTTATTTAGAAGAGACAGTTACTAGTACTGTTTTGCAGATGATCCTTTCCCATGGACATATGGTGAGATTACCCACTGGTTATTCTTGGGATTTTGCCTCTTATACCCAGTGAGAGAGGGGTTCTCATATTTCTCAGCATCACTGTCTTCTTTAGAAAGACAATCAGATATGGTCCTCTGGGCTCTTGTCTGCTTACTCCTGTTGAGGACTGGGTGAACAGCAAAGTGGCAGTGCTCTGTGGGGTAACCACTTCCCACCATCATTTTTCCTCTTCTTACCTGCAAAATTGTCAACGTAGCCTTTTCACAGAACCGTAATGTAGGCTCTGAAAAATATATCCCAACACTTGGCAATTTCTGTCTTTCCAAGGAAATGGATGAATCATTGGAAACTCATCATGGGATTTCTCCCCATGCATCAAACAACTTCTTTGGTGTGTCTACAGAAAGAAGATGGACTGCATTTTTATTGTAGAGATAATGCAGTGGATAGAATCAGTAGGTAGGAACGTTTAGGCTGGAGCATTAGGTAGAAGTAATAGGTAGAAGCATTAGGTAGAAATAATAGGTAGAAGCATTAGGTAGAAGTAGCCATTAGGAATACTAGGTACGACTCTGCAAACTTTGTGCTAGAGTTCCCCTCTGCCAGTGGCCCATTAAGGGTGAGGCAATTAAGGCTAAGAAGTGGCACTGGAGTTTACTAGTTATGGAGATTCCAATGCCTTGGTCACCCCTCTTGAGGGAGTTCCAATTAGAACAGGTATCAGAGATCTATATGGACAGATAGATAGATTTTTTTTCTTTTAATGTATCACCCCAGCAACCAGAAATTTCTATCCTTCCTAGGAAATGGATGAATTATTGGCAACCGTGTATGGGGTTTAGTTGTCATGATGCACTTTGTAACTTTAGTATGTATATAGACAGGACCATACTTTTTCTGTCAGAAGAAATGACTTTTCACAAAATTGGACTTTGTTTTTCAGTACAGCAGCACACTTTTGACAGTAATAACAGTAATATTGATAATGATGATAGTAATCATGATAAGAATGATGAAACTATTATAAATGATAATCATAATCATAATGATGAAAGTGATAGGAATTACAGTAATTGTAATGATAATATATACTTTAAAAAGGTGGTCTCTTTTTCTGTCCCTTTTCTGCATACACTCTGAGGAAGTTGCCAGATGCTAGGTGACAAACCTCCATAAACGGGTGCCAATAATTCATCCATTTCTTTGACAAGATACGAATTCCTGGCTTCTTGGGATATATGTTTTCAGGAAAATGCTTTCTTGTTGAATGGCAAGAATGTAATGGCAATATGGGAGGAACAAAGAGGAAAAATGGTAGGGTTAAGTGATTGTACCCCTGAACACTGCCATTCCACCATTCAGGGTATGGTGGCTAAGAAGGGAGGAATTGGTTGGGGTAGCTTGGATGGGAGAAAGTGATGGTGGGGAGGGAGGGTGTGGTGGTTAGGGAGAGAGGGAGTGGTGATGATGATCAGGGATGGTTTGGTGGCTTGGTTGGGAGGGGGCATGGAAACGGTGGGGGAGGGTATGGCAGCCAGGGAGCAAGGGAGTGATAGTGTTAAGGGAGGGTGTTGTTGTCAGTGTGAGAAATGTGATGATGATGAGGGACAGTGTGGTAGCCCTCTGCAGGAGTGAAAAAACAATGGCCAGGAGGGCCCAAATCTTCTATTAACAATAATTGCATCAAGCCATTGGTTGGTTACTACCCATTTAGGGAGAGCTGATGATTGGTATTTGAAATCCTGATGATTACAAGGTCAAGTCAGTATGGTATGATATATAAATTCTACCATGTGTGCCTGAGAGTTGAATTCAGCTACTGAGAATAGTAGGTTAACTGTACCACTAGATCACTGCTGGGACAAAAATCCCTCTTTCTTGAGCTGCTACGCTACAGCTTTTGGATTCCTAGCCACACAGTGTGGGCTTGTAGGATAATACAGGCTGCCCACACCCTAGGGCCAAGAATGCTTCAGGTCAGATCACAGGAATTTCTGTAATGTCTGTATTAGAATGTGTAATGTTCACGTGTGAATCAGTCTAATAATTTTACCATCATGTGTCCAAGAGTTAAACTCAGGCTACCAAGAACATTAGGCAGACAGTGTATCACTGGACCACCATTAGGATGAATACAAAACTCTTCTCTGACCTCATTAGCCTGAGTTTAACCCTCAGGTGCGCAATGGTAAAATTGTTATTTTGCTTTACACATGAACATTACATGTTCTGATGTATAGATATTGCCAGGATGGTGGTAAGTCAATTTGCAGCATCCTTAGGACCAGTGTAGGTGGCCTGTCTCATCTCACCATACTGATCCTAAAGTTGTAGTGTAGCAGCTCAGGAGAGAGTTTTTTGTCCCATCGGTGGTCTAGTGGAATGCCGTCTACCTGCTGTTCTTGGTAGCCTAGGAACAACTCTCAGGTGTGCAATAGTAAAATAGTTTAGTCAATCTTCATGTGAACATTGCATGTTCTGATATATAGACAGTGCTGAAATGCCCATGAGTTGAACTACAGCATCCCTGGGACCGGAGTGTGAATAGCTTGCTTCACCCTTCAGGCCCACAGTCTGTGGATGGGAATCCTTTAGCTGTAGTGTAGCAGATCAGGAGACAGGTTTGTTCCATCAGTGGTCCATTGGTGCACTGTCTTCCTGCTGTTCTTGGTAGCCCAGGTTCAACTCTTTGGTGTGCAATTAAAAGATTCTAAGATTGATTAACATAAGAACATTACAAATTTTGATGTATTAATGTATGAAATCTATGAAAGGATTCCCTCAGAGCAGTTAGTAGAAATGTACCAAGATGAAGAATATTTAAGCAAGAGCCACTCTTCTGTATAGCAAGAGACTGCTAGTATGGATAGATAGATTACTATGAAATTATGTCATCATCCATTGATATGCCTGATGATACATTGGAATGACATTTGATAGTTTTTCAGTGTTAGTCAGTGAATATAGTAATTTTATATAGTGATGATTATCATGTCCATTCCGTGAATCATGTATGAAAAATGACTTTTGTTACTCATTTATAATAATTTCCCTCTTGATGTTAATCTTCCTATTAATGTTATTATGATATGACCTGACTCATTCATTACCTTTCTCAAAGGTGGTGGAACTGTTCAGTAACATTACCTGGACCAAAGAGGAACATACTGTCCATGAGTTCGAGGTTGTTGAGAATTGGCGAACACCATGGACAGGAATCTTTGTCAACCTCATCTTATACATAACTTTTACCGTAAGTGCTTTTATGTTGACAAAGATATTTCAAGTTGTAGTCATGTGTGGTATTGATTTAGTAGTATGCTTAGTAATGCAGTTCATTGTGAAAGCTCTTCAGAAGACCATTCTTTGATTAGTTTACCTATGTTAACTTCCATTTCTTTCTTTCACAGTTCTGTGGCAGTGTGGTTGCCAGTACCCTTCCAGTCCCATCTGGTATTTTCATCCCAGTGTTCAAGATTGGAGCAGCATTAGGGAGAATTATGGGTGAAGCAATGGCTTGCACTTTCCCAAGTGGCCTGCGCTATGGAGGCCACAACCACATTATTATACCAGGTTAGTCATGTAGAAGTCAGGTATCTACTTTTTTCACATTTCATCCATGGAAAAATTAACCTGCTTGGTATCTGAATATCACATGGTTGTTATAGATAAAGCTGTACTTGTTACCTCAGATCCTAGGGTCAAACTGTCATCCTAATAATGCCTACAGGTGGATACTCCATAGTGGGTGCAGCAGCCCTGGCTGGTGCTGTTACTCACACTATCTCCACATCTGTCATTGTTTTTGAACTGACTGGCCAGATTACACACATCCTTCCAGTTATGGTGAGTCTCTTTCCTTTTCGTCATACCACATAACTATCTATCTCTAACGCCTGTTCCCTCTGGGAACTCCCATCAAGGGGTGACCACAACAAAAGAGTCTTCACTTATCCCTGTCCTTACATGCCTTCCTCACATACACCATTCCATGTATTCTTCCACTATTTCTCTCCCTCCAGTATTCCTCCACCCTATTTCCCCGTGTCGTAGGTGGTCTTCCCCCCACACCAACCCCTTTAATTGTACCATCATACACTCTTCCTGTAGACTCCCAGTCTTGTATTCTTTCCACATGCCCAAACCACCTCAAAGCATTGTGTTCCACCCATTCTACCACTCCACAATTCATTCCCTTTGCATTCCTTGCCATACCACATCTCTCATGCACCCTTTCATTTCTTTCTTCTCTCCATCTAGTCACACCACATGCTCTTCTCAAATAGCTCATTTCCACAGCCTGGATTCTTGACCCCTGTGCCTCTTTCCATGTCCATGTTTCAGCTGCACAGGTCAGGGTTGAGAGGACCATGCTGTTCTTTAATCCTCCTTTCACTTCCATAGTTACTCCTCTACTCTTCATCATTCTATTAAGGTACCCAATGACTCTTCTGCCTTATACTGCTCTCTCCCTTATCTCTCCTTCCATATCACGAAACTTACCCAAGACAGCTCCCAGATACTTATATTAACTCATTTCTTCCAGTTTTTACCTCCCATATCTTCAGCACAGTTTAGTACACTTTCTTCTATCACTCTATTTGGTTTTACAAAATCTGTACTTTCACTCAATATCCTTTCAAACACCATTACTTTACTTTTACTTGCATTTACCTTCAATCTCCTCCACTTACGCACATCATGAAACACACTTGCAATCTTCTGCAACTCCTCTTCACTCCACAAACAACACAGTATCATTTGCAAACAGGTTTGTCACTAGCCACTGTATCTCACCTCCACACTCCATCTCTCCATCCCTTTTACCTAGTTTTGCTTTCATCTCTCTTACCATTCCATCCATATGTATTTATTTTTTATTTATTATACTTCGTTGCTGTCTCCCACATTAGTGGGGTAGCGCAAGGAAACAGAAGAAAGAATGGCCCAACCCGCCCACATGCACATGTATATACATACACGTCCACACACGCACATTTACATACACGTCCACACATGCACATATACATACTTATACATCTCATCATATACATATATATTCACAAACAGACATATACATATATACACATGTACATAATTCATACTGTCTGCCCTTATTCATTCCCGTCGCCACCCCACCACACATGAAATAACAACCCCCTCCCCCCGCATGTGCGCGAGGTAGTGCTAGAAAAAGGCAACAAAGGCCACATTCATTCACACTCAGTCTCAAGCTGTCATGTATGATGCACCAAAACCACAACTCTCTTTCCACATCCAGGCCCTACAGAACTTTCCATGGTTTACCCCAGATGCTTCACAGGCCCTGGTTCAATCCATTTGCAGCACGTCGACCTTGGTATACCACATTGTTCCAATTCACTCTATTCCTTGCACGCCTTTCACCCTCCGGTATGTTCAGGCCCCGATCACTCAAAATCTTTTTCACTCCATCTTTCCACCTCCAATTTGGTCTCCCATTTCTCCTCGTTCCCTCCACCTCTGACACATATATCCTCTTGGTCAATCTTTCCTCAATCATTCTCTCCAAGTGATCAAACCATTTCAAAACACCCTCTTTTGCTTTCTCAACCACACTCTTTTTATTACCACACATCTCTCTTACCCTTTCATTACTTACTTGATCAAACCACCTCACACCACATATTGTCCTCAAACATCTCATTTCCAGCACATCCACCCTCCTCCGTACATCTCTGTCTATAGTCCACGCCTCGCAACCATATATCATTGTTGGAACCACTATTCCTTCAAACATACCCAATTTTGCTTTCCAAGATAAAGTTCTCAACTTCCACACATTCTTCAATGCTCCCAGAACTTTCGCCCCCTCCTCCACCCTATGATTCACTTCTGCTTCCATGGTTCCATCTGCTGCCAGATCCTCTCCCAGATATCTAGAACACCTCACTTCCTCCAGATTTTCTCCATTCAAACTTACCTCCCAATTGACTTGTCCCTCAACCCTACTGTACCTAATAACCTTACTCTTATTCACATTTACTCTTAACTTTCTTCTTTCACACACTCTACCAAACTCAGTCACCAGCTTCTGCAGTTTCTTACATGAATCAGCCACCAGCGCTGTATCATCAGCGAACAACAACTGACTCACTTCCCAAGCTCTCTCATCCACAACAGACTGCATACTTGCCCCTGTTTCCAAAACTCTTGCATTCACCTCCCTAACAACCCCATCCATAAACAAATTAAACAATCATGGAGACATCACTCACCCCTGCCGCAAACCTACATTCACTGAGAACCGATCACTTTCCTCTCTTCCTATACGTACACATGCCTTACAACCTCGATAAAAACTTTTCACTGCTTCTAACAACTTGCCTCCCACACCATATATTCTTAAAACCTTCCGCAGACCATCTCTATCAACTCTATCATATGCCTTCTCCAGATCCATAAATGCTACATACAAATCCATTTGTTTTTCTAAGTATTTCTTACATACATTCTTCAAAGCAAACACCTGATCCACACATCCTCTACCACTTCTGAAACCACACTGCTCTTCCCCAATCTGATGCTCTGTACATGCCTTCACCCTCTCGATCAATACCCTCCCATATAATTTACCAGGAATACTCAACAAACTTATACCTCTGTAATTTGAGCACTCACTCTTATCCCCTTTGCCTTTCTCCAATGGCACTATGCAAGCATTCCGCCAATCCTCAGGCACCTCACCATGAATCATACATACATTAAATAACCTTACCAACCAGTCAACAATACAGTCACCCCCTTTTTTAATAAATTCCACTGCAATACCATCCAAACCTGCTGCCTTGCCGGCTTTCATCTTCCGTAAAGCTTTTACTACCTCTTCTCTATTTACCAAATCATTTTCCCTAACCCTCTCACTTTGCACACCACCTCAACCAAAATACCCTATATCTGCCACTCTATCATCAAACACATTCAACAAACCTTCAAAATACTCACGCCATCTCCTTCTCACATCACCACTACTTGTTATCACCTCCTCATTAACCCCCTTCACTGAAGTTTCCATTTGCTCCCTTGTCTTACGCACTTTATTTACCTCCTTCCAAATCATCTTTTTATTCTCCCTAAAATTTGATGATACTCTCTCACCCCAACTCTCATTTGCCCTCTTTTTCACCTCTTGCACCTTTCTCTTGACCTCCTGCCTCTTTCTTTTATACCTCTCCCACTCATTTGCATTTTTTCCCTGCAAAAATCGTCCAAATGCCTCTCTCTTCTCTTTCACTAATAATCTTACTTCTTCATCCCACCACTCACTACCTTTTCTAATCAACCCACCTCCCACACTTCTCATGCCACAAGCATCTTTTGCGCAAGCCATCACTGCTTCCCTAAATACATCCCATTCCTCCCCCACTCCCCTTACTTCCATTGTTCTCACCTTTTTCCATTCTGTACTCAGTCTCTCTTGGTACTTCCTCACACAAGTCTCCTTCCCAAGCTCACTTACTCTCACCACTCTCTTCACCCCAACATTCACTCTTCTTTTCTGAAAACCCCCACAAATCTTCACCTTCGCCTCCACAAGATAATGATCAGACATCCCTCCAGTTGCACCTCTCAGCACATTAACATCCAAAAGTCTCTCTTTCGTGCATCTATCAATTAACACGTAATCCAATAACGCTCTCTGGCCATCTCTCCTACTTACATACGTATACTTATGTATATCTTGCTTTTTAAACCAGGTATTCCCAATCACCAGTCCTTTTTCAGCACATAAATCTACAAGCACTTCACCATTTCCATTTACAACACTGAACACTCCATGCATACCAATTATTCCCTCAACTGCCACATTACTCACCTTTGCATTCAAATCACCCATCACTATAACCCGGTCTTGTGCATCAAAACCACTAACACACTCATTCAGCTGCTCCCAAAACACTTGCCTCTCATGATCTTTCTTCTCATGCCCATATATATATATATATATATATATATATATATATATATATATATATATATATATATTTATTTATTTATTTATTTATTTTGCTTTGTCGCTGTCTCCTGCCTTACCGAGGTAACGAAAGGAAACAGATGAAAGAATGACCCAACCCGTCCACATACACATGTATATACATATACATCCACACACGCAAATATACATACCTATACATCTCAATGTACACATATATATACACACACAGACATATACATATATACACATGTACATAATTCATAGTATCTGCCTTTATTCATTCCCACCGCCACCTCACCACACATGGCATAACAACCCCCTCCCCTTCATGTGTGCGAGGTAGCGCCAGGATAAGACAACAAAGGCCCCATTCGTTCACACTCAGTCTCTAGCTGTCATGTAATAATGCACCAAAACGACGGCTCCCTTTCCACATCCAGGCCTCACAGAACTTTCCATGGTTTACCCCAGACGATTCAAATGCCCTGGTTCAATCCATTGACAGCACGTCGACCCCGGTATACCACATCATTCCAATTCACTCTATTCCTTGCACGCCTTTCACCCTCCAGTATGTTCAGGCCCCGATCACTCAAAATCTTTTTCACTCCATCTTTCCACCTCCAATTTGGTCTCCCACTTCTCCTCGTTCCCTCCACCTCTGACACATACATCCTCTTGGTCAATCTTTCCTCACTCATTCTCTCCATGTGACCAAACCATTTCAAAACACCCTCTTCTGCTCTCTCAACCACACTCTTTTTATTTCCACACATCTATCTTACCCTTACATTACTTACTCGATCAAACCACCTCACACCACATATTGTCCTCAAACATCTCATTTCCAGCACATCCACCCTCCTGCGCACAACTCTATCCATAGCCCACGCCTCACAACCATTTAACATTGTTGGAACCACTATTCCTTCAAACATACCCATTTTAGCTTTCCTAGATAATGTTCTCAACTTCCACACATTCTTCAAGGCTCCCAGAACTTTCACCCCCTTCCTCACCCTATGATTCACTTCCGCTTCCATGGTTCCATCCGCTGCCAAATCCACTCCAGATATCTAAAACACTTCACTTCCTCCAGTTTTTCACCATTCAAACTTACCTCCCAATTGACTTGTCCCTCTACCCTACTGTACCTAATAACCTTGCTCTTATTCACATTTACTCTCAGCTTTCTTCTTTCACACACTTTACCAAACTCAGTCACCAGCTTTTGCAATTTCTCACATGAATCAGCCACCAGCGCTGTATCATCAGCGAACAACAACTGACTCACTTCCCAAGCTCTCTCATCCACAACAGAGTGCATACTTGCCCCTCTTTCCAAAACTCTTGCATTCACCTCTCCAACAACCCCATCCATAAATAAATTAAGCAACCATGAAGACATCACTTACCCCTGCCGCAAAACTATGTTCACTGAGAACCAATCACTTTCCTCTCTTCCTACATGTACACATGCCTTACTTCCTCGATAAAACTTTTCACTGCTTTTAACAACTTGCCTCCCACACCACATATTCTTAATGCCTTCCACAGAGCCTCTCTATCAACACTGTCATATGCCTTCTCCAGATCCATAAATGCTACATACAAATCCATTTGCTTTTCTAAGTATTTCTCACATACATTCTTCAAAGCAAACACCTGATCCACACATCCTCTACCACTTCTGAAACCACACTGCTCTTCCCAAATCTGATGCTCTGTACATGCCTTAACCCTCTCAATCAATACCCTCCCATATAATTTACCAGGAATACTCAACAAACTTATACCTCTGTAATTTGAGCACTCACTTTTATCCCCTTTGCCTTTGTACAATGGCACTATACAAACATTCCGCCAATCCTCAGGCACCTCACCATGAGTCATACATACATTAAATAACCTTACCAACCAGTCAACAGTACAGTCACCCCCATTTTTAATGAATTCCACTGCAATACTATCCAAACCCGCTGCCTTGCCAGCTTTTATCTTCTGCAAAGCTTTCACTACCTCTTCTCTGTTTACCAAATCATTCTCCCTAACCCTCTCACTTTGCACACCACCTCGACCAAAACACCCTATATCTGCCTCTCTATCATTAAACACATTCAACAGACCTTCAAAATACTCACTCCATCTCCTTCTCACATTACCACTACTTGTTATCACCTCCCCATTAGCCCCCTTCACTGAAGTTTCCATTGATTCCTGTGTCTTACGCATATTATTTACCTCCTTCCAAAACATCTTTTCATTCTCCTTAAAATAATGATACTCTCACCCCAACTCTCATTTGCCCTCTTTTTCACCTCTTGCACCTTTCTCTTGACCTCCTGCCTCTTTCTTTTATACATCTACCACTCATTTGCTTTATTTCCCTGCAAAAATCGTCCAAATGCCTCTCTGTTCTCTTTCACTAACAATCTTATTTCTTCATCCCACCACTCACTACCCTTTCTAATCTGCCCACCTCCCACGCTTCTCATGCCACAAGCGTCTATTGCGCAAGCCATCACTGCTTCCCTAAATACATCCCATTCCTCCCCCACTCCCCTTATGTCCTTTGTTCTCACCTTTTTCCATTCTGTACTCGTTCTCTCCTGGTACTTCCTCGCACAGGTCTCCTTCCCAAGCTCACTTACTGTCACCACTCTCTTCACCCCAACATTCTCTCTTCTTTTCTGAAAACCTTTACAAATCTTCACCTTCGCCTCCACAAGATAATGATCATACATCCCTCCAGTTGCACCTCTCAGCGCATTAACATCCAAAAGTCTCTCTTTCGCACACCTATCAGTTAACACATAATCCAATAACGCTCTCTGGCCATCTCTCCTTCTTACATACGTATACTTTTGTATATCTCTCTTTTTAAACCAGGTATTCCCAATCACCAATCCTTTTTCAGCACATAAATCTACAAGCTCTTCACCATTTCCATTTACAACACTGAACACCCCATGTATACCAATTATTCCCTCAACTGCCACATTACTCACCTTTGCATTCAAATCACTCATCACTATAACCCGGTCTCGTGCATCAAAACTAGTAACACACTCACTCAGCTGCTCCCAAAACACTTGCCTCTCATGATCTTTCTTCTCATGCCCAGATGCATATGCACCAATAATCACCCATCTCTCTCCATCCACTTTCAGTTTTACCCATACCATACCCAATACTTCAACGTTTATGTATACGTTGAGATGTATAAGTATGTATATTTGTGTGTGTGGACATGTATGTATATACATGTGTATGTGGGTGAGTTGGGCCATTCTTTCATCTGTTTTTTTGCGCTACCTCGCAAACGCGGGAGACAGCAACAAAGCAAAATAAATAGATAAATAAAATATATTTTCTTTCTTTCTTTCATACTATTCGCCATTTCCTGCATTAGCGAGGTAGCGTTAAGAATAGAGGACTTGGCCTTTGAGGGAATATCCTCATCTGGCCCCTTTCTCTGTTCCTTCTTTTGGAAAATCAAAAATATATATATATATATATATATATATATATATATATATATATATATATATATATATATATATATATATGTGTGTGTGTGTGTGTGTGGATCAGATGTTTGCCTTGAAGAATGTACGTGAGAAATACTTACAGAAGCAAATGGATTTGTATGTAGCATTTATGGATCTGGAGAAGGCATATGATAGAGTTGATAGAGAAGCTTTGTGGAAGGTATTAAGAATATATGGTGTGGGAGGCAAGTTGTTCGAAGCAGTGAAAAGTTTTTATCAAGGATGTAAGGCATGTGTACGTGTAGGAAGGGAGGAAAGTGATTGGTTCTCAGTGAATGTAGGTTTGTGGCAGGGGTGTGTGATGTCTCCATGGTTGTTTAATTTGTTTATGGATGGGGTTGTTAGGGAGGTGAATGCAAGAGTTTTGGAAAGAGGGGCAAGTATGCAGTCTGTTGTGGATGAGAGAACTTGGGAAGTGAGTCAGTTGTTGTTCGCTGATGATACAGCACTGGTGGCTGATTCGTTTGAGAAACTGCAGAAGCTGGTGACTGAGTTTGGTAAAGTGTGTGAAAGAAGAAAGCTAAGAGTAAATGTGAATAAGAGCAAGGTTATTAGGTAAAGTAGGGTTGAGGGTCAAGTCAATTGGGAGGTAACTTGGATAGGAGAAAAACTGGAGGAAGTGAAGTGTTTTAGATATCTGGGAGTGGATTTGGCAGCGGATAGAACCATGGAAGCAGAAGTGAATCATAGGGTGGGGGAGGGGGCGAAAATTCTGGAAGCGTTGAAGAATGTGTGGAAGTCGAGAACATTATCTCGGAAAGCAACAATAGGTATGTTTGAAGGAATAGTGGTTCCAACCATGTTATATGGTTGTGAGGCATGGGCTATAGATAGAGTTGGCTGGAGGAGGGTGGATGTGCTGGAAATGAGATGTTTGAGGACAATATGTGGTGTGAGGTGGTTTGATTGAGTAAGTAATAATAGGGTAAGAGAGATGTGTGATAATAAAAAGAGTGTGGTTGAGAGAGCAGAAGAGGGTGTTTTGAAATGGTTTGGTCACATGGAGAGAATGAGTGAGGAAAGATTGACCAAGAGGATATATGTGTCAGAGATGGAGGGAACGAGGAGAAGTGAGAGACCAAATTGGAGGTGGAAAGATGGAGTGAAAAAGATTTTAAGTGATCGGGGGCCTAAACATGCAGGAGGGTGAAAGGCGTGCAAGGAATAGAGTGAATTGGAGTGATATGGTATACCGGGGTCGACGTGCTGTCAATGGATTGAAGCAGGGCATGTGAAGCATCTGGGGTAAACCATGGAAAGTTCTGTGGGGCCTAGATGTGGAAAGGGAGCTATGGTTTTGGTGCATTATTACATGACAGCTAGAGACTGAGTGTGAACGAATGGGGCCTTTGTTGTCTTTTCCTAGCGCTACCTCACATACATGAAGGGGAGGGGGTTGTTATTGCATGTTTGGTGAGGTGGCAATGGGAATGAATAAAGGCAGACAGTATGAATTATGTACATGTGTATATATGTATATGTCTGTGTGTGTATATGTATGTATACGTTAAGATGTATAGGTATGTATATGTGCGTGTGTGGATGTGTATGTATATACATGTGTATGTGGGTGGGTTGGGCCATTCTTTCGTCTGTTTCCTTGCGCTACCTCACTAACGCAGGAGACAGCCACAAAGCAAAATAAATAAATAAACAAATAAGATATGCATGAGATATGTGGAAAATAGGAGATATGGAAACAAATGGCTTAGAGGCAAGACATACCTCAATGTTTTTACTGTTCAACGGTCTTCCTCAGGAGATACTGATTCCAGTATTTGGTGGGACTGTGTTGCTGGCAAGTGAGGGCATCTTGGCACATTCTCTAATTGGATTGCTCGTCCTGCTGCCTCCACCTGTTCACAGCAATATCTGCAGCCTGACATAACCAGCAGATGAACCCAAATCTTAATCCGTTCCTTTAGGTAAGCTTTCACAACATCACTGAATTGTTTGTCACTTGCCTGTAGTTACCTCAACATCGACCGTTTAGTGATAGTGTGAAAGCTTATGTAGAGGAAAGAATTAAGAACATCATTAACACAAGGTCTGGGTTTGTCTGCGGTAGGACAAGTTATCTGATCAGAGAGTGACACGCCAAGGCATCAGACTGGGTGACCATCACTTGCTGGGGAATATGGTCCCACTGAATGCTGGAAAATCAGTTTCTCCTGGAGAAGAGGGGTGAACGGTCAAAATGTTGAGGTATGTCTCAGCTCTGACCTGTTTGTTTCATACCATTGTTTTTCACATTTTTCATGATATCTTGAGGTTGGGAACCGAATCTAACATAGAATCCATTTATGTCTCATATTAACTTATACATATACTCTGAAGGTAATGTATACAATATTTTTGATAATTTTGTGCATGAAATAAAGTTTGTGTAACAGTGAACCATCAGAAAGCTAAAGTTTCACAACCTTTTACTTTTCCAAAAGAGGGAACAGAGAAGGGGGCCAAGTGAGGATTTTCTCTCTAAAGCTCAATCCTCTGTTCTTGATGCTACATCACTAATGTGGGAAATGCATATGCTACTGATAAGCAATCATTTTCTTACACTTATTCACACAGAGTAGAGAATAAGCAAAAAACAGTGAGTAATGCACATAGGTCTCACAGTGTCACTGGTTTGTAACAAACTGATACCAACAGATTGTCAGAGCGCAGCATGGGCAAGTGAGGTCAGATGTTTGATTTTCCATGTGTAACGTCATGTCACTCAAAATGTTTTGGATATTGGAGACATTTAGGATAGGCATGCTCAACCTGTACCACAAAGAGTTCCTACATGAAACAAACTGATTTTGCTGGTGATTAGAGTATAAGAGACAAGCCTTGAAAAAAATGTCACAACTTTAAAACATCCATTCCATATGCTTGCTTCAGGGATTAACTGATTTTCCAGTAATTTCAGGTCCAATAGCCAGAAAGTGCTTCGACTATAAGGGTTTTCTGTAAGCCAATGGGGTTATCTTCAAAATAGATGGCTTTTGGAACATTTTGGTCACTGGATTTGGGGTCATTTACTTGTAATAATATCTTGACTTCTTATATTAGTTTCATAACTTTATATTTCATTCTTTTCAGATTGCTGTTTTAATTGCTAATGGCATTGCACAGCTCCTTCAACCTTCTGTATATGACTCAATCATCCAAATTAAGAAATTGCCTTACCTTCCTGATATTCTGACAGCAACTTCTGGTGCCTATAACATTTATGTGGAAGACTTCATGGTGCGGGATGTGAAATATATTTGGTATGGTATCACATACCGCCATTTGAAGAATATCCTCAAAGAAAATAAGAAAATTAGATCATTACCCCTTGTTGATTCTCCAGGTACTGTATTTTACACACACACACACACACTCATATATATATATATATATATATATATATATATATATATATATATATATATATATATATATATGTATATATATATATATATATATATATTTATTTGTTTATTATTTGCTCCATTCAAACTTACTTCCCAACTGACTTGTCCCTCAACCCTACTGTACTTAATAACCTTGCTCTTATTCACATTTACTTTCAGCTTTCTTCTTTCTCACATTTTGCCAAACTCAGTCACCAGTTTCTGCAGTTTCTCACATGAATCAGCCACCAGCGCTGTATCATCAGCGAACGACTACTGACTCACTTCCCAAGCCCTCTCATCCACAACAGACTGCATACTTGCCCCTCCCTCCAAAACTCTTGCATTCACCTCCCAAAAAACCCATCCATAAACAAATTAAACAACCATGGAGACATCATGCACCCCTGCCGCAAACCGACATTCACTTAGAACCAATCACTCTACTCTCTTCCTACTCATACACATGCCTTACATCCTAGATAAAAACTTTTCACTGCTTCCAGCAACCTGCCTCCCACACCATATACTCTTAATACCTTCCACAGAGCATCTCTATCAACTCTATCATATACCTTCTCCAGATCCATAGATGCTACGTACAAATCCATTTGTTTTTCTAAATATTTCTCACGCCCTTTCTTCAAAGCAAACACCTGATCCACACATCCTCTACCACTTCTGAAACCACACTGCTCCTCCCCAATATGATGTTCTGTACATGCCTTCACCCTCCCATATAATTTCCCAGGAATACTAAACAAATTTATACCTCTGTAGATTGAGCACTCACCTCTATCCCCTTTGCCTTTGTACAATGGCACTATGCATGCATTCTGCCAATCCTCAGGCACTTCACCATGAACCATACATACATTGAATATTCTCGCCAACCAGTCAACACCACAGTCACCCCCTTTTTTAATAAATTCCACTAGAGGAAGTGAAGTGTTTTAGATATCTGAGAGTGGATTTAGCCGCAGATGGAACCACGGAAGCGGAAGTGAGTCACAGGGTAGGGGAGGGAGCAAAAGTTCTGGGAGCTTTGAAAAATGTGTGGAAGGTGAGAACATTATCTCAGAAAGCAAAATTGGGTATGTTTGAAGGAATAGTAGTTCCAACAATGTTGTATGGTTGCGATGCATGGGCTATAAATAGGGTTGTGCGGAGGAGGGTGGATTTGTTGGAAATGAGATGTTTGAAGACAATATGTGGTGTGAGGTGGTTTGATCGATTAAGTAATGAAAGGGTAAGAGAGATGTGTGATAATGAAGAGTGTGGTTGAGAGAGCAGAAGAGGGTGTATTGAAATGGTTTGGACCCATGGAGAGAATGAGTGAGGAAAGATTGACAAAAAGGATATGTGTTAGAGGTGGAGGGAACAAGGAGAAGTGGGAGACCAAATTGGAGGTGGAAGGATGGAGTGAAAAAGATTTTAAGCGATTGGGGCCTGAACATGCAGGAGGGTGAAAGGCGAGCAAGGAATAGAGTGAATGTGGTATACCGGGGTCAGCATGCTGTCAGTGGATTGAACCATGGCATGTGAAGTGTCTGGGGTAAAGCATGAAAAGTTTTGTGGGGCCTGGATGTGGAAAGGGAGCTGTGGTTTTGGTGCATTATACATGACAGCTAGAGACTGAGTGTGAATGAATGTGGCCTTCGTTGTCTTTTCCTAGCGCTACCTCGTGCACGTGCGGGGGAGTCATTTCATGTGTGGCAGGGTGGTGACGGGAATGAATAAAGGCAGCATGTATGAATTATGTACATGTGTATATATGTATATGTCTGTGTATGTATATATATATATATATATATATATATATATATATCTTTTTTCTTTCTTTTAAACTATTTGCCATTTCCCGCGTTAGCGAGGTAGCGTTAAGAACAGAGGACTGGGCCTTTTTTGGAATATCCTATCCTCACCTGGCCCCCCCTGTTCCTTCTTTTGGAAAAAAAAAAAAAAAAACGAGAGGGGAGGATTTCCAGCCCCCCGCTCCCTCCCCTTTTAGTCGCCTTCTACGACACGCAGGGAATACGTGGGAAGTATTCTTAATCCCCTATCCCCAGGGATAATATTTATATATATATATATATATATATATATATATATATATGTTGAAATGTATAGGTATGTATATGTGCGTTTGTGGATGTGTATGTATATACATGTGTATGTGGGTGGGTTAGGCCATTCTTTTGTCTGTTTCCTTACGCTACCTCACTGACAAAGGAGACAGCAACAAGGTATAATGTGTATGATAATATTTATTTATTTATTCATTATACTTAATTGCTGTTTCTCGTATCAGTGAAGTAGCGCAAGGAAACAGACAAAGAATAGCCCAGCCACTCATATACACAAGTATATGCATAAACGCCCATACACGTGCATATACATACGTGTACATATCAATGTATACATACATATACATACACAGACACATAAATATGTACACATGTACATCTTCATACTTGCTGCCTTCAATCACTCCTCTTGCTACCCCATCACACAGGAAATAACATTCCCCCCACACACCCCCACCCCCTTCAGCGAGGTAGCACCAGGAATAGACAGAAAGGCCACATTCGTTCACATTCAGTCTCTAGCTGTCATCTGTAATGCACCAAAACCACAGCTCCCTATCCGCATCCAGGCCCCACAGACCTTTCCATGGTTTACCCCAGGCATTTCACATGCCCTGGTTCAGTCCATTGACAGCATGTTGACTCCAGTATACTACATGATTCCAGCTCACTCTGATTTCTTGCATGCCTCTCACCCTCCTGTATGTTCAGGCCCTGATTGCTCAAAATCTTTTTCACTCCGTCCTTCCACCTCCATTTTGGTCTCCCACTTCTTGTTCCCTCCACCTCTGACACATATATCCTCTTTGTCAATCTTTCTGCACTCATTCTGTCCATATGTCAAACCATATCAATACACCCTCTTCTGCTCTCTCAACCACACTCTTTGTATTTCCACACATCTCTCTTACCCTTTTATTAATTACTCGATCAGACCTCCTCACACCACATATTGTCCTCAAACATCTCATTTCCAACACATCCACCCTTCTCCATACAACCCAATCTGTAGCCCATGCTTCACAGCCATATGATATTGTTAGAACTACTATCCCTTCAAACATACTCATTTTGCACTCCTAGACAACGTTCTTTTCTTCCACACATTCTTCATTGCTCCCAGAACCTTCACCCCCTTCCCCACCCTGTGACTCGCTTCTACTTCAATGGTTTCATTCGCTGCTAAGTCCACTCCCAGATATCTAAAACACTTCACTTCCTCCAATTTTTCTCCATTCAAACTTACATCCCAGTTAACTTTTCCCTCAACCCTACTGAACCTAATAACCTTGCTCTTATTCACATTTACTCTCAACTTTCTCTGTTCACACACTTTTCCAGACTCAATTATCAACTTCTGCAGTTTCTCACTAAATCAGCCACTGGAGCTGTGTCGTCGGCAAACAACAACTGACTCACCTCTCAGGGCCTCTCATCCCCAACAGACTGCATACTCACCCCTCTCTCCAAAAGTCTTGCGTTTACCTCCCTAACCACCCCATCCAGAAACAAATTAAACAACCATGGTGACATCACTCACCCCTGCTGCAGACCAACTTTCACTGGGAACCAGTCACTCTCCTCTCTTCCTACTTGTACATATGCCTTACGTCTTTGGTAAAAACTTTTCACTGCTTCTAGCATCTTACCTCCCTCACCATATACTCTTAAGACCTTTCACAAAACATCTCTATTGACCCTATCATATGCCTTCTCCAGATCCATGAATGCTACATACAAATCCATCAGTTTTTCTAAGTATCTCTCACGCTGATACTTCAAAGCAAACACCTGATCCACACATCCTCTACCACCTCTGAAACCACACTGCTCTTCCCCAATCTGATGCTCTGTACATGCCTTCACCCTCTCAGTCAATACCCTCCCATTTAATTTCCCAGGAATGCTCAACAAACTTATGCCTCTGTAGTCTGACCACTCAATTCATTACCACCTGTAATTACTTCCCCACTTGCCCCCTTTACTGATGTTCCCATTTGTTCTCTTGTCTTACTCACGTTATTTACCTCCTTCCAAAACATCTTTTTATTCACCCTAAAGTTTAATGATACTCTCTCACCCGAACTCTCATTTGCCCTCTTTTCCAACCCTTGCTCCTATCTCATGACCTCCTGCAATTTTCTTTTATGCATCTCACAGTCATTTGCTCTCCTTCCTTGCAAGTATCATCCTAATGCTTCTCTTTTCTCTTTCATTAACAACTTTACTTCTTCATCCAACCACTCACTTCCCCTTCTAATCTGCCCACCTCCCACCTTTCTTGTGCCACATGCATCTTTTGCACTAGCCATCATTGCTTCCCTAAATGCATCCCATTCCTTACCCACTCCCCTCACATCATTTGCTCTCTCCTGTTGCCATTCTACACTCAATCTCTCCTGGTACTTCCTCGCACAAGTCTCCTTTCCAAGCGCACTTACTCTCACCACTCTCTTCTTCCCAACATTCTCTCTTCTTTTTTGAACACCTCTACAAATTTTCACCTTCACCTCCACATCCCTCCAGCTGCCCCTCTCAGCACATTAACATTCAAAAGTCTCTCTTTTACATGCCCATCATTTAACACAGAATCCAGTAATGCCCTTTGACCATCTCTCCTACTCATATATGTATACTTATGTATATCTCTCTTTCTAAACCAGGTGTTCCTAATCACCAGTCTTTTTTCAGCACACAAATCCACAAGCTCTACACCATTTCCATTCACAACACTGAATACCCCATGTACACCAAATATACCCTGAAGTGCCACATTACTCACCTTCGCATTTAAATCACCCATCACTATAACTTGGTCTCATGCATCAGAACTGCCAACACAATCAGCTGATCCCAGAACACTTGCCTCTCATGATCTTTCTTCTCATGACCAGGTGCATGAGCACCAGTAATCATCACCCATCTCTATCCATCCACTTTCAGTTTTACCGACATCAATCTAGAATTTATTTTCTTACACTTTATCACATACTCCCACAACGCCTGCTTCAGGAGTAGTGCAACTCCTTCCTTAGCTCTTGTCCCCTCACCAACCCATGACTTTACTCCCAAGACTTTCCCAAACCACTCGTCCCTTTTACACTTGAGCTTCATTTCAGTCAGAGCCAGAACATCCAGGTTTCTTTCCTCAATCATACTACCCATCTCTCCTTTCTTCTAATTTTTGTTACATCCACATACACATTCAGACAACCTAATCTGAAATGAATTATGCCTTATACCACAAAGATGATTTGTTATTTACAAATATACAGTCACTTTATAAAATTATTTGTTATTCTTTGCTTTTAGACATGATTGAAATTATTCACTTAATAGTACTTAATCTGATGTTACAGATTCCATGATCCTTCTTGGCTCAATACAAAGATCAGAGCTGATCTCAATGTTAGAGGAACATCTTGGAAAAGATCGTCGTTTGAAAGTGATTAACAAGTGGAAAAATGCTGCTCAAAAGTAAGGTGCTTCACGATGAAAGTATGATAATTAGTATGTTATTCAGATAAGAGTAGGGTGTATTTTTAAAGGTTTGATTCTCCTTTATTACTTGAGGTATTTTTGTTGCACAGGATGATTTTTTCTTAAGAAATAAGTCTTATGAAAAATGACAGAAATTCATTGACAACATTTATGATGTAGGGCATTATTATGCTACTTTATGACTTTGATATAATGTCTCATTTTGGGGCAGTAATAATGTATTCCACTTACTGTAATGTGTATTGTTTTACATTCAGCTTTAGATGGCAGTTCATTTACAGTTCTTAAATGATATAGAACTATACACAATTTATGTTTTTCATAGATAATAGAATTAAATATATTTAGCTCACATTTTGTTATGACTGGTTTTATCATTCTGTTACCTTGAAAATGGCTGTCATTCAGTCTCTCTTTCCCACAATAGCTGATGTTGCACATTATTGCAACAAAATGTTTGAGGACATTGTGTGATGTGAGGTGGTTTGATCAAGTACGAAATGAAAGGGTAAGAGAGATGTGTGGAAATATAAAGAGTGTGGTTGAGAGAGCATAAGAGGGTCTGTTGAAATGGTTTGGACATATGGAGAGAATGAGTGAGGAAAGATTGACATAGAGGATATATGTCAAAGGTGGAGGGAACAAGGAGAAACAGGAGACCAAATTGGAGGTGGAAGGATGGAGTGAAAAACATTTTTAGTGATCAGGGCCTGAACATACAGGAGAATGAGAGACGTGCAAGGAATAGAGTGAATTGGAACGATGTGGTATACTGGGATCAACGTGCTGCCAATAGACTGAACCAGGGGATGTGAAATGTCTGGGGTAAACCATGGAAAGGTTTGTGGAGCCTGGATGTGGATAGGGAGCTGTGGTTTTGGTGCATTACACATGACAGCTAGAGACTGAGTGTGAACGAATGTGGCCTTTTTTGTGTGTTTTCCTGGGGCTACCTCACTGAAGCAGGGGATAGAGATGCTGTTTCCTGTTGGGTGGGGTAGTGCCAGGAATGTATGAAGGCAAACAGGTATGAATATTTACATGTGTATATATGTATATGTATGTGTATGCATATGCATATGTATGTATATGGCGAGGTAGTGCCAGGAAAACAGACAAAAAAGGCCACATATGGAAAGAATGAGTGAGGAAACATTGACAAAGAAGATATATGCATCAGAAGTGGAGGAAACAAGGAGATGTAATTGGAGATGGAAGGACTGAGTAAGAAAGATTTTGAATGAATGGGGTCTGAACATGCAGGAGGGTAAAAGGTGAGTATGGAATAGAGTGGATTGGAATGATGTGGTGTGCTAGGATCAATGTGCTGTCAGTGGACTGAGCCAGGACATGTGAAACTTCTGGGGTAAACCACGGAAGGGTTTGTGGGGCCTGGATGTGGATTGGGAACAGTGGTTGCGGTGCATTACACATGACAGCTAGAGAATGGATGTGAGCATATGTGGCCTTTCTTGGTATGTTTCTTGGCACTACCTTGTTGATGCAGGGAGTGGCGATGCTGTTCCTTTGGGATGGGGTGGTGCCAGGAATGGATAAAGTTGAGCAAGTATGAAAATGTACTTGTGTATATATCTATATGTTTTTTTCATTATACTTTGTCGCTGTCTCCCGCATTAGCAAGGTAGTGCAAGGAAACAGACAAAAGAATGGCCCAACCCACCCACATACACATGTATATACTTACACGTCCACACATGCACATATACATACCTATACATTTCAATATATATATATATATATATATATATATATATATATATATATATATATATATATATATATATATATATATATTTATTTATTTTTTTTTTTTTTCAAACTATTCGCCATTTCCCGCGTTAGCGAGGTAGCGTTAAGAACAGAGGACTGGGCCATTGAGGAAATATCCTCACCTGGCCCCCTTCTCTGTTCCTTCTTTTGGAAAATTAAAAAAAAATTGAGAGGGGAGGATTTCCAGCCCCCCGCTCTCTTCCCTTTTAGTCGCCTTCTACGACACGCAGGGAATACGTGGGAAGTATTCTTTCTCCCCTATCCCAAGGGATAAATATATATATATTTATATATATATATATATTTTCCCTGGGGATAGGGGAGAAAGAATACTTCCCACGTATTCCCTGCGTGTCGTAGAAGGCGACTAAAAGGGGAGGGAGCGGGGGGCTGGAAATCCTCCCCTCTCAATTTTTTTTAATTTTCCAAAAGAAGGAACAGAGAAGGGGGCCAGGTGAGGATATTCCCTCTAAGGCCAAGTCCTCTGTTCTTAACGCTACCTCGCTAATGCGGGAAATGGCGAATAGTATGAAAGAAAGAAGAGATATATATATATATATATATATGAGAAAGAATACTTCCCACGTATTCCCTGCGTGTCGTAGAAGGCGACTAAAAGGGGAGGGAGCGGGGGGCTGGAAATCCTCCCCTCTCACTTTTTTTTTTTTCCAAAAGAGGGAACAGAGAAGGGGCCCAGGTGAGGATATTCCCTCAAGGGCCCAGTCCTCTGTTCTCAACGCTACCTCGCTAATGCGGGAAATGGCGAATAGTATGAAAGAAGAAAGAAAGATATATTTTTTTTTTTTTTTTTTATACTTTGTCGCTGTCTCCCGCGTTTGCGAGGTAGCGCAAGGAAACAGACGAAAGAAATGGCCCAACCCCCCCCCATACACATGTACATACACACGTCCACACACGCAAATATACATACCTACACAGCTTTCCATGGTTTACCCCAGACGCTTCACATGCCTAGCTTCAATCCACTGACAGCACGTCAACCCCTGTATACCACATGACTCCAATTCACTCTATTTCTTGCCCTCCTTTCACCCTCCTGCATGTTCAGGCCCCGATCACACAAAATCTTTTTCACTCCATCTTTCCACCTCCAATTTGGTCTCCCTCTTCTCCTCGTTCTCTCCACCTCCGACACATATATCCTCTTGGTCAATCTCTCCTCACTCATTCTCTCCATGTGCCCAAACCATTTCAAAACACCCTCTTCTGCTCTCTCAACCACGCTCTTTTTATTTCCACACATCTCTCTTACCCTTACGTTACTTACTCGATCAAACCACCTCACACCACACATTGTCCTCAAACATCTCATTTCCAGCACATCCATCCTCCTGCGCACATCTCTATCCATAGCCCACGCCTCGCAACCATACAACATTGTTGGAACCACTATTCCCTCAAACATACCCATTTTTGCTTTCTGAGATAATGTTCTCGACTTCCACACATTTTTCAAGGCTCCCAAAATTTTCGCCCCCTCCCCCACCCTATGATCCACTTCCGCTTCCATGGTTCCATCCGCTGACAGATCCACTCCCAGATATCTAAAACACTTCACTTCCTCCAGTTTTTCTCCATTCAAACTCACCTCCCAATTGACTTGACCCTCAACCCTACTGTACCTAATAACCTTGCTCTTATTCACATTTACTCTTAACTTTCTTCTTCCACACACTTTACCAAACTCAGTCACCAGCTTCTGCAGTTTCTCACATGAATCAGCCACCAGCGCTGTATCATCAGCGAACAACAACTGACTCACTTCCCAAGCTCTCTCATCCCCAACAGACTTCATACTTGCCCCTCTTTCCAGGACTCTTGCATTTACCTCCCTTACAACCCCATCCATAAACAAATTAAACAACCATGGAGACATCACACACCCCTGCCGCAAACCTACATTCACTGAGAACCAATCACTTTCCTCTCTTCCTACACGTACACATGCCTTACATCCTCGATAAAAAGATATATATATATATATATATATATATATATATATATATATATATATATATATATATATATATCATCCCTGGGGAAAGGGGAGAAAGAATACTTCCCACGTATTCCCTGCGTGTCGTAGAAGGCGACTAAAAGGGGAGGGAGCGGGGGGCTGGAAATCCTCCCCTCTCAATTTTTTTTTTTAATTTTCCAAAATAAGGAACAGAGAAGGGGGCCAGGTGAGGATATTCCCTCAGTGGCCCAGTTCTCTGTTCTTAACGCTACCTCGCTAACGCGGGAAATGGCGAATAGTTTGAAAAAAAAAAAAAAAAAATATATATATATATATATATATATATATATATATATATATATATATATATATATATATATATATTAGGTACAGTAGGGTTGAGGGTCAAGTCAATTGGGAGGTAAGTTTGAATGGAGAAAAACTGGAGGAAGTAAAGTGTTTTAGATATTTGGGAGTGGATCTGGCAGCGGATGGAACCATGGAAGCGGAAGTGGATCATAGGGTGGGGGAGGGGGCGAAAATCCTGGGAGCCTTGAAGAATGTGTGGAAGTCAAGAACATTATCTCGGAAAGCAAAAATGGGTATGTTTGAAGGAATAGTGGTTCCAACAATGTTGTATGGTTGCGAGGCATGGGCTATGGATAGAGTTGTGCGCAGGAGGTTGGATGTGCTGGAAATGAGATGTTTGAGGACAATGTGTGGTGTGAGGTGGTTTGATTGAGTAAGTAACGTAAGGGTAAGAGAGATGTGTGGAAATAAAAAGAGCATGGTTGAGAGAGCAGAAGAGGGTGTTTTGAAATGATTTGGTCACATGGAGAGAATGAGTGAGGAAAGATTGACCGAGAGGATATATGTGTCGGAGGTGGAGGGAA
The DNA here is from genome assembly GCF_036320965.1 of Panulirus ornatus. Lineage (NCBI taxonomy): Eukaryota > Metazoa > Arthropoda > Malacostraca > Decapoda > Palinuridae > Panulirus > Panulirus ornatus. The sequence continues at coordinate 19,572,036 of NC_092264.1, forward strand.
TGAGGAGAAGTGGGAGACCAAATTGGAGATGGAAAGAGGTAGTGAAAAAGATTTTGTGTGATCGGGGCCTGAACATGCAGGAGGGTGAAAGGAGGGCAAGGAATAGAGTGAATTGGATCGATGTGGTATACCGGGGTTGACGTGCTGTCAGTGGATTGAATCAGGGCATATGAAGCGTCTGGGGTAAACCATGGAAAGCTGTGTAGGTATGTATATTTGCGTGTGTGGACGTATGTATATACATGTGTATGGGGGTGGGTTGGGCCATTTCTTTTGTCTGTTTCCTTGCGCTACCTCGCAAACGCGGGAGACAACAACAAAGCAAAAAAAATATATATATATATATGAATATATATATATATATATATATATATATATATATATATATATATATATATATATATATATATATATATATATATATTTATTATTTTTTATTTTACTTTGTCGCTGTATATATATATATATATATATATATATATATATATATATATATATATATATATATATATATACAGACATATACATATATACACATGTACAGAATTCATACTTCCTGCCTTTATTCATTCCCATCATTACCCCTCCACACATGAAATAACAACCCCCCCCCCCGCATGCGCGAGAGGTAGCACTGGGAAAAGACAACAAAGGCCACATTCGTTCACACTCAGTCTCTACCTGTCATGTATAATGCACCGAAACCACAGCTCCCCCTCCACATCCAGGCCCCACAAAACTTTCCATGGTTTACCCCAGATGCTTCACATGCAATGGCTCAATCCACTGACAGCACGTCGACCCCAGTATACCACATCATTTCAATTCACTCTATTCCTTGCACGCCTTTCACCCTCCTGTATGTTCAGGCCCCGATCGCTCAAAATCTTTTTCACTCCATCTTTCCACCTCCAATTTGGTCTCCCACTTCTCCTCGCTCCCTCTACCTCTGACACATATATCCTCTTTGTCAATCTTTCCTCACTCATTCTCTACACGTGACCAAACAATTTCCCTCTTCTGCTCTCCCAACCACATTCTTTTTATAACCACACATCTCTCTTACCCTTTCATTACTTACTCGATCAAACCACCTCACACCACATATTGTCCTCAAACATCTCATTTTCAACACATCCACCCTCATCAGCAAACAACAACTGACTCACTTCCCAAGCTCTCTCCTCCACAACAGACTGCATACTTGCCCCTCTCTCCAAAACTCTTGCATTCACCTCCCTTACAACTCCATCCATAAACAAATTAAACAGCCATGGAGACATCATGCACCCCTGCCGCAAACCAACATTCACAGAACCAATCACTTTCCTCTCTTCCTACTTGTACACATGTCTTACATTCTCGATAAAAACTTTTCTCTGCTTCTAACAACTTGCCTCCCACACCATATATTCTTAATACCTTCCACAGAGCATCTCTATAAACTCTATCATATTCCTTCTCCAGATCCATAAATGCTGCATACAATTCCATTTGCTTTTCTAAGTATTTCTCACATACATTCTTCAAAGCAAACACCTGATCCACACATCTTCTACCACTTCTGAAACCACACTGCTCTTCCCCAATCTGATGCTCTGTACATGCCTTCACCCTCTCAGTCAATAACCTCCCATATAATTTCCCAGGAATACTCAACAAGCTTATACCTCTGTAATTTGAGCACTCACCTTTATCCCCTTTGCTTTTGTACAATGGCACTATGCATGCATTCTGCCAATCCTCAGGCACCTCACCACGTGTCATACGTACATTAGATATCCTTACCAACCAGTCAACAACACAGTCACCCCCTTTTTTGATATATTCCACTGCAATACCATCCAAACCCGCTGCCTTGCCAGCTTTTATCTTCTGCAAAGCTTTTACTACCTTTTATCTGCTTACCAAATCATTCTCCCTAACCCTCTCACTTCGCACACCACCTCGACCAAAACGCTCTATATCTGCCACTCTGTCATCTAACACATTCATCAAACCTTCAAAATATCTCTATGTATGTGCATGTATGTGTATATGTATTTATATGTATGTCTTTGATGATAGAGTGGCAGATATAGAGTGTTTTGGTCGAGGTGGTGTGTGAAGTGAGAGGGTCAGGAAGAATGGTTTGGTAAACAGAGAAGAGGTAGTGAAAGCTTTGAAGAAGATGAAAGCTGGCAAGGCAGCGGGTTTGGATGGTAATGCAGTGGAATTTATCAAAAAAGGGGGTGACTGTGTTGTTGACTGGGGGGTAAAGATATTTATTGTATGTATGGTTCATGGTGAAGTGCCTGAGGATTGGCGGAATGCAGGCATAGTGCCATTCTAGAAAGGCAAAGGGGATAAAGGTGAATGTTCAAATTTCAGAGGTTTAAGTTTGTTGAGTATTCCTTTGAAATTATATGGCAGGGTATTGATTGAGAGGGTAAAGGCATCAGATTGGGCAAGAGCAGTATAGTTTCAGAAGTGATAGAGGATGTGTGGATCAGGTGTTCGCTTTGAAGAATGTATGTGAGAAATACTTAGAAAAACAGATGGATTTGTATGTAGCATTTATGGATCTGGAGAAGGCATATGATAGGGTGGATAGAGATGCTTTGTGGAAGGTTGTAAGAGTATATAGTGCGGGAGGATGTGAGGTAAGTTGCTAGAAGCAGTGAAAAGTTTTTACCAGTGATATAAGGCATGTACATGAGTAGGAAGAGAGGAAAGTGATTGGTTCCCAGCGAGTGTCAGTTTGCGGCAGGGGTGCGTGATGTCTCCATGGTTGTTTGATTTGTTTATAGATGGGGTTGTTAGGGAGGTGAATGCAAGATAGTATCTTGGGGTCGATATGGTGTCTATGGATTGAACCAGGGCATGGGAAGCATCTGGGGTAAACCAAGGAAATTTTTGAGGGGCCTGGATGTGGAAAAGGAGCTGTGGTTTTGGTGCATTACACATGACAGCTAGAGACTGAGTGTGAAAGAATGTAGCCTTTTTTGTCTTTTCCTAGCACTACCTCGCTGGGGGTTGATGCTATTTCATGTGTGGAGGGGTAGCAATGGGAATGGATGAAGGCAGCAAGTATGAATATGTACATGTGTATATATGTATATGTATGTATACACTGAAATGTATAGGTATGTATATGTGCGTGTGTGGACGTGTATGTATATACATGTGTATGTGGGTGGGTTGGGCCATTCTTTTGTCTGTTTCCTTGCGCTGCCTCGCTGGCATGGGGGGTGGCGGCAATGGGGTATATAGGTATGTATAATATATATATACAGTATACCTAGTTCTTTGTAAATGCATTATCCCCTCCCAGCCAAATCAACTATCAACCCTCAATCAGAAATAAAGACCTTACATCTGTTTTACATTTCATGCATTTTTACTCTCACTTACTCTTCCCACAAAAATACAACACTGACAAGACATTATAATGACTCAAGTATTAAACAACTGCTGCTTCCATGCAGTTTTGATTTTCCATTTTGATAGATATACATCTTTCTGAAACTACCTATCATAAGCATTTATGAATTATGCTTTCTCATCTGCCTTCTGGGCAGCTCCTATCTCCCGTGTGTTACAAGCCTTGACTCAGTTTATCACAAGGCTCTTCATTATCAAGTTTGAACATCCACACGCAAGACACTGAATGCATACTGCCGAATTGTCCTGCACTCACCCCTTTCACACATTATTGCCCTTCTTGTTCTCTGGTCTCACCTAGTCGACACAGCTGGCTCTCTGAACATTGTAGGAGCTCTATAGAAGAGAATCCTGGACCAGTATGGGAAGGGAAGTTGCAGTCTTTATAGAACAGCACAAGGAATTGAATACACATGTTATATATACATTTATATATATCATATATATTAATATTATACATAATTGCTGTTTCCCACATCAGTGAGATAGTACCAGAAAACAGACAAAGAATGGCCCATCCACTCATATACACACACATACATAAATGCCCACATATGCACATATACATACATTACATCCACATATGCAGATATTACATACATACACATATACATATTCATACTTGCTTGCCTTTATCCACTCCTGTCGCTACCCCTCCCCACAGGAAAACAGCATCGCTATCCCCTGCTTCAGCGAGACAGCACCAGGAAAACAGACAAAAAGGCCACTTTCATTCACACTCAGCCTCCAGCTGTCGTGTGTAATGCACTGAAACTACAGCTCCCTATCCACATACAGGATATATATTTTTTTTTTTTTTTTTTATACTTTGTCGCTGTCTCCCGCGTTTGCAAGGTAGCGCAAGGAAACAGACGAAAGAAATGGCCCAACCCCCCCCATACACATGTATATACATACGTCCACACACGCAAATATACATACCTACACAGCTTTCCATGGTTTACCCCAGACGCTTCACATGCCTTGATTCAATCCACTGACAGCACGTCAACCCCGGTATACCACATCGCTCCAATTCACTCTATTCCTTGCCCTCCTTTCACCCTCCTGCATGTTCAGGCCCCGATCACACAAAATCTTTTTCACTCCATCTTTCCACCTCCAATTTGGTCTCCCTCTTCTCCTTGCTCCCTCCACCTCCGACACATATATCCTCTTGGTCAATCTTTCCTCACTCATCCTCTCCATGTTCCCAAACCACTTCAAAACACCCTCTTCTGCTCTCTCAACCACGCTCTTTTTATTTCCACACATCTCTCTTACCCTTACGTTACTCACTCGATCAAACCACCTCACACCACACATTGTCCTCAAACATCTCATTTCCAGCACATCCATCCTCCTGCGCACAACTCTATCCATAGCCCACGCCTCGCAACCATACAACATTGTTGGAACCACTATTCCTTCAAACATACCCATTTTTGCTTTCCGAGATAATGTTCTCGACTTCCACACATTCTTCAAGGCCCCCAGAATTTTCGCCCCCTCCCCCACCCTATGATCCACTTCCGCTTCCATGGTTCCATCCGCTGCCAGATCCACTCCCAGATATCTAAAACACTTCACTTCCTCCAGTTTTTCTCCGTTCAAACTCACCTCCCAATTGACTTGACCCTCAACCCTACTGTACCTAATAACCTTGCTCTTATTCACATTTACTCTTGACTTTCTTCTTCCACACACTTTACCAAACTCAGTCACCAGCTTCTGCAGTTTCTCACATGAATCAGCCACCAGCGCTGTATCATCAGCGAACAACAACTGACTCACTTCCCAAGCTCTCTCATCCCCAACAGACTTCATACTTGCCCCTCTTTCCAAAACTCTTGCATTCACTTCCCTAACAACCCCATCCATAAACAAATTAAACAACCATGGAGACATCACACACCCCTGCCGCAAACCTACATTCACTGAGAACCAATCACTTTCCTCTCTTCCTACACGTACACATGCCTTACATCCTCGATAAAAACTTTTCACTGCTTCTAACAACGTTCCTCCCACACCATATATATATATATATATATATATATATATATATATATGGATGGGGAGAAAGAATACTTCCCACGTATTCCCTGTGTGTTGTAGAAGGCGACTAAAAGGGGAGGGAGCGGGGGGCTGGAAATCCTCCCCTCTCATTATTTTTTTAATTTTCCTAAAGAAGGAACAGAGAAGGGGGCCAGGTGAGGGTATTCCCTCAAAGGCCCAGTTCTCTGTTCTTAACGCTACCTCACTAATGCGGGAAATGGCGAAGTTTGAAAAAAAAAATATATATATGTATTTTTTTTTTTTTTTTGCTGTCTCCCGCATTTGCGAGGTAGCGCAAGGAAACAGACGAAAGAAGTGGCCCAACCCACCCCCATACACATGTATATACATACACGTCCACACACGCAAATATACATACTTACACAGCTTTCCATGGTTTACCCCAGACGCTTCACATGCCCTGATTCAATCCACTGACAGCACGTCAATCCCGGTACATATATATATATATATATATATATATATATATATATATATATATATATATATAAAATATATATATATAATATGCTACACCTTTGAGGAAACTTGAAATATCCACAAAATGTGCACTTTATGCTATTGACTCCTTTCTGAAAAAGAAAAAAATTGGCTGTAGCAGTACTTCTAGATTAACCAAATGATACTATACTGTTGTAATCAAATGATTTTCATATGATATATGTGCATTCACATTTATCCACATTTAGATCTATAGGCTAGGTTGATGGATATCAAGCATAAGCTAATACCACTGAATTGTTATAATCATATGAGTCATGTATTGTGGATACAAGTAATATTGTTCACTTTTTGACTTGTAATCCAAATTAGTTTTAGGTTTCTTGCCGTATGAATCTCAGATAACTGATATTTACTTCACTTGATCATTAGACTTCCAGTGGTCCGGAGACGAAATACATTATGTGGGTAGGTGGATACAAATGGCCCCTTGTCATATCAATGTAGACATAATTTTACAACTGTAAATTATTACATATTGTGTAAAGATAGAAGTATATAGATTAGATGCTTATGATATGCACCATAATATTTTTATTTGTGCATGATTCTTCATACAGTAATTGTCTTGCATGAAGGGCACAAGACATTCTTATCCTTAACATTTCAGAATTAAGACATTAATGATTGATTAGGTGTTTTAGAACTGTTTTTCTTGTTTCTATACAATAACAATTTGAGTGCCTTAAAACTTCTTTTTATGATTAAACTTGCTTCTTCTGGCTTAGGGTTTAGAGCATGGCTAAGTACAGTGTCTGTTTTCTATTATCATTATTTGTTTATCTTATAAGAGATTGATGGTTGATAGAATAAACTCATAGAGATTTTGTAGTAAAGATAGTCAAATAGAATATCATGAATATGGAAATAATCCTTGATTGTCATTCAGCCATAGTTTTGAGAGTTCTAATACTTTTGTTTTGGAACTTGATAGAGCTCTTGAAGCAGAGCAGCTACAGAAGGAAACAGAAGAGAAGCAGAGAGAAGAGGAGAGAAGGAAGACAAAACAAAGGCTTCTTGACATTGCTGAGGAAAGAAAACGAAAAGCTTCCCCATTGCCTTCAGCCGGTTTAGCAATAGTTGCAGGAGTTGGTGGAGGTATGTTGTATAGTTTGATCATACTGTTTTGTGTACTGCAGAAACAGTTACTCACTATATGTTACTTATCAGAATTTATTACATCACTGTATATAGCTGAATTTATTATTTTTTTCTATTATTTTTATTTTGCTTTATCGCTGTCTCCCGCATTACATCACTATATTCCTTTTGATAAGATGCACTTCATGATTCCATAAATGTGATATTTACCTGATAGTCAGAGTTAGAAGAGACCATCTTAAGAGTCCCTAAATCTCTAGACCACTTATTCACTCATAGTGATATGCTATTTTTAAACCAGAATCAGTATTGAAGATAATTTATAAACAGAAAAAAAATGTATTTGAGGTGAGACAAGAAAGTCATTGTCCCCACTGTATAAGCGTTCAAGTTACAAGGATTCAGTTGTTCGAGCATGACCAGTTCTGACCAACCATTCTAAAATATGATACAAAGGCCTTTTTATATGAGCATTAGTAGATTTGTGTCCTCATTTGATAGCTGTTGCAGAGGGCTGCTTTTGACTCCCCATGGAATCAGCCAGAAATATGAAATTTGTGTCCTTAGGATAAAAGTGGATTGTGTGGCACTATACAGTAATGGACTTGACTGACTTTTCATTTCAAAATCTATTTTTTCAATTCTTCATATTTTTTGAAGTTCTTTTGTTACCAAACCTTTCTTTAGGAGCTTTGAATATACCAACAAAATTTTCTCTCAGTCACTTCACCACATGGGCATGCATGGGAGGCAAACAGAATTTTGCTCCTATATATGTTCCAGTGTATAATAGATTTTATATGAATCCCTCTGCTACCATACCCTTTTCTTAGGAACCCTGAATATGCCCACAAAATTCATCTCGGCCACACTACAGATGGGCAAGCCCAGCTGCATTGGACCTAGGATGTTTGCAATTATCCTCTGTAGATGTCTTCCTTCCTCTGAGGGATTACACCCAGTGCAGTACTTCCTCTTCCAAAGGAAACAAAGAACTGTGCTCCCATGCAGAGCACAGCCTTAAGCTCTCCCTTACTGCTGTGCCAGACCATGAGTCATACCAAACATTTTATACATTCATACCTTATTTTTTCACTGCTGGGATATGACAGCCTTAGCATCATCTCCCATCTAATAGTGCAAGCTGGTGACATTAACCCTAACCTTGACCACCTGTATACCTCTCCCTATAGTGCTAAACACCCATTACTAAAAGACTACGCCATCAGAAACTCATATTGCACTCAGTGTTATTACCTTCATTGTATTTTACTGTCAATAATGAAAGACTACTCAGAGCATTAGACATGCAGCAGCCACTCAAAAAATGTCTTCTAAAATCCCTTCACCCCCATTAGAGCATGCAACAGATAACAGCATAAAATGCTCATTCTCACTCTTCACAAACAAACCCCACTTCACCACAGAACCCTTGCAAAAAACTAAATATTATGCAACACAGTGCTTATACCATCATAAACAAACACACAGAAATACTTAAGCAAGAATACAGCATCCACGTTTCCCCTTCCAAGAGACCAAACTCACATCAGAATCCTTTCTCCCTCCTTTCTACAAATACACAAGTGTAAAGGAAGACTGACAATGAGGACAAGGAGGAGCACTCATGACACTCATCCACTAAATCATACCATTCTCCATCAGCACTGTAGCCACAAAGCAGTGCACAGACAGACAGTGACAACATCATAGAAAGACAGTACATAAGAGTAAATCTTCACAATTCTGACTATCACATAATCAACACCCACATATCGCTCTCCTCCATCGCCCCTCCAGATTTACTCACCACTTACAAAGCCTGACCATTGTACCCAGCACTTCTCTGTATGAAGGTTTCAGTGCCCTCCATACCTCTTGGCCTAGCACTCACACACAAGATCCCGTGTGAACTACTCATAAACTAACTGCAACATCTCAGTATCCTCAGTGCGCATGAATAGTCAACCAGACTCCCAAGCCACCACTTCCAGCAATCAGCCTTACCAGACATCACCTTATGCTGACCAACCCTACACACACACACTGCCTGGAACACACTATAATAACCATCCTCTGACCACCAGCCCATCCTATAACACTCCTAATAACACCTGCCCATCCTAATAACACTCCTAATAACACCTACCCATCCTAATAACACCAACCCAATCCATACAATCATCAGAGAGACTTGCACAAACTAGAGGAAAGCAAATTGGCCAGCCTTAACACAATACATGGAAATACAGCTCCAAAACATCAGCATAGGTGATTTCTCCTCCCTAAATCATGCTGCCTCACACTTCACCAGTGTGTCCAACCAAGCCAGCAAATAGCACATCCCACATGGACATGGAAAGAAATATCACTTAAACCTCTTCCCACAAGTTACACAACTTAAAAAAAATTACAAAATCACTCACCATCACAAATCCAAACTCTAAATAACACCATGAATGTACCAAAGCCAGTCAGAGAGGCTAGAGATGAAAGCAAAAGAGATTAGAGAAGAAAACTCATGAGAGCAAATGTCTGGGGATGTTATGGATACTATAAGAGTAAGATCAGAGGGTAACACAAATAGAGCTAGAATTAAAAAGGTGAAGAAGCATTTCAAGGATCATGAAGGGGGATCATGAGGCTTGAGTGGAACACAGATATAGTTTGATGGGGGAATTCAGGAAAAACAAACCGGAGGAATGAAGGTGAAGCCATAAAAAGCAAACAAAGTGTGATGTGTCATCCCTGGATGTAGTAGAGGTTTTGCTGTCAGAGGAAAGAACTATAATGTATACAAGGTATACCAAAGACAATTTTGGAAAGGGAATTGCAGGAGCATTACTTACAGTCATTCAGACAGAGGAAAGACAAAAGCAATGCAGAATCTATTGAATTGATATCAGCAGCTGTTCAGGTAAAGAACAGGACTATCACACATACAGAGGCTGATGACAGTAGATGGTAGAGAAGATTAGAAGATGCAAATTTGTTTGCAGATCAACAGAGAATTAAGTGATAGAGAGGAACATAGGCCTAGGGTGACACAAATAGAGGTACACAGGAGATTAAATGAAGCACTCAAAAGAATAATATTTGTTGTTAAGGATGAAGCAATCAGAGAGGTATATGGGCAAGTTAATGGAAGGTTTAGAAAAGTGCAGAGCATACAGAACTGGTGCTTGCCATCTAAAAGTGGGTTTATAGAGGAATTTAGAGACACATTTGACACTTGCACACTGAGAGATCTAGCTAAAAGTGGGTGGCGCCAAAATTAGAAAGATTAGTAAAACCGGATGATAAGCATAAATCAGTGATAATTTTGGCTTAGAAGATTGTACACCAAACATGGAGGAAAGGGGAAAGAAAAGGATATGCTGGAGAGGACAAGACATAAGGGGGCAACTTGCCATGGTTGCATTTGACTTGGAGTCATCACAAATCAAAGAATCATAAAGGCATGGTGGAATTTAGTGGGATATTCATCAAATGATTGACAAATCCAAAGAAGAGAGGGAAAAAAGCAAAGAGTACAGTGAGAAGACAAAAAGACTGCAGATGCCATGCATGGCAAGAGGATGGAGCAGCCCTGCTAGAACTGCATAGAGTAGGAGTGTTAGGAGATGGTAATTTCACACTGAAAGTGATGTAATCAAGACTGATAGATTAATAGTTAGTGATAAAGAGTTGGAATTCAAGGACCATGTAAAAGTGCACCTGATGTTATCGAAGTTGTGGAAACTTAGCTTTCCAAAGAGATAGGCTGTCACCTTTACTGCCCAGAAGGGTACTTGATAAAAGAAAGGAAAGAGAATGCAAAGGAGTGGAAGGATTATTCCTCATGATGAGAGATAGCCTGAAGTTTCAGAAAACAGTGGATGATGGCCTATTCAGATATGTAATACATAATGGGAAGAGTACTGTAGGGAGGAAATGCATAGTGGTGTTAATATTATGTAATCCTTCAAAGAACTGCAACAATCCACAACAAATATACAATGACATCAGTGAAGGAACAATCCAGGTGGTACATCAAGCAGTAAGTCACTCTTTTCTTAGAAAAAATAAAGTACTGATGATGGGGGATTTCAGTTATAAAGAGATAGCTTATAAAGAAATAGACTGAGGCAATTTGGAATGTCATGTGATAGGGAGTCATGGTAGGAAGATTTCATTTACCATTATGTCAAGAAGCTCACTGGGATGAGAGGGACTGATACACCATTGTTAATAAATCTTATCTTCACTCATGCTAGCATGGAAATTGAGAATTTTGTATGTGATACACCATTTGGAAGAAATGACCATTAGATGTTCAAGTCTCAGTATGTGTTGAAAATTAACACTAAAATAGCAGAGATGAGACAGGAAATGAAGAGGAGATATAATCACTTCCTACCCTAAAAGTTTGTGAATTTCAAGATCAAAGAAAGGTGTTTTTCTCTTAAAAGACAAAGATTATGTCATAGAATGCAAAAACAAATATAGGAATAGGTTTAGCTCATGCCCATATTCATACTCACAAAAATAAGTATAAAATGATCATGTGGCACATTAATATCCTATACAGCCATGCTCAGCTGCCAGATAAACACTTGTCACAAAGTCTGACTACACTTTATTGTGTGAGTCTGCCACCAGTGAGAGGGAGGGCTCAGGTGGTAGTGTATTGGCCCCTCCCAGTACACCAGCTAACTCAAGGATTATCCCATCCCCTACCCTTGGAGCAATCCATTAGGTAGTACGTTGTTGACAACAGGCACCCAGTGTAATACTACCATCCTGCCAGAGGAGCGTTAAAGTGGTGCCAAGTACAATCTTCTCTCTCCATGTCAGGATTACTGGTCTTACTTTGCCTCATCAAAACTGGACCACTGCATTAGTCTTACCATCTTCTTACAAGCACCATACACCTACTCAAACCTTGTTTATTATTATTACTTTTTTCACATAAGTCCATTTGTCAATGCCTGTCCACTCAAACACTGATAAGTATCATCATGACAGAGTCTGTCAAATCTGGGGCCCATAGTCCCCCACATCATGGGGTGCTAAGAATCTTCAGGTTTCTGCCTGACTCTACTGACAATGAGAGGAAGGGCTCTGGCAGTAGTAGTATCAGCCCCTCCCATGACCTTTCCCTTTCTGTTAGACCTTCCTATTTTTCTATTCACTAATATATTCAAGGTCTCTCTAGTAACCGATCTTCAAAGAATATCATCTGTCTAGCACCTCTCCTAATATCTTACTTCTTTCTGAGACACATTTGTCTAATGATGTTTTCACTAGTCCCTTTTCATATCTAACTATAACCTCCACATGCTTATTCCAACATGAACACACATGTTGCATGCCTCAAGGACCTTGAGTCTCCAAACTTTGATGTTATGTGGCTCAGGTTCTGTCTTCCTACTTCTGCACTTTCCCTCTGTTTTGCCTATTGCTCTCCTATTTCTACAAATTTTTGTATCCTTCTTTATCTATCTAAACTCCTGTCATGAGACTGTGACATCCTCTCACCCTCAAGCAGAGATCCTCTACGTTGCGGATTTCAATGTTCACCATAGGGAATGGGTGAATTCTTTCATATGGATGGTGGAGGGATTGGAGCCTTCACATTCTCCATTCTCAATTATTTAGAGCAAATTATCTCCCACCCTACCCATATTCATGACCACTATGACCACTCTCTTAATATTCTGGATTTGTTTTTCACCTCTACAGTCCATCCCGCTGTAAATACACAATCTTGCTCTCCAACTGGTTCATCTAATCACACTCTTATATGAATATCTATTCTAATGGCACCTCCTTCTCCAGTAGTCCCTTCTAAGCATAAATACTGGCACCTCAACAAAGCTGACTGGAATAACTTACATAATTTCTTTTCTGACTTTCCTTGGGTAATTACTCTCTCATATGGTGATGCCCTTGTCTCCATGAAATGCATAACAAAGGTTATTTTTACAGGAATGGAAGCATGTATCTCCTCTCCCTCCAAGACAACCTCTTCATTCAATCCTTGGTTCAACTTCCTGTTCTGAAGCTATTCAGACAAGGGATCAGGCATATCAGGCTTAGAAAGACTCTCCTTCCTCTGGCTCCCATTCAGCTTTTATCATTGCCCATAATTGCTGCAAGCATGCTATTCATAAGGCAAAGACTTCCATTATTCAGATGATGTGTAATAACCTCTCTTCATCATCCTGATAGGCCTTTCTGGTCTTTAGCTAAGGGTATTTTTAATAACTTTTGTCATTCTACCTTCCTTTCACTTTTCCATTTGACAGTACCATGTCTGTCTCTGCTGTAGACAAGGCAACTCTATTTGGTTCCCGTTTCTCATCTAACTCCACCTTGGATGATTTTACCATTCCTTCAACTCCTGATGCTCCTCTTGCTAATACTATGCCTCTTCCTGTAATCTCTTTTCAGACAGTGTGAAAAGCACTTCTTTCTCAGGACACAAGCAAGGCTAATGGTCCTGATGGCATCCAACCCTTTGTACTGAAAGAGTGTGCCTCTGAACTTGCATGCTTGTCTGTTCCATTTCTGTGTAAAAACCAAAACTTTTCCTTCCCCTTAGAAGCATGCATTGATACATCCCATCCCTAAGAAGAGTGACTGTTCTGACCACTCTAACTATCATCATATTGCTCTGACATCCACCATTTCCAAAATCTTTGAATCCCTCCTCAACTCCCATATCCTTAGGCACCTCAGAAGTCTCAGTCTTCTCTCTGACTACCACTATGGCTTCCATAAAGCAAGATCCACTGGTGATATTCTTTCATGTCTAGTCATCATCCCTGAAAGATTTTAAGGAGTCATGTCTAGTTGCCCTTGACATATCTAAGGCTTTTGACAGGGTGTGGCATCAGGGGTCTCATCTCTTAAGTTTCCCTCTTTTGGCTTCCCTCCCTCACTCTGCTCCTTCATATCTAGCTTGCTCTCCAGCCAATCTATTTCTGTGGTTGTTGGTGGATCAGCCTCCCTCCCCCTCTTCTCTCCATCAACAGCAGTGTCCCTCAGGGGTTTTCCTGTCCCCTACACTTTTTCTCCTTTTTTTCAACAATTTCCTCTCCTATACTGATTATCCAGTCCACTCATGCACTGACGACTCAACACTGCATTCATCTACATTCTTCAATTCTGCTTTCTCTTCTCTCACTCAATCTGCATCTCATTTTGACACAGCTTCCTCAGTAAACTCAGACTTGGACAGGATATCTCAGTAGGGTGAACAGGATATCTCAGTGGGGTGGACAAAATATTTTTAAGTTTAATGCCTCCAAGACCCAGTTTCTACTCATCTCTATATCGAAAACGCTCACAAATCTTGTTTGTCCTTTGACGGTTCTGTACTTCCACCTCTTGACTCAATGAACATACTTAGAAACCTCTCACTACAGGAATAGCTATGTCTGCCTCTAAGAAACATGCTGCTCTGTTTAGATGTCAAACTTCTTTTCTTTTGAACAGTTGCCCCATTTATACAAGGAATTGATTCATCATTGTATGGAGTGCTGCTCTCATATTATGGGTGGATCTGGGTCTGCATACTTACTTGACAGAATTGAGGTGAAACCAGTTCACCTTATACACTGTCCCAGGCTAATTTCCAAACTTGACACCCTTGTCTTACACCATAGTGTTGCTTCACTTTCCATCTTCTATAGATATTTCTTTGGTTTTTGCTCCTGAGACTGGCTGCTTCTGTGCCCACACCACTGGCTAGACTATGGATTGTTTTGATACTTGCTTCTTTTGGAACTTTCTACCTTCTCATGTGTTTCCCAACAACTATGACCTGGCACATTTCAAAAGACAGATTTTTCTTTTTCTCAAAAATTTGTAAACACTTTCCCTTGTCTTTTCTTTTTCCATTTCATAATTCTCTCTTTATTTCAACTAGGGCCTGGCCTTGATGTGGACTTTTGTCTGTGACTCGAGCCTTCAACATAGAATAAAACACAAACCTCAATAATTTCTATGGTAATCTAGAATGGGAAATAGAATTCAGTATCCAGTAATTAGGGCTTTTGTGTTGGGAGGTTCTGTGAAATTTACAATGAAGGAGTCAAGGGATGGGTACCTTAAGCTTCATTTATAAAGCAAATATTGAGAAAGAGGAAATAATGGATCAATTAAAGATGTTATAAAGCAAAGGAGCTTTAAGATGTGCAGTTATGAAAATATAGATGGCACTCCCACCAGCCAGCATTTGCAAAGTATAAGAGAGCACAGAATGGGAATGGCAGGATAAGATAGAAAGACCAAAAAGATTTGAAAAGAATTTTGTGGAAAAGGATGATGAAAATCCAAAACTTTCAATAAATCTATTACCAGATAGTTATCAGTTAAGGAGCAGCTAATCAGGCTGCTGCCCAGGGTAATACTTCCAACCTGACTGAGGAGTGTTGAAGTGATATCCAGAACCATCTTACACTCTCCATGTTAGGATTGCTGGTCTTATTTTCTGTCTCATGAAAAGTACTATACACCTACTCAAACCTTGCTAATTTTCATTTTTTCACAAAAGTACCCTTAGCACTCCTGTCTGCTCAAACAACTCTATATATTATCATGACAGAGTCCAAGAAATCTATGGCCCCTCATCCCTGGCAACATGGGGTGCTAAAAATCTCCAGGTTTCTGCTTGACTCAACTGCCAATAATAGGTAGGGCTCCGGCAGTTGTTGTACTGGCCTCTCCCACAACCTTTCCCTCTCTGTTAGACCTTCCTCTTTTTCTGTTCACTATACCAACATTCTTGATCTCTCTAGTAACCTCTCTTCTGTTGAACACCATCTATTTAGTATGTCTCCTAATATCTTGCTCCTCTCTCAGACACAGTTGTCTAATAATATTCTCTCTAGTCCCTTTTTCATATTTATTATTATGTAAATTATACTTGATCACCATTTCCTGCATGAGCAAGGTAGTGCCAGGAAACAGACAAAGAACAGCCCATGCACTCATATATATATATATACGCAGGGAATACGTGGGAAGTATTCTTTCTCCCCTATCCCCAGGGATATATATATATATATATATATATTATTATATTTATTTTATTATACTTTGTCACTGTCTCCCGCGTTTGCGAGGTAGCGCAAGGAAACAGACGAAAGAAATGGCCCAACCCCCCCCATACACATGTATATACATACGTCCACACACGCAAATATACATACCTACACAGCTTTCCATGGTTTACCCCAGACGCTTCACATGCCTTGATTCAATCCACTGACAGCACGTCAACCCCGGTATACCACATCGCTCCAATTCACTCTATTCCTTGCCCTCCTTTCACCCTCCTGCATGTTCAGGCCCCGATCACACAAAATCTTTTTCACTCCATCTTTCCACCTCCAATTTGTTCTCCCTCTTCTCCTCGTTCCCTCCACCTCCGACACATATATCCTCTTGGTCAATCTTTCCTCACTCATTCTCTCCATGTGCCCAAACCACTTCAAAACACCCTCTTCTGCTCTCTCAACCACGCTCTTTTTATTTCCACACATCTCTCTTACCCTTACGTTACTCACTCGATCAAACCACCTCACACCACACATTGTCCTCAAACATCTCATTTCCAGCACATCCATCCTCCTGCGCACAACTCTATCCATAGCCCACGCCTCGCAACCATACAACATTGTTGGAACCACTATTCCTTCAAACATACCCATTTTTGCTTTCTGAGATAATGTTCTCGACTTGACTTCCAAACATTCTTCAAGGCTCCCAGGATTTTCGCCCCCTCCACCACCCTATGATTCACTTCCGCTTCCATGGTTCCATCCGCTGCCAGATCCACTCCCAGATATCTAAAACACTTTACTTCCTCCAGTTTTTCTCCATTCAAACTTACCTCCCAATTGACTTGACCCTCAACCCTACTGTACCTAATAACCTTGCTCTTATTCACATTTACTCTTAACTTTCTTCTTTCACACACTTTACCAAACTCAGTCACCAGCTTCTGCAGTTTCTCACATGAATCAGCCATCAGCGCTGTATCATCAGCAAACAACAACTGACTCACTTCCCAAGCTCTCTCATCCAAAACAGACTTCATACTTGCCCCTCTTTCCAAAACTCTTGCATTCACCTCCCTAACAATCCCATCCATAAACAAATTAAACAACCATGGAGACATCACACACCCCTGCCGCAAACCTACATTCACTGAGAACCAATCACTTTCCTCTCTTCCTACACGTACACATGCCTTACATCCTCGATAAAAACTTTTCACTGCTTCTAACAACTTGCTTCCCACACCATATATTCTTAATACCTTCCACAGAGCATCTCTATCAACTCTATCATATGCCTTCTCCAGATCCATAAATGCTACATACAAATCCATTTGCTTTTCTAAGTATTTCTCACATACATTCTTCAAAGCAAACACCTGATCCACACATCCTCTACCACTTCTGAAACCACACTGCTCTTCCCCAATCTGATGCTCTGTACATGCCTTCACCCTCTCAATCAATACCCTCCCATATAATTTACCAGGAATACTCAACAAACTTATACCTCTGTAATTTGAGCACTCACTCTTATCCCCTTTGCCTTTGTACAATGGCACTATGCACGCATTCCGCCAATCCTCAGGCACCTCACCATGAGTCATACATGCATTAAATAACCTTACCAACCAGTCAACAATACAGTCACCCCCTTTTTTAATAAATTCCACTGCAATACCATCCAAACCCGCTGCCTTGCCGGCCTTCATCTTCCGCAAAGCTTTCACTACCTCTTCTATGTTTAACAAATCATTTTCCCTAACCCTCTCACTTTGCACACCACCTCGACCAAAACACCCTATATCTGCCACTCTATCATCAAACACATTCAACAAACCTTCAAAATACTCACTCCATCTCCTTCTCACATCACCACTACTTGTTATCACCTCCCCATTTGTGCCCTTCACTGAAGTTCCTATTTGCTCCCTTGTCTTACGCACTTTATTTGCCTCCTTCCAGAACATCTTTTTATTCTCCCTAAAATTTAATGATACTCTCTCACCCCAACTCTCATTTGCCCTCTTTTTCACCTCTTGCACCTTTCTCTTGACCTCCTGTCTCTTTCTTTTATACATCTCACACTCAATTGCATTTTTTCCCTGCAAAAATCGTCCAAATGCCTCTCTCTTCTCTTTCACTAATAATCTTACTTCTTCATCCCACCACTCACTACCCTTTCTAATCAACCCACCTCCCACTCTTCTCATGCCACAAGCATCTTTTGTGCAATCCATCACTGATTCCCTAAATACATCCCATTCCTCCCCCACTCCCCTTACTTCCATTGTTCTCACCTTTCTCCATTCTGTACTCAGTCTCTCCTGGTACTTCCTCACACAAGTCTCCTTCCCAAGCTCACTTACTTTCACCACCCTCTTCACCCCAACTTTCACTCTTCTTTTCTGAAAACCCATACAAATCTTCACCTTAGCCTCCACAAGATAATGATCAGACATCCCTCCAGTTGCACCTCTCAGCACATTAACATCCAAAAGTCTCTCTTTCGCGCGCCTGTCAATTAACACGTAATCCAATAACGCTTTCTGGCCATCTCTCCTACTTACATACATATACTTATGTATATCTCGCTTTTTAAACCAGGTATTCCCAATCACCAGTCCTTTTTCAGCACATAAATCTACAAGCTCTTCACCATTTCCATTTACAACACTGAACACCCCATGTACACCAATTATTCCCTCAACTGCCACATTACTCACCTTTGCATTCAAATCACCCATCACTATAACCTGGTCTCGTGCATGAAAACCACTAACACACTCATTCAGCTGCTCCCAAAACACTTGCCTCTCATGATCTTTCTTCTCATGCCCAGGTGCATATGCACCAATAATCACCCATCTCTCTCCATCAACTTTCAGTTTTACCCGTATTAATCGAGAATTTACTTCCTTACATTCTATCACATACTCCCACAACTCCTGTTCCAGGAGTACTGCTACTCCTTCCCTTGCTCTTGTCCTCTCACTAACCCCTGACTTTACTCCCAAGACATTCCCAAACCACTCTTCCCCTTTACCCTTGAGCTTCGTTTCACTGAAAGCCAAAACATGCAGGTTCCTTTCCTCAAACATACTACCTATCTCTCCTTTTTTCACATCTTGGTTACATCCACACACATTTAGTCACCCCAGTTTGAGCCTTCAAGGAGGATGAGCACTCCCCGCGTAACTCCTTCTTCTGTTTCCCATTATAGTAAGTTAAGAATACAAGGAGGGGAGGATTTCTGGCCCCCCACTCCCGTCCCCTCTAGTCGCCTTCTACGACACGTGAGGAATGCGTGGGAAGTATTCTTTCACCCCTATCCCCAGGGATAATATATATATATATACTTACATACACACATATATATACATATATATATATATATATATATATATATATATATATATATATATATATATATATATATATATATATATATATATACACACACATACATACACACATACACACATACATATATATATACATATGAACAATGTAAGAAATAATTTAGAAAACTGAAACTTCTAGTTTGAAATGAAATGAAAAATGAATGTCACATAATGGTTCAACCTCTGGCTATGGAAAAGGGAAATGTATAATTTATTTGCACAAACGTCAATAGTAGTTTTCATCAATTTAACCACTGTATCATACTGCCTGGTCCACTTCTCTCATCATGAAACAGGAATATTGGCTTATGATGTTTCTCAATTGTCTTCATTACACAAAGTACAACCATATCTTGGATACATGAGGCTAGGTAGTTGGTCATCCGCCATGATAAAGCCTTGACAGACCAAAAATTTATCTGGACCTCAACTTTTCCAGTACATTTCTGAAAAACACCTTTTTGCTTTCCATCTCTATCACTTTGAAAAAAAAAACTCCCTTTGTTCACATTTCAATGAAAGAATAAGCTTCAATGACTAAGCCACATTTTTTTCCAATTTCACTATTTTCTTGTCAGAGCACCATGTATGAAAACTATCACTCCAGTAACACAACTATAAACATTTACTTCCCCTTTAAAAAAGTTCTGGGGAAGTCTGTCTCGATACACTGCGGTTCACTCTACCACCTGGCGAGGTTTGTGTCGCAATAGTTCTTGATTCACAAACGTAGTAGCATCACTGGTGGGTGGAAGAACATTCTTGTAACCAAAGCGAGGATCACAGTCCGTGCAACTCCATTATGATGGTTCATTCTTTTTGAAGCTAGCTGGGGTGGCTTATCTCCACACTTGGGAGTGGAGGCAGCCTCAGGGCATCTTTTTATATATACATGCAGGAGGGTGAAAGGAGGGCAAGGAATAGAGTGAATTGGATCGATGTGGTATACCAGGGTTGACGTGCTGTCAGTGGATTGAATCAGGACATGTGAAGCGTCTGGGGTAAACCATGGAAAGCTGTGTAGGTAGGTATATTTGCGTGTGTGGACGTGTATGTATTTACATGTGTATGGGGGTGGGTTGGGCCATTTCTTTCGTCTGTTTCCTTGTGCTACCTCCAAAAGAAGGAACAGAGGGGGCCAGGTGAGGATATTCCGAAGAAGGCCCAGTCCTCTGTTCTTAACGCTACCTCGCTAATGCGGGAAATGGCGAATAGTTTGAAAAAAAAAAAAAATATATATATATATATATATATATATATATATATATATATTTATATATATATATATATATATATATATATATATATATATATGTGAACACCCATACATGCACATGTAAATACATATACATATCAACATATACACATATACACACACATACACAGATATATATATATATATATATAGATACATATATACACATGTACACATTCCCACTTGCTTGCCTTCATCCATTCCTGGCGCTACCCCTTCCCTCAGGAAACAGCATCGCTACCCCCTGCTTCAGCGAGATAGCGTCAGGAAAACAAACAAAAAAGGCCACAATCTTTCACACTGTCTCTAGCAGTCATGTGCAATGCACCAAAACCACAGCTCCCTCTCCATATCCAGGTCCCAGAAACCTTTCCATGGTTTACCCAAGGAGTTCCACATGCTCTGGTTCAGTCCATTGACGGCACATTGACCCTGGTGTACCACATCGCTCCAATTTACTTCATTCATGCACACCTCTCACCCTCCTGCATGTTCAGGCACTGATCGCTCAAAATCTTTTTTCACCCCATCCTTCCACCTCCAATTTGGTCTCCTGCTTCTTTACTTCTCCTTCTTCCCTCCACCTCTGACAAATAAATCCTCTTTGTCAATCTTTCCTTACTCATTCTCTCCATATTCCAAACCATTTCAACACATCCTCTTCTGCTCTTTCAACCACACTCTTTTTATTTCCACACATTTCTCTTTTACCCTTTTATCACTTACTCGATGAAACCACTTCACACCACTTATTGTCCTCAAACATTTCATTTCCAATACATCCACCCTCCTCCATTTAACCCTATCTATAGCCCATGCCTCGCACCCGTATGATATTGTTGGAAATACCATTCCTTCAAACATACCTATTTTTGCTCTCTGAGATAATGTTCTCTCTTTTCACACTTTCTTCATCGTTCCCAGAACCTTAGTGCCCCCCCCCCCCCTTTTTTCATATCCAACTGTAATCCCCACTTATGATTCTGGTCCAAAGGTGGCATTTCTTCTTATTCCAATATCAACACACATGTTGCATGCCTGAAGGATCTTGAGTCCCCATACTCTGATGTTATATGGTTCAAGGTCTGTCTTCCAATACCACACTTTACCCTCGGTTTTGCCTTTTGTTCTCCTAATTCTACAAATTTTATATCTTTCTTTGACGATCTAAATTTT
This sequence comes from Panulirus ornatus, assembly GCF_036320965.1. NCBI lineage: Eukaryota > Metazoa > Arthropoda > Malacostraca > Decapoda > Palinuridae > Panulirus > Panulirus ornatus. The sequence goes on from NC_092264.1 coordinate 19,594,025, forward strand.
TGCCATGAGATTGTGACATCCTGTCACAAACTAGCAGAGATCCTTTACCTCAGGGATTTCATTGTTCACCATAGTGAATGATTGAATTCCTTCCTTATGGATGATGAAGGAATTGAAGCCCTCGTGTTCTCTATCTTCAAGGATTTTTGAAGCAAATTACCTCCCACACTACCCATATTCCTGACCATTGTGACTATGCTCTTAATATTCTGGATCTGTTTTTCACCTCTAGTCCATCCCACTCTGAATTCACAATCTTGCCTCCAATTGGTTCATTCCCATAAATGTATCAGTTCTAGTGGTACCTCCCCCTCCTCCAGCCCCTTCTAAGTTAAGTATGAATACTGGCACCTCAACAAAGCTGACTGGAATAAATTACATTGCTTCTTTTCTGAATTTCCGTGGGTGAATTACTGTCTCTTGTGTGGTGATTCTACTGACTCTGCCAAACACATAGCAGAGGTTATTCTTGTGAAAATGGAAGCATTTATCCCCTCTTCCTCCAAGACAGCCTCTTCATTCAACCCACGGTTTAGCCATTCTTGTTCTAAGGCCATTCAAGCAAGGAATAAGGCATATTGGGCTTGGAAAAACTCTCCCTCCTCAGACTTCCACTCAGCTTTTATCATTGCCCATAATCACCGCAAGCACATCATCCATGAGGCAAAGCATTCCCTTATTCAAAGGAAGTGCAATAATCCCTCCTCGTCATCCACTGATAGGTCTTTCTGGTCTTTAGCTAAGGGCATCTCTAACAACTTCTGTTGCTCAACTTTTCTGTCACTTTCTGTTCTGACAGTACTATATCTGTCTCTGGCATAGACAAAACTAACTCTCTTTGGTTCCTGCTTCTCCTCTAATTCCACCTTGGATAACTCTAATGTTCCTTCACTCACTGATGCTCGCCTTACTTATCGTGCGCCCCTCCCCATAATTTCTTTTGGACTGTCCAAACATTGCTCCTTTCTCTGGACACAAGCAAGGTGCATGGTCCTATGTACTGAAAGAGTGTTCCTCTAAACTTGTACCTATGCTTGCTCATCTTTTCTGTTTATGTTTAGAAACCAAAACTTTTCCTTCCCCGTGGAAATGTGTATTGATACAACCACTTTATCATCCTATTGCTTTGACATCTACCATTTCTAAAGTCTTTGAATACCTCCTCACCTCCCATATCCTTTGACTTCTCAAAAACCACTGTCTTCTTGACCACCAATATGGCTTCCATAAGGCGAGATCCACCAGTGATATTCTTTCATATCTTACTAATATCTGGTCATCATACCTGAAAGATTTTGGGCATTCAGAGTAGTTGCCCTTGACATATCCAAATCTTTTGACAAGGTGGTGTTGGGGTCTCATCTTAGATCTAAGCTACCCTCTTTTAGCCTCTCCCCCTCTTTTTGCTCGTACATATCTAGCTTCCTGCCCAGCCAATCTATCTCTGTGTTGTTGATAGATCAGCCTCAACCCTTTTCTCCATCAACAGCAGTGTCTCTAAAGGTTCAGTCCTGTCCCCTACACTTTTTTTCCTGTTTTTCAGCTATTTCCTCTCCTCCACAAATCCAATGCACTTGTATGCTGATGACTCCTCCATATCCTTTGATTCTTCACCTTCTTCTCTCACTTGATCTGCATCTCCTTTTGACACAGCCTCCTCATTAAACCTAGACTTGGGCAGGATATTGTAGTGAGGTAGAGGAAATCAAGTTTTATGCTTCTAAGATCCAGTTTCTACCCATCTCTCTATTGAAAACTCCTCACAGCTCTCGTATGTCCTTTGACGGTTCTATAATTCCACCTCTTGACTAAATGAACATACTTGGTATTATTAACATCCACTCTTTCTTAGAAATCCCACACTCTGGGAATAGCTAGTTCTATCTTTAAGAAACTGGGTGTGCTGTTTAGATGGAATATCTTTTCTTCTGAAAAGTTGGACTGCGTATATAAAGAATTGACTCATCCTTGACTGCTTTCATATCTGGGGGGGTTCTAATTCAGAATCCTTACTTGACAGAGTTGAGATGAAAGTGGTCTGACCTATAAAGTCTCCCAGGTTAAATTCCAAACTTGACCCTCTTGCCCTACTTTGCAGTGTGGGTTCACTTTCCCTCTTCTATAGGTATTACTTTGGCTTTTGCTCCTGAGATGTGGCTGCTTGTGTGCCCCCACCACTAGCTAGACCATGCAATACATGATTACTGTGTGGCCATCAGCAACTCATTGGTGAGCCATTTTGATAATTGATTCTTTTCTTACATGTCGAAGCTCTGGAATTCTCTACCTTTTCATGTCTTTTCCAATAACTATGACCTGGCACATTTTTAAAGACAGTTTTTCACTTTCTCCAAAATTCATAAATGCTTTCCCTTGTCTTTTCTTTTCCCCTTTCATAATTCTCCATATTTCAATTAAGACCTGGCCTTGATGTGGAATTTTGTCTGTGAATGGAGTCTTCAACATAAACAAAAGGCTAAGAGATTCAAATGGAAGAATTATTGAGGATGAAGTAAAGATATGTGAGGAACTGAATAGCAAATTCAAAAGCGTTTTCGTAGTGAAAGACACTACAATATAGTCCCAGTACCAATGCCGTGGAATGGGAAGGAGGTTTTAGAGATCATTGAGATATCTAGAGGAGGTATTAAAAAAATACTAAAAGGACTTGATCTGCACAGGTTTGCGGTCCTAATAAATTTTTTCCTATGCTACAAATGCATGCTGATATACTAGATAGACCACTTGTTTTACTCTTCAAGATGTCATTGGAGACAAGTAAAGTGCCAAGGAAATGCAAAGGGCAAACATCATTCCTGTTTATCACTTAAAGTTCAACTAAGTGCATAATGTATGAACCATAGTATTTACTCAGTAAACATTCCTGTGTATCTGCCACCCTATGCAGATATACTTCACTCATGTGCTTGTCTAAAGCATGGAAATATCCAGCCCACCCTGATCTTCAACTCTTTTGTGATTAATTAACTAGTTCTATTATGACCTTCCAGTTCTGTGATACCTCAACCATGTATTTTCAGTTGAGTGGCTGCCTGAATTCAATAAACAGTATTTATTTAATCATTCATTCATTCACTTATTTAATTTTGAACAAATGGAAAGGTTGTGTGGACTCTCTATGTCTGAACTACCAGAAAGCATTTGATACCGTGCCACATAGGAGGTTAATTAAGAAGCTGGATCACCAAGCAGGAGTAAGGGAGAAAACTCCAAGGATAGATAGATTATCTCAGTGGGAAGGAACAAAGAATACATGTCAAAGTTGCCTGTACCAAATGGGCTGAGGTGACTAGTAGAGTGCTACAGGGTTTGGACCATTATTCTCCTTGATCTCTATTAATGGCTTGTTTAAAGGTATGGAATCCTTTCTGAATATGTTTGCAGATGATGCAAAGATCATGATGGCAATGAAAAGTGAGGAGGGGGGATTATATAAACTTACAAGGGGACCTAAACAGACTCCAAAGTTGGTCTGAAATCTGGTTGATGAAATTTAACCCAAGCAAATGTAAAGACATCAGGGCAAAGTGAAGCATGTCCTCAATAAGATTCTTACTTAGCAGAGTACAATTTTTAGGATTCTGTGTGTGAGGACTTGGGAGTAGACATCATCCCTAATCTGTTGCCAGAGTTCCATTTTAGGAGAAAAGTTAAGGAGACAAACTTTCTGCTGGCAAACATCAGAATAGCTTTCAAGTATGTGGAAAAGGAAATATTTAGCAAGCTATTCATGCCCTACTTAAGGCCACAACACCTAAAGAAGTACATACATAGTATGGGTTGATGAAGAGAGAAGAGATGGTGAAAGCCTTACATAAGATGAAATATGGCAAGGCAGCTGGAGTGGATGGTATTGCAGTTAAATTTATTAAGAAAGAGTTTGATTTTGTTCTTGATTGGTTGGTAAAGATTCTCAGTGTTTTTATGGATCATGGTGAGGTATCTGATATTGGTGAAATGCGTGTTTAGTGCCATTGTGTAAAAGCAAGTGCAATAAAATTGAGCGTTCATACTACAGAGGTGTAAGTTTGTTGAGTATACCTGGTAAGTTGTATGGGAGGGTATTGATTAAAAGGGTGATAGCATGTACAGAGCATCAGGTTGGTGAGGATCACTATGGTTTCAGATGTGGCATAGGATGTGTTAATCAGGTGTTTCTTTCAATGAATATGTGTGAGAAATACTTAGAGAAACACATAAATTTTTATGTGGCATTTATGTATCTGGAGAAAGCATCTAAGAGGATTGATATAGATGCCTTGGAAGAAAGCTGCAAATGCAGTGACAAGTTTTTATCAGAGGTGTAAGGCATGTGTACAAATAGGAAGAGAATAAAGCGAATAGTTCCAAGTGAAGTTTGGTCTGAAGCAGCAGTTTGTGATGTCACCATGGTTGTTCAGTTTGTTTATAGATGGGTTTTGGAGGGAGGCATATGCAGGAGTCTTAGGGAGAGGGGCAAGTACATAGTCTGTGGGGGATGAAAGGGAAGTGAGTCAGTTTTTTTTTCTTTCTTTTTTTTTTTTTTTTGATGAAACAGCACTGGTGGCAGATTCAGATGAGAAACTACAGAAGTTGGTAACTGAGTTTGGAAGAGTGTGTGAAAGGAGGAAGTTAAGAGTAAATGTGGATAAAAGTAAGGTTATTAATGGGTTTAACAGGATTGAGGGATAGGTTAGTTGGCGTGTGAGTATGAGTGGAGAAAACTTGGAGGAAGTAAAGCATTTTAGATACCTGGAAGTAGATTATACAGTGAATGGAACCATGGAAGTGGAAGTGAGTCATGGGGTGGGTGAGGGGATGAAGGTTCTGGGAGTGTTGAAGAATATGTCGAAAGAGAATGTTATCTGGAAGGACAAAATGGGTATGTTTGAACGAATAGTAGAATGTTATCTGGAAGGACAAAAATGGGTATGTTTGAACGAATAGAAGCCACAACAATATGGTATGGATATGAGGCATGGGCTATAGATATGGCTGTGTGGAGGAGGATGGACATGTTGAAAATGAAATGTTTAAGGTGTGAGGTGGTTGGATCGTGTAAGTAATTGAGGGTAGGAGATATGTATGATGATAAAGAGACTGCGGTTAACAGAGCTGAAAAGAGTATGAGAAAATGGCTTAGACATGAATGAAATGAGTGATGAATGGTTGACAAAGAGGATATATGTGTCAGAAGTGGTAATAAAGGGAACAGAGAGACAAAATAGAAAATGGAAGGATGAAGTGAAAATCATTTTGAGCAATCAGGGCCTAAACATGCAGAAGGATGAAAGCCACACAAGGGATAGTGTGAACTAGAACAATGTGGTGTGCTGGGTATGGCATGCCATCAGTGTCGGACTGATCTAGGGGATGTGAAGTATCTGGGGTAAACCATGGAAAGGTTTGTGGGGCCTGGTTGTGAATAGGGAGCTGTGATTTTACATGACAGCTAGAGAATGGATGTGAGCAGATGCAGCTTTTCTTTGTTCCTTGTGCTACATCAATAACACAGGAAATGGCCATGAAGAATAAATACACACACACACACACACTCACAAACACAAATTTACTTCCCTTCTATCTTTATGAGGCTCCTGCAGCATTCAGGAATCTGGCTATGTCTTCTGGTTGTGATTATAGGTCATAAAGTGTTGTGATTTGTGTGCGTCTAGGTGCAAAGAGCGCAGACCAATTGGGTAGTAAGTGCTCGGTGTCTTTGTGGTACTTGGATTGTTGGCATGAAGGGTCTTAAGATCTGTTGAAATAGTGTTTGTAGTGTTTTTGTGATGGGTTCTATCTAGAGCATAGATGGGAGAGTGTGACTCGTGTTTATCTAGAGAGATGGGTTCTATCCAGATTATAGATGGGAGAGTGTGACTTGTATTCATCTAGAGTATTTGGATTTTGATATGTGTACATCTGGTGAGTTGGAGTTTAAGACTAATTTAGAAGATAGGTTGTTTAGTGCTCACTGAGTTATTTTGTTGTTTTGTCAGTGTTGTACTTGTTGAGGATAAGGGGGATCTGTGAGTAGAAGTTACTGAAGTGAGAGGTAGGAGTTAGCTTTTTACTCCTCCTTAGGGTTAGTGGTTGTTAAAGAGTGGTTTGGGTGGGAGGGGTTGAGTGCTGTTGCATAGAATTGAGTGCCAAACATGCTGAGGTGGGACTGTATTGGGAGGATCTTTGTTTCACTGTGTTTGTGCTTGCTAAGCATTCTGTGATTGTTTTAAGTGCGCTACTTTGTGTGGTTTACAGCTTTGTTATATTTGCTTTTGAGAGGGTGGAAGACTCTTCAGATAGGGCTTTGTTGAAAGTAGAGCACATGAATTGTTTATAGAGGATTTTGAGTGATATTTCTCTTGTCCAGTTCTGGGGTCAATTAGTGTTCTGAGAACATTTAGATTATGTGTGGCTTTTGAGGTGATGTTATTGATGTGGGAAGCAAATTTTGTGTAAATCATATGTAATACCTAGAATGATTTGTCTTTTGTTCAGGGTGACAGACTGTCTGTTCACGGTGACTGAAGGTTGTAGGCTAGATTTGTCTCTCTGGGGTTAAAAGAGTGATTGGAGACTTTTATGGAGGTGCAGACATTCTGTTCTGGATGAGCCATTGCTCCACTTTTGTAATGTAATGCTGCATGTTTGATGTTACTACTATGATGTTAAGGTGCTGTTGTATAATGGTGAAGCTGTCTGCATATAAAAGGACTTCAATAATGAAGTATGTGTAAAGTGCTGGGAGGTCATGTAGGAAGATACTGTACATATTTATATACATTGACTTACTTCCTACCCCATGAGTCCCATCTTTCTTTATGAAACTTCTGCAGCACATGGGAAGCTGATCACATTCACCAGGCTGGACACCTAGGTTATAAAATACAATGATGTGTATGTATCTTTGTTGGGAGAGTGCAAGGTATCTATGCAGGAAGTGTTGGATGTCTTCATTGTGATTGTTCCATCTTGGACATGAAGGGTCCAGGAGTGTGTTGAATGATATTTACAGTATTGCAAGGGTAAATGAGGTCCAGAGTGTACACAGAAAATTGGTACTTATATATATGTTTAGGGAGTGTAGTTTTGGTCGGGGTGGTGTGTGAAGTGAGAAGGTCAGGGAGAATGGTTTGGTAAAGAGAGAAGTGGCAGTGAAAGCCCTGCATAAGATAAAATGCAGCAAGGGGGCAGGAGTGGGTGGTATTGCAGTTGAATTTATTAAGATAGGGGGTGACTGTGTTTTTCATTGTTTACTAAGGATATTCACTGTATATATGGATCATGGTGAAGTGCCTGACAATTAGTTGAATGCATGCATAGTGCCATTGTATAAAGGCAAAGGGGATAAAGGTGAGTGCTCAGTCTACAGAGGCATAAGTTTGTTGACTATTGCTTGGAAATTATATGGGGAGGTATTGATTGACAGGGGGAAGGCATGTACAGAGCATCAGATTGGGGAAGGGCACTGTGATTTCAGAAGTGATAGAGGATGTGGGGATCAGGTGTTTGCTTTGAAGAATGTATGTGAGAAGTACTTAGAAAAACAGGTATTTTTTATTTTTCTATTGTACTTTGTCACTGTCTCCCGCATCAGCGAGGTAGTGCAAGGAAACAGATGAAAGCATGGCCCAACCCACCCACATACACATGTATATACATACACATCCACACATGCACTTATACATACCTATACATCTCACCATATACATACATATATATATATATATATATATATATATATATATATATATATATATATATATATATTTTTTTTTTTCATACTATTCGCCATTTCCCGCGATAGCGAGGTAGTGTTAAGAACAGAGGACTGGGCCTTTGAGGGAATATCCTCACCTGGCCTCCTTCTCTGTTCCTTCTTTTGGAAAAAAAAAAAAAAAACGAGAGGGGAGGATTTCCAGCCCCCCGCTCCCTTCCCTTTTAGTCGCCTTCTACGACACGCAGGGAATATGTGGGAAGTATTCTTTCTCCCCTATCCCCAAGGATAGTATATATTCTTTCTTTTCTTTCATACTATTCGCCATTTCCCGCATTAGCGAGGTAGCGTTAAGAACAGAGGACTGGGCCTTTTAGGGAATATCCTCACCAGGCCCCCTTCTCTGTTCCTTCTTTTGGAAAATAAAAAAGAAAAAAAAGAAAAAAAAGAAAAAAAAATTGAGAGGGGAGGATTTCCAGCCCCCCGCTCCCTTCCCTTTTAGTCGCCTTCTACGACACGCAGGGAATACGTGGGAAGTATTCTTTCTCCCCTATCCCCAGGGATAATATATATATATATATATATATATATATATATATATATATATATGTGTGTGTGTGTGTTGGAGTTTACGTATATACTTGTGTATGTGGGTGGGTTGGGCCATTCTTTCGTCTGTTTCCCCACATTACCCCGCTGACACGGGAGACAGTGACTAAGTTTAATAAATAAATAAATACATAAAAATATATTGTTATACTTAATCACTGTTTCCCATGTCAGCATGGGAGTGCCAGGAAACATGAAGAATGGTTCATCCACTCACATACATATATATATATATATATATATATATACCCCATCCATTTGTTTATGGATGGGGTTGTTTGGGAGGTAAATGCAAGAGTTTTGGAGAGAGGGGCAAGTAATGCACTCTGTTGTGGATGAGAGAGCTTGGGAAGCGAGTCAGTTGTTGTTCGCTGATGATACAGCACTGGTGGCTGATTCATGTGAGAAACTGCAGAAGCTGGCGACTGAGTTTGGTAAAGTGTGTGAAAGAAGAAAGTTGAGAGTAAATGTGAATAAGAACAAGGTTATTAGGTACAGTAGGGTTGAGGGTCAAGTCAATTGGGAGGTAAGTTTGAATGGAGAAAAACTGGAGGAAGGGAAGTGTTATAGATATCTGGGGGTGGATTTGGCAGTGGATGGAACCATGGAAGTGGAAATGAATCATAGGATGGGGGAGGGGGCGAAAATTCTGGGAGCCTTGAAGAATGTGTGGAAGTCGAGAACATTATCTCGGAAAGGAAAAATGGGTATGTTTGAAGGAATAGTGGTTCCAACAATGTTGTATGGTTGGGAGGCGTGGGCTATGGATAGAGTGGTGCGCAGGAGGATGGATGTGCTGGAAATGAGATGTTTGAGGACAATGTGTGGTGTGAGGTGGTTTGATCGAGTAAGTAACGTAAGGGTAAGAGAGATGTGTGGAAATAAAAAGAGCGTGGTTGAGAGAGCAGAAGAGGGTGTTTTGAAATGGTTTGGGCACATGGAGAGAATGAATGAGGAAAGATTGACCAAGAGGATATATGTGTCGGAGGTGGAGGGAACGAGGAGAAGAGGGAGACCAAATTGGAGGTGGAAAGATGGAGTGAAAAAGATTTTGTGTGATTGGGGCCTGAACATGCAGGAGGGTGAAAGGAGGGCAAGGAATAGAGTGAATTGGATCGATGTGGTATACCGGGGTTGACGTGCTGTCAGTGGATTGAATCAGGGCATGTGAAGCGTCTGGGGTAAACCATGGAAAGCTGTGTAGGTATGTATATTTGCGTGTGTGGACGTATGTATATACATGTGTATGGGGGTTGGTTGGGCCATTTCTTTCGTCTGTTTCCTTGCGTTACCTCGCAAACGCGGGAGACAGCGACAATGCATTAAAAAAAAAATATATATATATATATATATATATATATATATATATATATATATATATATATATATATATATATTCCTATGAGTCCACGGGGAAAATGAAACACGATAAGTTGCCAAGCACACTTTCGTGTCATAATCACATCATCAGGGGAGAGACAAGAGAGAAATATAACAGTCAGTTGATATACATTGAAGAGACGAAGCTTGGACGCCATTTGGTAAATATATATATATATATATATATATATATATATATATATATATATACTGCCGCTTAATGACTCCAGCTTAAGCTTAAGCCCCCTCCCCTTGTATAACCAGCGGCGCCTCAGCTAAGCTGGGTGATCATTATTGAAGCTTAATGGCAAGACATGACGTGGGAGGAGGATAATCATATGAGGAGCCGTCTTAAAGCTTAATTTGCTCAGCTCAGTAATGGGGAAGAGACGTTTACGGCATAGAAGACCATTAAATGGAATGGTTACTGGAATTTCCTTTGTCGCTTTCTCCCGCGTTTGCGAGGTAGCGCAAGGAAACAGGCGAAAGAAATGGCCCAACCCACCCCCATACACATGTATATACATACGTCCACACACGCAAATATACATACCTACACAGCTTTCCATGGTTTACCCCAGACGCTTCACCTGCCTTGATTCAATCCACTGAGAGCACGTCAACCCCGGTATACCACATCGCTCCAATTCACTCTATTCCTTGCCCTCCTTTCACCCTCCTGCATGTTCAGGCCCCAATCACACAAAATCTTTTTCACTCCATCTTTCCACCTCCAATTTGGTCTCCCTCTTCTCCTCATTCCCTCCACCTCCGACACATATATCCTCTTGGTCAATCATTCCTCACTCATTCTCTCCATGTGACCAAACCATTTCAAAACACCCTCTTCTGCTCTCTCAACCACGCTCTTTTTATTTCCACACATCTCTCTTACCCTTACGTTACTTACTCGATCAAACCACCTCACACCACACATTGTCCTCAAACATCTCATTTCCAGCACATCCATCCTCCTGCGCACAACTCTATCCATAGTCCACGCCTCGCAACCATACAACATTGTTGGAACCACTATTCCTTCAAACATACCCATTTTTGCTTTCCAAGATAATGTTCTCGACTTCCACACATTCTTCAAGGCTCCCAGAATTTTCGCCCCCTCCCCCACCCTATGATCCACTTCCGCTTCCATGGTTCCATCTGCTGCCAGATCCACTCCCAGATATCTAAAACACTTCACTTCCTCCAGTTTTTCTCCATTCAAACTCACCTCCCAATTGACTTGACCCTCAACCCTACTGTACCTAATAACCTTTGCTCTTATTCACATTTACTCTTAACTTTCTTCTTTCACACACTTTACCAATCTCAGTCACCAGCTTCTGCAGTTTCTCACATGAATCAGCCACCAGCGCTGTATCATCAGCGAACAACAACTGACTCGCTTCCCAAGCTCTCTCATCCCCAACAGACTTCATACTTGCCCCTCTTTCCAAAACTCTTGCATTCACCTCCCTAACAACCCCATCCATAAACAAATTAAACAACCATGGAGACATCACACACCCCTGCCAGAAACCTACATTCACTGAGAACCAATCACTTTCCTCTCTTCCTACACGTACACATGCCTTACATCCTCGATAAAAACTTTTCACTGCTTCTAACAACTTGCCTCCCACACCATATATTCTTAATACCTTCCACAGAGCATCTCTATCAACTCTATCATATGCCTTCTCCAGATCCATAAATGCTACATACAAATCCATTTGCTTTTCTAAGTATTTCTCACATACATTCTTCAAAGCAAACATCTGATCCACACATCCTCTACCACCTCTGAAACCACACTGCTCTTCCCCAATCTGATGCTCTGTACATGCCTTCACCCTCTCAATCAATACCCTCCCATATAATTTGCCAGGAATACTCAACAAACTTATACCTCTGTAATTTGAGCACTCACTCTTATCCCCTTTGCCTTTGTACAATGGCACTATGCACGCATTCCACCAATCCTCAGGCACCTCACCATGAGTCATACATACATTAAATAACCTTACCAACCAGTCAACAATACAGTCACCCCCTTTTTTAATAAATTCCACTGCAATACCATCCAAACCTGCTGCCTTGCCGGCTTTCATCTTCCGCAAAGCTTTTACTACCTCTTCTCTGTTTACCAAATCATTTTCCCTAACCCTCGCACTTTGCACACCACCTCGACCAAAACACCCTATATCTGCCACTCTATCATCAAACACATTCAACAAACCTTCAAAATACTCACTCCATCTCCTTCTCACATCACCACTACTTGTTATCACCTCCCCATTTGCGCCCTTCACTGAAGTTCCCATTTGCTCCCTTGTCTTACGCACTTTATTTACCTCCTTCCAGAACATCTTTTTATTCTCCCTAAAATTTAATGATACTCTCTCACCCCAACTCTCATTTGCCCTTTTTTTCACCTCTTGCACCTTTCTCTTGACCTCCTGTCTCTTTCTTTTATACGTCTCCCACTCAATTGCATTTTTTCCCTGCAAAAATCGTCCAAATGCCTCTCTCTTCTCTTTCACTAATACTCTTACTTCTTTATCCCACCACTCACTACCCTTTCTAATCAACCCACCTCCCACTCTTCTCATACCACAAGCATCTTTTGCGCAATCCATCACTGATTCCCTAAATACATCCCATTCCTCCCCCACTCCCCTTACTTCCATTGTTTTCACCTTTTTCCATTCTGTACTCAGTCTCTCCTGGTACTTCCTCACACAAGTCTCCCTCCCAAGCTCACTTACTCTCACCACCCTCTTCACCCCAACATTCACTCTTCTTTTCTGAAAACCCATACAAATCTTCACCTTAGCCTCCACAAGATAATGATCAGACATCCCTCCAGTTGCACCTCTCAGCACATTAACGTCCAAAAGTCTCTCTTTCGCGCGCCTGTCAATTAACACGTAATCCAATAACGCTCTCTGGCCATCTCTCCTACTTACATACATATACTTATGTATATCTCGCTTTTTAAACCAGGTGTTCCCAATCACCAGTCCTTTTTCAGCACATAAATCTACAAGCTCTTCACCATTTCCATTTACAACACTGAACACCCCATGTATACCAATTATTCCCTCAACTGCCACATTACTCACCTTTGCATTCAAATCACCCAACACTATAACCTGGTCTCATGCATCAAAACCACTAACACACTCATTCAGCTGCTCCCAAAACACTTGCCTCTCATGATCTTTCTTCTCATGCCCAGGTGCATATGCACCAATAATCACCCATCTCTCTCCATCAACTTTTAGTTTTACCCATATTAATCGAGAATTTACTTTCTTACATTCTATTACATACTTCCACAACTCCTGTTTCAGGAGTACTGCTACTCCTTCCCTTGCTCTTGTCCTCTCACTAACCCCTGACTTTACTCCCAAGACATTCCCAAACCACTCTTCCCCTTTACCCTTGAGCTTCGTTTCACTCAGAGCCAAAACATCCAGGTTCCTTTCCTCAAACATACTACCTATCTCTCCTTTTTTCACATCTTGGTTACATCCACACACATTTAGGCACCCCAATCTGAGCCTTCGAGGAGGATGAGCACTCCCCGCGTGACTCCTTCTTCTGTTTCCCATTTTAGAAAGTTAAAAAAAATACAAGGAGGGGAGGATTTCTGGCCCCCCGCTCCCGTCCCCTCTAGTCGCTTTCTACGACACGCGAGGAATGCGTGGGAAGTATTATTTCACCCCTATCCCCAGGGATAATATACATATATATATATACACATACACACACATACACACACACACGCACATATACACACACACACACATACATATATATACATGTGAAAAATGTAAGAAACAATTTAGAAAACTGAAACTTCTAGCTTGAAATGAAAAGAAAAAATGAATGTCACATAATGGTTCAACCTCTGGCTATGGAAAAAGGAAATGTTTAATTTATTTACACAAATATATATATATATATATACACACACACACACAGACATATTCACATATACACATGTACATAATTCATACTGTCTGCCCTTATTCATTCCTGTCGCCACCCCACCACATATGAAATAACAACCCCCTCCCCACGCATGTGCGTGAGGTAGCGCTAGGAAAAAACAACAAAGGCCACATTCGTTCACACTCAGTCTCTACCTGTCATGTATAATGCACTGAAACTACAGCTCCCTTTCCAGATCCAGGCCCCACAAAACTTTCCAGGGTTACCCCGAGATGCTTCATATGCCTTGGTTCAATCCATTGACAGCACGTCGACCCCAGTATACCACATCATTCCAATTCACTTTATTTCTTGCATGCATTTCACCCTCCTGCATGTTCAGGCCCCAATCACTCAAAATCTTTTTCACTCCATCTTTCCACCTACAATTTGGTCTCCCACTTCTCGTTCCCTCCACCTCTGACACATATATCCTCTTTGTCAATCTTTCCTCACTCATTCTCACCATGTGACCAAACCATTTCAAAACACCCTCTTCTGCTTTCTCAACCACACTCTTTTTATGACCACGCATCTCTCTTACCCTTTCATTACTTACTCGATCAAACCACCTCACACCACATATTGTCCTCAAACATCTCATATCCAACACATCCACCCTCCTCCGCACAACTCTGTCTATAGCCAATACTTGCAACCATATAACATTGTTGGAACCACTATTCCTTCAAACATACCCATTTTTGCTTTCCAAGATAACGTTCTCTCCTTCCACACATTTTTCAACACTCCTATAACTTTCACCCCCTCCCCCACCCTATGACTCACTTCCGCTTCCATGGTTCCATCTGCTGCCAAATCCACTCCCAGATATCTAAAACACTTCACTTCCTCCAGTTTTTCTCCATTCAAACATACCTCCCAATTGCCTTGTCCCTCAACCCTACTGCACCTAATAACCTTGCTCTTATTCACATTTACTCTCAGCTTTCTTCTTTCACACACTTTACCAGACTCAGTCACCAGCTTCTGCAGTTTCTCACATGAATCAGCCACCAGTGCTGTATCATCAGCGAACAACAACTGACTCACTTCCCAAGCTCTCTCATCCATAACAGACTGCATACTTGCCCCTCTCTCCAAAACTCTTGCATTCACCTCCCTAACAACCCCATCCATAAACAAATCAAACAACCATGGAGACATGCACCCCTGCCACAAAGAAATATTCACTGAGAACCACTCACTCTCCTCTCTTCCTACTCGTACACATACTTTACATCCTCGTTAAAATCTTTTCACTGCTTCTAGCAACTTTCCTCCCACACCATATATTCTTAATACCTTCCAAAGAGCATCTCTATCAACTCTATCATATGCCTTCTCGAGATTCATATATGCTACATACAAATCCATTTGCTTTTCTGAGTATTTCTCACATACATTCTTCAAAGCAAACACCCAAACACCTGACACACACATCCTCTACCACTTCCGAAACCACACTGCTCTTCCCCAATCTGATGCTTTGTACATGCTTTCACCCTTTCTATCAGTACCCTCCTATATAATTTCCCAGGAACACTCAACAAACTTATACTTCTGTAATTTGAGCACTCACCTTTATCCCCTTTGCCTTTGTACAGTGGCGCTGTGCAAGCATTCCGCCAATCCTCCAGCACCTCACCATAAGTCATACATACATTAAATAACCTTATATATATCTATATATATTTTATTTATTTTATTTATTTATTTATTTTGCTTTGTCGCTGTCCCCCGCGTTTGCGAGGTAGCGCAAGGAAACAGACGAAAGAAATGGCCCAACCCACCCCCAAACACTTGTATATACACACACATTCACACATGCAAATATACATACCTATACATCTCAATGTACACATATATATACACACACAGACACATACATATATACCCATGCACACAATTCACACTGTCTGCCTTTATTCATTCCCATCGCCACCCCACCACACATGGAATACCATCCCCCTCCCCCCTCATGTGTGCGGGGTAGCGCTAGGAAAAGACAACAAAGGCCTCATTCATTCACACTCAGTCTCTAGCTGTCATGCAATAATGCCCGAAACCACAGCTCCCTTTCCACATCCAGGCCCCACACAGCTTTCCATGGTTTACCCCAGACGCTTCACATGCCCTGATTCAATCCACTGACAGCACGTCAACCCCGGTATACCACATCGATCCAATTCACTCTATTCCTTGCCCGCCTTTCACCCTCCTGCATGTTCTGGCCCCGATCACTCAAAATCTTTTTCACTCTATCTTTCCACCTCCAGTTTGGTCTCCCACTTCTCCTCGTTCCCTCCACCTCCGACACATATATCCTTTTGGTCAATCTTTCCTCACTCATTCTCTCCATGTGCCCAAACCATTTCAAAACACCCTCTTCTGCTCTCTCAACCACGCTCTTTTTATTTCCACACATCTCTCTTACCCTTACAGTACTTACTCAATCAAACTACCTCACACCACACATTGACCTCAAACATCTCATTTCCAGCACATCCACCCTCCTGTGCACAACTCTATCCATAGCCCACGCCTCGCAACCATACAACATTGTTGGAACCACTATTCCTTCAAACATACCCATTTTTGCTCTCCGAGATAATGTTCTCGACTTCCACACATTCTTCAAGGCTCCTAGGATTTTCGCCCCCTCCCCCACCCTATGATCCACTTCCGCTCCCATGGTTCCATCCGCTGCCAGATCCACTCCCAGATATCTAAAACACTTCACTTCCTCCAGTTTTTCTCCATTCAAACTTACCTCCCAATTGACTTGACCCTCAACCCGACTGGACCTAATAACCTTGCTCTTATTCACATTTACTCTTAACTTTCTTCTTTCACACACTTTACCAAACTCAGTCACCAGCTTCTGCAGTTTCTCACATGAATCAGCCACCAGCACTGTATCATCAGCGAACAACAACTGACTCACTTCCCAAGCTCTCTCATCCACAACAGACTTCATTCTTGCCCCTCTTTCCAAAACTCATGCATTCACCTCCCTAACAACCCCATCCATAAACAAATTAAACAACCATGGAGACATCACATGCCCGTGCCGCAAACCTACATTCACTGAGAACCAATCACTTTCCTCTCTTCCTACACGTACACGTGCCTTACATCCTCAATAAAAACTTTTCACTGCTTCTAACAACTTGCCACCCACACCATATATTCTTAATACCTTCCACAGAGAACTATATATATATATATATATATATATATATTTTTATTTTTTATTATACTTTGTCGCTGTCTCCCGCATTTGCGAGGTAGCGCAAGGAAACAGACGAAAGAAATGGCCCCCCCCCATACACATGTATATACATACATCCACACACGCAAATATACATACCTACACAGCTTTCCATGGTTTACCCCAGACGCTTCACATGCCTTGATTCAATCCACTGACAGCACGTCAACCCCGGTATACCACATCGCTCCAATTCACTCTATTCCTTGCCCTCCTTTCACCCTCCTGCATGTTCAGGCCCCGATCACACAAAATCTTTTTCACTCCATCTTTCCATCTCCAATTTGGTCTCCCTCTTCGCCTCGTTCCCTCCACCTCCGACACATATATCCTCTTGGTCAATCTTTCCTCACTCATTCTCTCCATGTGCCCAAACCACTTCAAAACACCCTCTTCTGCTCTCTCAACCACGCTCTTTTTATTTCCACACATCTCTCTTACCCTTACGTTACTCACTCGATCAAACCACCTCATACCACACATTGTCCTCAAACATCTCATTTCCAGCACATCCATCCTCCTGCGCACAACTCTATCCATAGCCCACGCCTCGCAACCATACAACATTGTTGGAACCACTATTCCTTCAAACATACCCATTTTTGCTTTCCGAGATAATGTTCTCGACTTCCACACATTCTTCAAGGCCCCCAGAATTTTCGCCCCCTCCCCCACCCTATGATCTACTTCCGCTTCCATGGTTCCATCCGCTGCCAGATCCACTCCCAGATATCTAAAACACTTCACTTCCTCCAGTTTTTCTCCATTCAAACTCACCTCCCAATTGACTTGACCCTCAACCCTACTGTACCTAATAACCTTGCTCTTATTCACATTTACTCTTAACTTTCTTCTTCCACACACTTTACCAAACTCAGTCACCAGCTTCTGCAGTTTCTCACATGAATCAGCCACCAGCGCTGTATCATCAGCGAACAACAACAATTTTATATATTATTTTTATTTTTATTATACTTTGTCGCTGTCTCCCGCGTTTGCGAGGTAGCGCAAGGAAACAGACGAAAGAAATGGCCCAACCCCCCCCATACACATGTATATACATACGTCCACACACGCAAATATACATACCTATACAGCTTTCCATGGTTTACCCCAGACGCTTCACATATATATATATATATATATATATATATATATATATATATATATATATATATATATATTATCCCTGGGGATAGGTGAGAAAGAATACTTCCCACGTATTCCCTGCGTGTCGTAGAAGGCGACTAAAAGGGAAGGGAGTGGGGGGCTGGAAATCCTCCCCTCTCAATTTTTTTTTCTTTTTTATTTTCCAAAAGAAGGAACAGAGAAGGGGGCCTGGTGAGGATATTCCCTAAAAGGCCCAGTCCTCTGTTCTTAACGCTACCTCGCTAATGCGGGAAATGGCGAATAGTATGAAAGAAAGAAAGAAATATATATATATATATTTTTTTTTTTTTTATACTTTGTCGCTGTCTCCCGCGTTTGCGAGGTAGCGCAAGGAAACAGACGAAAGAAATGGCCCAACCCCCCCCCCATACACATGTACATACACACGTCCACACACGCAAAAATACATACCTACACAGCTTTCCATGGTTTACCCCAGACGCTTCACATGCCTTGATTCACTCCACTGACAGCACGTCAACCCCTGTATACCACATCGCTTCAATTCACTCTATTCCTTGCCCTCCTTTCACCCTCCTGCATGTTCAGGCCCCGATCACACAAAATCTTTTTCACTCCATCTTTCCACCTCCAATTTGGTCTCCCTCTTCTCCTCGTTCCCTCCACCTCCGACACATATATCCTCTTGGTCAATCTTTCCTCACTCATTCTCTCCATGTGCCCAAACCATTTCAAAACACCCTCTTCTGCTCTCTCAACCACGCTCTTTTTATTTCCACACATCTCTCTTACCCTTACGTTACTTACTCGATCAAACCACCTCACACCACACATTGTCCTCAAACATCTCATTTCCAGCACATCCATCCTCCTGCGCACAACTCTATCCATAGCCCACGCCTCGCAACCATACAACATTGTTGGAACCACTATTCCTTCAAACATACCCATTTTTGCTTTCCGAGATAATGTTCTCGACTTCCACACATTTTTCAAGGCTCCCAAAATTTTCGCCCCCTCCCCCACCCTATGATCCACTTCCGCTTCCATGGTTCCATCCGCTGACAGATCCACTCCCAGATATCTAAAACACTTCACTTCCTCCAGTTTTTCTCCATTCAAACTCACCTCCCAATTGACTTGACCCTCAACCCTACTGTACCTAATAACCTTGCTCTTATTCACATTTACTCTTAACTTTCTTCTTCCACACACTTTACCATATATATATATATATATATATATATATATATGTATATATATCCCTGGAGATAGGGGAGAAAGAATACTTCCCACGCATTCCTCACGAGTCGTAAAAGGTGACTAAAGGGGACGGGAGCGGGGGGGGCTGGAAACCCTCCCCTCCTTCTATTTCAACTTTCTAAAAGGGAAAACAGAAGAAGGAGTCACACGGGGAGTGCTCATCCTCCTCAAAGTCTCGGATTGGGGTGTCTAAAAATGTGTCGATGTAACCAAGATGAGCAAAAAGGAGAGATAGGTAGTATGTTTGAGGAAAGGAAACTGCATGTTTTGGCTCTCAGTGAAACAAAGCTCAAGGATAAAGGGGAAGAGTGGTTTGGGAATATCTTGGGAGTAAAGTCAGGGGTTAGTCAGAGGACAAGAGCAAGGGAAGGAGTAGCACTACTCCTGAAACAGGAGTGGTGGGAGTATGTGACAGAATGTAAGAAAGTAAACTCTGGATTGATATGGGTAAGACTGAAAGTGGATGGAGAGAGATGGGTGATTATTGGTGCATATGCACCTGGGCATGAGGAGAAAGATCATGAGAGGCAAGTGTTTTGGGAGCAGATGAGTGAGTGTGTTAGTAGTTTTGATGCACAAGACTGGGTTATAGTGATGGGTGATTTGAATGCAAAGGTGAGTAATGTGGCAGTTGAGGGAATAATTGGTGTACATGGGGTGTTCAGTGTTGTAAATTGAAATGGTGAAGAGCTTGTAGATTTATGTGCTGAAAAAGGACTGGTGATTGGGAATACCTGGTTTAAAAAGAGAGATATACATAAGTACACATATGTAAGTAGGAGTAATGGCCACAGAGCATTATTGGATTATGTGTTAATTGATGGGCACACAAAAGAGATACTTTTAGATGTTAATGTGCTGAGAGGTGTAACTGGAGGGATGTCTGATCATTATCTTGTGGAAGCAAGGTGAAGATTTATAGAGGTTTTCAGAAAAGAAGAGAGAATATTGGGGTGAAGAGAGTGGTGAGAGTAAGTGAGCTTGGAAAGAAGACTTGCGTGAGGAAGTACCAGGAGAGACTGAGTACAGAATGGAAAAAGGTGAAAACAAAGGACGTAAGGGTAGTGGGGGAGGAATGGGATGTATTTAGGGAAGCAGTGATAGCTTGCGCAAAAGATGCTTGTGGCATGAGAAGTATGGGAGGTGGGCAGATTACAAAGGGTAGTGAGTGGTGGGATGAAGAAGTAAGATTATTAGTGAAAGAGAAGAGAGAGGCATTTGGACGATTTTTGCAGGGAAATAATGCAAATGACTGGGAGATGTATAAAAGAAAGAGGCAGGAGGTCAAGAGAAAGGTGCAAGAGGTGAAGAAGAGGGCAAATGAGAGTTGGGGTGAGAGAGTATCATTAAATTTCAGGGAGAATAAAAAGATGTTTTGGAAGGAGGTAAATAAAGTGCATAAGACAAGGGAACAAATGGGAACTTCAGTGAAGGGGGCTAATGGGGAGGTGATAACAACTAGTGGTGATGTGAGAAGGAGATGGAGTGAGTATTTTGAAGGTTTGTTGAATGTGTTTGATGATAGAGTGGCAGATATAGGGTGTTTTGGTCGAGGTGGTGTGCAAAGTGAGAGGGTTAGGGAGAATGATTTGATAAACAGAGAAGAGGCAGTAAAAGCTTTGCGGAAGATGAAAGCTGGCAAGGTGGCGGGTTTGGACGGTATTGCAGTGGAATTTATTAAAAAATGGGGTGACTGTATTTTTGAGTGGTTGGTAAGGTTTTTTAATGTATGTATGACTCATGGTGAGGTGCCTAAGGATTGGCTAAATACTTGCATAGTGCCATTGAACAAAGGCAAAGGGGATAAAAATGAGTGCTCAAATTACAGAGGTATAAGTTTGTTCAGTATTCCTGGTAAATTATATGGGAGGGTATTGACTGAGAGGGTGAAGGCATGTACAAAGCATCAGATTGGGGAAGAGCAGTGTGGTTACAGAAGTGGTAGAGGATGTGTGGATCAGGTGTTTGCTTGAAAGAATGTATGTGAGAAATACTTAGAAAAGCAAATGGATTTCTATGTAGCATTTATGGATCTGGAGAAGGGATATGATAGAGTTGATAGAGATGCTCTGTGGAAGGTATTAAGAATATATGATGTGGGAGGCAAGTTGTTAGAAGCAGTGAAAAGTTTTTATCGAGGACGTAAGGCATGTGTACGTGTAGGAAGAGAGGAAAGTGATTGGTTCTCAAAGAATGTAGGTTTGTGGCAGGGGTGCATGATGTCTCCATGGTTGTTTAATTTGTTTATGGATGAGGTTGTTAGGGAGGTGAATGCAAGAGTTTTGGAAAGAGGGGCATCTATGCAGTCTTTTGTGGATGAGAGAGCTTGGGAAGTGAGTCAGTTGTTGTTCACTGATGATACAGCACTGGTGGCTGATTCGTTTGAGAAACTGCAGAAGCTGGTGACTGAGTTTGGTATAGTGTGTGAAAGACGAAAGGTGAGAGTAAATGTGAATAAGAGCAAGGTTATCAGGTACAGTAGGGTTGAGGGACAAGTCAATTGGGAGGTAAGTTTGAATGGAGAAAAACTGGAGGAAGTAAAGTGTTTTCGATATCTGTAAGTGGATTTGGCAGCGGATAGAAGCAGAAGTAAATCATAGGGTTGGGGAGGGGTGAAAGTTCTGGGAGTGTTGAAGAATGTGTGGAAGTAGAGAATATTATCTCGGAATGTAAAAATGGGTATGTTTGAAGGAATAGTGGTTCCAACAATGTTATATGGTTGCGAGGCGTGGGCTATAGGTAGAGTTGTGCAGAGGAGGATGAATATGCTGGAAATGAGATGTTTGAGGACAATATGTGGTGTGAGGTGGTTTGATCGAGTAAGTAATAATAGGATAAGAGAGATATGTGGTAGTAAAAAGAATGTGGTTGAGAGAGCAGAAGAGGGTGTTTTGAAATGGATTGGTCCATGGAGAGAATGAGTGAGGAAAGATTGACCAAGAGGATATATGTGTCAGAGGTGGAGGGAAAGAGGAGAAGTGGGAGACCAAATTGGAGGTGGAAAGATGGAGTGAAAAAGATTTTGAGTGATTGGGGCCTGAACATGCAGGAGGGTGAAAGATGTGCAAGGAATAGAGTGAATTGGAATGATGTGCTATACCTGGGTCGATGTGCTGTCAATGGATTGAACCAGGGCATGTGAAGCATCTGGGATAAACCATGGAAAGTTCTGTGGGGCCTGGATGTGGAAAGGGAGCTGTGGTTTTGGTGCATTATTACATGACAGCTAGAGACTGAGTGTGAACGAATGTGACCTTTTTTGTCTTTTCCTAGCGCTACCTCGCGCACATAAAGGGGGAGGGGGTTGTTATTTCATGTGTGGTGGGGTGGCGATGCGAATGAATAAAAGCAGACAGTATGAATTATGTACATGTGTATATATGTATATGTCTGTGTGTGTAAGTAAATGTATACATTAAGATGTATAGGTATGTATATGTGCGTGTGTGGATGTGTATGTATATACATGTGTCTGTGGGTGGGTTGTGCCATTCTTTCGTCTGTTTCCTTGTGCTACCTCACTGACGTGGGAGACAGCAACAAAGCAAAATAGATAAATATATATATATGTATATATATATATTATGTTATTAGGTACAGTAGGGTTGAGGGTCAAGTCAATTGGGAGGTAAGTTTGAATGGAGAAGAACTGGAGGAAGTAAAGTGTTTTAGATATCTGGGAGTGGATCTGGCAGGGGATGGAACCATGGAAGCGGAAGTGAATCATAGGGTGGGGGAGGGGGAGAAAAACCTGGGAGCCTTGAAGAATGTGTGGAAGTTGAGAACATTATCTCGGAAAGCAAAAATGGGTATGTTTGAAGGAATAGTGGTTCCAACAATGTTGTATGGTTGCGAGGCGTGGGCTATGGATAGAGTTGTGCGCAGGAGGGTGGATGTGCTGGAAATGAGATGTTTGAGGACAGTGTGTGGTGTGAGGTGGTTTGATCGAGTAAGTAATGTAAGGGTAAGAGAGATGTGTGGAAATAAAAAGAGCGTGGTTGAGAGAGCAGAAGAGGGTGGTTTGAAATGGTTTGGGCACATGGAGAGAATGAGTGAGGAAAGATTGACCAAGAGGATATATGTGTTGGAGGAAGAGGGAACAAGGAGAAGAGGGAGACCAAATTGGAGGTGGAAAGATGGAGTGAAAAAGATTTTGAGTGATCGGGGCCTGAACATGCAGGATGAAAGGAGGGCAAGGAATAGAGTGAATTGTATCGATGTGGTATACCGGGGTTGACGTGCTGTCAGTGGATTGAATCAGGGCATGTGAAGCGTTTGGGGTAAACATGGAAAGCTGTGTAGGTATGTATATTTGCGTGTGTGGACGTGTATGTATATACATGTGTATGGGGGTGGGTTGGGCCATTTCTTTCATCTGTTTCCTTGCACTACCTCGCAAACGCGGGAAACAGCGACAAAGCAAATAAAAAAAAAATATATATATATATATATATATATATATATATATATATACATATATATATTTTTTTTCCCACGTGTCGTAGAAGGCAACTAAAGGGAATGGGAGTGGGGGGCTAGAAACCCTCCCCTTCTTGTATTTTAACTTTCTAAAAGGGGAAACAGAAGAAGGAGTCACGCGGGGAGTACTCATCCTCCTCGAAGGCTCAGATTGGGGTGTCTAAATGTGTGTGGATGTAACCAAGATGAGAAAAAAGGAGAGATAGGTAGTATGTTTGAGGAAAGGAACCTGGATGTTTGGGCTCTGAGTGAAACGAAGCTCAAGGGTAAAGGGGAAGAGTAATTTGGGAATGTTTTGGGAGTAAAGTCAGGGGTTGGTGAGAGGACAAGAACCAGGGAAGGAGTAGCACTATTCCTGAAGCATGAGTGGTGGGAGTATGTGATAGAGTGTAAGAAAGTAAACTCTAGATTGATATGGGTAAAACTGAAAGTGGATGGAGAGAGATGGGTGATTATTGGTGCCTCTGCACCTGGGCATGAGAAGAAAGATCATGAGAGGCAAGTGTTTTGGGAGCAGCTAAGTGAGTGTCTTAGTAGTTTTGATGCACGAGATCGGGTTATAGTGATGGGTGATTTGAATGCAAAGGTGAGTAATGTGGCAATTAAGGGAATGATTGGTGTACATGGGGTGTTCAGTGTTGTAAATGGAAATGGTGAAGAGCTTGTAGATTTGTGTGCAAAAAAAGGACTGGTGATTGGGAATACCTGGTTTAAAAAGAGAGATATACATAAATATACGTATGTAGGTAGGAGAGATGGCCAGAGAGCATATTGGATTATGTGTTAATTGATAGGTTCACGAAAGAGAGACTTTTGGATGTTAATGTGCTGAGAGGTGCAACTGAAGGGATGTCTGATCATTATCTTGTGGAGGCGAAGATGAAGATATGTGGAGGTTTTCAGAAAAGGAGAGAGAATGTTGGGATGAAGAGAGTGGTGAGAGTAAGTGTGCTTGTGAAGGAGACTTGTGTGAGGAAGTACCAAGAGAGACTGAGTGCAGAATGGAAAAAGGTGAGAGCAAAGGACATAAGGGGAGTGGGAAAGGAATGGGATGTATTTAGGGAAGCAGTGATGGCTTGCGCAAAAGATGCTTGTGGCATGAGAAGCGTGGGAGGTGGGCAGATTAGAAAGGGTAGTGAGTGGTGGGACGAAGAAGTAAGATTATTAGTGAAAGAGGAGAGAGGTATTTGGACGATTTTGCAAGGAAATAATGCAAATGATTGGGAGATGTATAAAAGAAAGAGGCAGGAGGTCAAGAGAAATGTGCAAGTGGTGAAAAAGAGGACAAATGAGAGTTGGGGTGAGAGAGTATCATTAAATTTTAGGGATAATAAAGAGATGTTTTTGAAGGAGGTAAATAAAGTGCGTAAGACAAGAGAACAAATGGGAATATCGGTAAAGGGGGCTAATGTGGAGGTAATAACACGTAGTGGTGATGTGAGGAGATGGAATGAGTATTTTGAAGGTTTGTTGAATGTTTTAGATGATAGAGTGGCAGATATAGGGTGTTTTGGTCGAGGTGGTGTGCAAAGTGAGAGGGTTAGGGAAAATGATTTGGTAAACAGAGAAGAGGTAGAGAAAGCTTTGCGGAAGATGAAAGCCGGCAAGGTGGCAGGTTTGGATGGTATCGCAGTGGAATTTATTAAAAGAAGGGGGTGATTGTGTTGTTGACTGGTTGGTAAGGATATTTAATGTATGTATGACCCATGGTGAGGTGCCTGAGGATTGGCAGAATGCATGCATATTGCCATTGTACAAAGGTAAAGGGGATAAAAGTGAGTGCTCAAATTACAGAGGTATAAGTTTGTTGAGTATTCCTGCAAAATTATATGGGAGGGTATTGATTGAGAGGGTGAAGGCATGTACAGAGCATCAGATTAGGGAAGAGCTGTGTGGTTTCAGAAGTGGTAGAGGATATGTGGATCAGGTGTTTGCTTTGAAGAATATATGTGAGAAATACTCAGAAAAGCAAATGGATTGGTATGTAGCATTAATGGATCTGGAGAAGGCATATGACAGAGTTGATAGAGATGCTCTTTGGAAGGTATTAAGAATATATGGTGTGGGAGGAAAGTTCCTAGAAGCAGTTAAAAGTTAAAATCAAGGATGTAAAGTATGTATACGAGTAGGAAGAGAAGAAAGTGATCGGTTCTCAGTGAATGTTGGTTTGCAGCAGGGGTGCATGATGTCTCCATGGTTGTTTAATTTGTTTATGGATCGGGTTGATAGGAAGGTGAATGCAAGAGTTTTGGATAGAGGGGCAAGTATGTAGTCTGTTGTGGATGAAAGGGCTTGGGAAGTGAGTCAGTTGTTGTTCGCTGATGATACAGCGCTGGTGGCTAATTCATGTGAGAAACTGCAGAAGCTGGTGACTGAGTTTGAAAAAGTGTGTGAAAGAAGAAAGCTGAGAGTATATGTGAATAAGAGCAAGGTTATTAGGTACAGTAGGGTTGAGGGACAAGTCAATTGGGAGGTAAGTTTGAATGGAGAAAAACTGGAGGAAGTGAAGTGTTTTAGATATCCGGGAGTGGATTTAGCAGCAGATGGAACCATGGAAGCGGAAGTGAGTTACAGGGTGGGGAAGGGGGCGAAAGTTCTGGGAGCGTTGAAAAATGTGTGGAAGGCAAGAACATTATCTCAGAAAGGAAAAATGGGTATGTTTGAACGAATAGTGGTTACAACAATGTTATATGGTTGCGAAGCATGGGCTATAGATCGGGTAGTGTGGAGGAGGGTGGATGTGTTGGAAATGAGATTTTTGAGGACAATATGTAGTGTGAGGTGGTTTGATCAAGTAGGTAATGAAAGGGTAAGAGAGATGTGTGGTAATAAAAAGAGTGTGGTTGAGAGAGCAGAAGAGGGTGTTTTGAAATGGTTTGGTCATATGGAGAGAATAAATGAGGAAAGATTGACAAAGAGGCTATATGTGTCAGAGGTGGAGGGAATGAGGAGAAGTGGGAGACCAAATTGGAGGTGGAAGGATGGAGTGAGAAAGATTTTGAGTGATCGGGGCCTGAACATGCAGGAGGGTGAAAGGCATGCAAGGAATAGAGTGAATTGGAACGATGTGGTATACCAGGGTTGACGTGCTGTCATTGGATTGAAACAGGGCATGTGAAGTGTCTGGGGTAAACCATGGAAAGTTTTGTGGGGCCTGGATGTGGAAAGGGAGCTGTGGATTTGGTGCATTATTCAGGACAGCTAGAGACTGAATGTGAATGAATGTGGCCTTTGTTGTCTTTCCCTAGCGCTATATCGCGCACGTGCGGGGGGAGGGGGTTGTCATTTCATGTGTGATGGGGTGGCGACGGGAATGAATAAAGGGAGCAAGCATGAATTATGTACATGTGTATATATGTATATGTCTGTGTACGTATATATATGTATATGTTGAAATGTATAGGCATGTTTATGTGCGTGTGTGGACGTGTATGTATATACATGTGTATGTGGGTGGATTGGGCCTTGCGTTCGTCTGTTTCCTTATGCTACTTCGCTAACGCGGGAGACAGCGACAAAGTACAATAAAAAAAATATAATAATACATATACTTATCAACATGTACACAGACATATGCATTTATACACATGTACCTATTCATGCTTGCCTTCATCCATTCCTGGCATCACCCCACCCCACAGGAAACAGCATCGCTACCCCCTGCTTCAGTGAGGTAGCTCCAGGAATACAAACAAAAAGGCCAAATTTGTTTTCACTCAGTCTCTAGCTATCTTGTATAATGCACCGAAAACACAGCTCCCTATCCACATTCATGCCCCACAACCTTTCCATGGTTTACTCCTGACATTTCACATGCTGTGGTTCAGTCCATTGACAGCACATTGACCCCAGTATACCACATCGTTCCAATTAATCCAATTCCTTGCAAGCCTCTCACCCTCCTGTATGTTCAGGCCCCAATCACTCAATAACTTTTTTCAGTCCATCCTTCCATCTCCAATTTGGTCTCCTGCTTCTCCTTGTTCCTTCCACTTCTGACACATTTATCCTCTTTGTCAATATCTCCTCACTCATTCTCTCCATATGTCCAAACCATTTAGCACATCCTCTTCTGCTCTCTTAACCTCACTCTGTTTATTTCCATACATTTCTCTTACCCTTTCATTACTTACTCGATCAAGCCACCTCACACCACATATCCTCAAACATTTCATTTCCAACACATCCACTCCATACAGTCCTATCTACAGC
This sequence comes from Panulirus ornatus, assembly GCF_036320965.1. Taxonomy (NCBI): domain Eukaryota; kingdom Metazoa; phylum Arthropoda; class Malacostraca; order Decapoda; family Palinuridae; genus Panulirus; species Panulirus ornatus. The sequence goes on from NC_092264.1 coordinate 19,622,089, forward strand.
CCATGCCTTATAACCATATGATATTGTTAGAACTACTATTCCTTCAAACATAACAGTTTTGCTCTCCAAGATAACTTTCTCTCCTTCCACACATTCTTCATCGCTCCGGGAACCTCTGCCCACCTTCCTCACCCTGTGACTCACTTTCACTTCCATGGTTCCATTCACTTCTTAGTCCACTCCCAGACATTCAAACCCACATCCCAATTTACTTGTCCCTCAATCCTAGTGAACCCAATAACCTTGGGCTCATTCATATTCACTCTCAACTTACTCCTTTCACACACCTTTCCATACTCAGTCACCAATTTTTCTGTTTCTCACTCGAACTAGACAACAGAGCTGCATCATTAGCAAACAAGTGACTCACCTCCCAGGCCCTCCCATCCCCAACAGACTGCACATTCGCTTCTCTCTCCAAAACCTCTCCATAGTTTACCCTGGACTTTTCACATGCCCTGGGTCAGTCCATTGACGACATATCGACCCCGATATACCACATCCAATTCACTCTATTCCTTGCATGCCTCACCCTCGTGTGTGTTCAGTCCCTGATCACTCAAAATCTTTTTCACTCCATCCTTCGTCCTCTAATTTGGTCTCTCTCTCTTCTCTTTGTTCCCTCCACCTCTGATGCATATATCCTCTTTGTCAATCCTTCCTCACCTATTCTCTCCATATGTCCAAGCCATTTCAACAGACCCTCTTCTGCTCTCTTGACCACACTTTTTATTTTCACACATCTCTCTTACCCTTTCATTACTTACTCGATCAAACTACCTCACACCATATATTGTCCTCAAACATTTCATTTCTAACATACCCACCCTCTTCCGTACAACCTTATCTATAGCCCATGTCCCGCAACCATACAATATTGTTAGAACTACTGTTTCTTCAAACATACCCAGTTTTGCTCTCTGAGATAATGTTCTCTCCTTCAACACATTCTTCATTGCTCCCAGAACCTTTGCCCCCTCCCCTGCCCTGTGACTCACTTCTACTTTCGTGGTTCCATTCGATGCTATGTCCACTCCTAGATATCTAAAACACTTCACTTCCTCCAATTTTTCTCCATTCAAACTTACATTCCAATTAACTTGTCCCTCAAGTCTACTGAACCTAATAACCTTGCTTTTATTCACATTTACTCTTAACTTTCTCCTTTAACACATTTTTCCAAACTCAGTCACCAACTTCTGCAGTTTCTCACTTGAATCAGCCACCAGAACTGTATCATCATTGAATAATAACTGACTCACTTCCCAGGCCCTCTCATCCCCAACAGACTGCATACTTGCCTTTTTCTGCAAAACTCTTGCATTTACCTCCCTAACCACTGCATCCATAAACAAATTAAACTACCAAGGGGACATCACACACTACCACGAAGACCAACCTTCACTGGGAACCAATCACTTTCCTCTCTTCCTACTCGTACACATGCCTTGCATCCTTGGTAAAATCTTTTCATTGCTTCTTGAAGCTTACCTCCCACACCATATACTCTTAATACCTAGAAAGCATCTCTGTCAACCCTATCATATGCCTTCTCCAGATCCATAAATGCTACATACAAATCCATATGTTTTTCTAGGTATTTCTTACACACACATAAATCGTGAGTGTACATAAGATGCAGGTGGAGCCACAAGGATGTAGAAAATGTGTCAAGCACTTTCTTCTGATAAGATCGTAAGGACTGAGTACAGATAAAGAGAACCTTGATATAGTATACCCGCCATCACTGCATGGGGCAGGCAAGTGATTTAAGAATCAAGTGAAGGTATTATGAAACAAGTGAGAGGATTAGGGCACAAGTTACCCTTAACAACCTCCCGTCTCTCAAGGTACAAACTCAGTTTAACCCATGTTCCCAGAAACATGTTTGCAATTTTTTCTATGATAAAGCTATGTAATTTATATAAACCAGCATTTTGATTGATAGTAATAACTATACTATGTTTTATAAGGGATGATTCAACAATAATTGTATCTGTCACTGAGTTATTACATGTGATAATCTTAACACTGCTCCAATGAATTTGATGACCAAAATCTTTTGGGTGAACGAATATTGCATTAGATCCTTAACCATCCCTAACGTACATTAAGAACCATACCAATTTGACAAATGTAGAGTGAGCAGTTACAGAATTTCTTATAAGACTTTCCCTAACTATGATTTTGTTGTTGAAGACTACTCTCTCTCTCGTATACTGTTTGCCATTTCCCACTTTAGCGAGGTAGCGTTAAGAACAGAGTACTGAGCCTTTGAGGGAATATCCTCACTTGGCCACTTTCTCTGTTCCTTCTTTTGGAAAATTAAAAACGAGGGGAGGATTTCCAGCCCCCACTCCCTCCCCTTTTAGTCGCCTTCTACGACACGCAGGGAATACGTGGGAAGTATTCTTTCTCCCCTATCCTCATTAATTATAAAAGTTTTAGACAAAACTTGAGCATTAAGCAGGTTCTCACAGTAAAGTAGTAACAACAAGTCTTTCTTCACTAATGGTTCTCTAGATTTAACATTGTGAAAAGACTTTCTAGCATGATAACAAGTTGAATCAAGGAAATGTTACTGTAATTTATAACCAGTGTCATAGATATTGCAGAGTTTATCATCACTACATTCATCATCATATACTATGTCAATCATTTTAAATCTTAAAGGTTATGATCAGGTCACCCCTTCTCTTGTCTCTCTTCCAGTATGGGCAAATTTAAAACATGTAGCCTTTCCTTGTAACTTAGCTCTCTTAATTCTTCCACCATCTTTGTTACCTTCCTGTGGACCCCTCTCTATTAGCTTTTTGTGTTTCTTTAGGTGTAGTGACCAAGATTGAGGAGCATATTTTAGTTTTGGCCATATGAAGGATATGAACAGCTTGCTAAATTTTTCCTCATCCATATACTTAAAAGCTCTTTTGATATTTGCTAGTAGACAGTTTGTTTCCTAACTATTGGGACTTCCTAACATGGGACTTTAGGAACAGGTTAGGGATGGTGTCAGCTCCCAGATTCTTCTCACTCACACTCCTGAAGATTATTTCTTGCTAGATAATAATAATACTGAAGCCTTCTCTCAGCTTGTCCAGTATTCATTGCTTTACATTTACTTGGGTTTAATTTCATCATTTGTATATGATACCAACTTTGGAGTCTGTTTAGGTTCATTTGTAAGTTGATGCAATCTTTTTCACTTATGACTTTGGCATCAACTACATATATAAAGAGTCTGTTTAGGTTCATTTGTAAGATGATGCAATCTTTTTCACTTTTGACTTTTGCTTCAACTACATATATAAAGAGTTATTCATCATCTCATGAATCATATTTCTTAGTTTTTTGATGTTGCAGTATACACATGTTTGGAAAAGGGAAATGCACAAATTGTCAGTAATATTTGTATAATATGATTTTTTTTTGTTGGGTTAGAACTTCTATACTGTAGCTTGAGCCAGATTGATGATTGACCATTGTTATATAAATACTTATGGTGAACAAGGATATCAGTTATGTCAGTATCTTATGTATCAGTTCATAACGGATTATTTCAATATTTGTATCTCATAACTGCAGGTAAACATCACAGAAATATTATATATGGTTCTCTTTATGTATAACAGATAAGAATTTTTTTTGAACCAGGCTTAATTATCTATAACTGATTTTTTGGTGTAACAGTAATGACTGCAGTTGCTGGCTTTGGCTTGACCTTCCAAGGTAAGGTATCAAGTGGTGAGTAGTACAGAGTGTGGCTTATCTAGAGTTTCAAGAGTGACACTTACTGTGCTTCAGATTCCTGTCTGACCCTCTCATGTGCATATACATACAAGCTAATTTTGCATAAAGGATTTGCCCATTACTGATTTTATGCAATCAGTTTGTGAATCCACCTAATTTTTTTTATAGAATCATAAGATAACCACTTGACAAACAAATGAAATATCATAGTCTTGCTTTTATGCATTTGTAAATGACTTCATTAAATATTTTATCAAATTATGGACATTTTTAGGCATTTTTGTCTGCTTGACTGAAAGGAACCAGATAGTTATCACTCTTTGGCTCAAATGAACTAATGTATATTGACAATAAACCTCTGGATTTTTTCATCCATTAGAAAGTTCTAGAATTTTTTAGTAGTAGTAATTGATGTATGATGACAGCTCTAGTGAAGGTTTGATTACCATCACATTGCAATTTTGACCACAAGGAAATGCGCCCTGGAAGGTTATAGGGGTCCCCAGGACTGGGGTTTAGCAGAATATTGAAAAAAATATAGTATGATCAGTTAATAAGATATATCAAGAAAAGTTAAAGTAAGAGGAAAAATCTGGTAATTCATCCATATTTGGTGCTGTACAGACATTTAGATTTGGCATGCTGCACGAGCTCAGCTTAATGTGTTTTTAGTGACTTGTTTTGACTCACATCTTTGTTTCTTCTCTGCCACCACCAATGGATTACTGATACACAAAACCTTTTCTTAATGCTACCAAAGACTATCATGATTAGCCACTACTTGACATTAGGCTATGCCTGGGCTGTACCTTTACCAGTCTTGTTTTGTGGGTATCTTAGTAACTAGAAATCTTTCTCAGTATTATTTGTAGTTGTTTGTGCTATAACGCATCTCAGCATACCCTTAAAATACACCTTTCTGTTGAAATGACAACAGGAAAAGGCAACCCCTGCAAGTACTGCTAGGGTTGCCTCAGGGGAAAACATTGTATTATAAGGATAAGTAGCTTTGTGATTTTTTCCTAGTGCTAATTTCATTTGCTTGTGATATAAGGCACATCTTTTAACTGATTGAAATGCCTCTTAATTTAGGTGAGGGCAGAAAAGAGGCATCCCATACAAGTATGGATAAGGACTTCATAAATGTACAAGTATGGCAAGGGTCCTTTAGGGGTTAATGAAGGATCATAAACTCATTGAATCAGTCAGATGTTATAACTTTGTGGAAAGAATTATATACAATTTCAGATTTATTTTATGACATAATTTAGCACAATTTTATCCCTTGGGATAGGGGACTAAGAATACTTCCCACGTATTCCCTGCGTGTCATAGAAGGCGACTAAAAGGGAAGGGAGCGGGGGGCTGGAAATCCTCCCCTCTCATTTTTTTTTTCATTTTCCAAAAGAAGGAACAGAGGGGGCCAGGTGAGGATATTCCAAAAAAGGCCCAGTCCTCTGTTCTTAACGCTACCTTGCTAACGCGGGAAATGGCGAATAGTTTAAAAGAAAAGAAAAGAAAATTTAGCACAAAATTGATTGCTTTTTGGTTAGTATCACTGATTGTAATGTGATCATATTCTAAGCAAGAACACAGCAGAGTTAAACATTTCATTTGGTAAGGTTTTTATCATGTCAAACATAGACTTGTCATTGGAGAAGATGGTCTGAAATCACATGAACATTTGGAAAGTATGTGCGAGTTACTTGCTTGATGTGACACAAGTAAGCATTATTGGGTTGTGCTCTGATTGTGTGATCTAATCCAATGTGATAAATTGTAATTACTAAGTGAATCAATGAAACAGCTACATCAGAGATTTTGGCTTCACTGTCAAAATGCAGTGAATCTTAACTAGTTTAAGGATATAGATTTATTTACAAGTTTCTGTTAGACATTATGTGCTGAAAAATCATAATAGATAATTTTTTTTCTGATCTCTAGCTTAGTAGTCAAAATAACTTGAAATATTTAAATGGAATTGAATGTCAGCTATGTCTGCTTTTTGTCACTTTCATCCCAGCTGTAATTGAATGGGTTGGTCAAATGCAGAAAGATATGCACATTTTTTGGCAATTATTTTGCATAGCTTAGAACCTTAGTCAAAATCTTAAAGTGTGACGAAGGCAAGTATACCAAATTTCTCAGGGATACAGAATTATCTACAAGTTTCTGTTAAACATTGTGTACTGAAAAATTATTGTGGAGTTTTTTCTTCTCTTATTTTTGGTTCAATGGTCAGAATAACTTGAAAATATTTAGATGGCATTGAGTGCCATCTATATCTGATTTTTGTCACCATCAGCTCAGCTCCCATTAAACAAGGTGGGTCAAATGCAGAGACATGCACATTTTTTTTTTTTTTTTTTTGAAATTATATTGCATAGTTTAATACCTTACCTTAGTCAAAATCTTAAAATGTGACAAAGGCAAGTATACCAGATTCTTTGGGAGCAGACTTGCTATTCTTTGTCCATTAGATAACACTAACACAGTTATTTTTAAATATTCATTATGTTTTTATGGTCTATATTCTACAAAAACATTCATTATAACAAGACTGCAACCCTCTGGCTTAGATAAAAATTGCTTGGTGAAGAAACCATCTGAGCACAGTTATTGCATATCCAGGAGGGGATCTTCTCAATCTAGCCAGTCCTGAACATGCTTTACTCATTAAGACTAATGTATCTGTCTACTTAGTAAAGAGGATACAGTATGAACTAAAAATGCTGCCATATACAAGCAAGTGCAGTATTTCTCCCTCCACACTTTTACAATAATGCTAACTATGGAGGAAGACAGCACCAGATTCATCTATTCTGCATTCTTGATAAATCTAAAGTCACCTCTGTCTCTGAAATGCATCTTCATTTTACCTTTGACAAATGATATTCACTACATCTCCTGCTCATGTAACTCACTTCTTTCTCAGAAATCCTATCATTATTTCACCTTAACAAGATTGATGGGCTGCCTTCTGGAGGCATCTCATTACCATGAAAATTTATTTTGTGGTTTATAGGCAAATGATGTAGCCAAAATTGTCCTGAATCTGATGATATCTTGCATAAGACCATTAAGTAACTGAAAACCTTCCTATAAAAAGTTTAGTGTGAAATACCACTTCATTGTAGAATTTGGGATTTTGTTGTGAGCTTGATGCAACTGATGCCTTCCAAGATGAACACCACTTATACAAAGAGATGGTGATCACTTGATCACATTCAGCCAATTACTACATTGCTGTTCCCTCTCAGATGGTAGATCCACTTCAGTCAGTGTTTATATCACATGTGGGAATTTTTAAGCATACTTTTCTTGTTATAGATCAATGATAAATCTCATTTATGGTGGAATCAACTACCTCAACTACCTCAGAAATTAGTTCACCATTTTAGTGCAGCCAAATAGCCCAGGAATGTGGAAGAATTGAGAAAAACAAAGTTCAAAAAGTTGCAGTCTTTGCTTGCTGTAAAGTGTAGGAAACAAAAGTATGTGGAGGCTAGAAAAATCAGCCCACCATGTGCTAGGTGATATATAGCTGCTTTTGCATGACTGCTGAGTGATTAGTGAATACAGTATTAAAATGCTTATATTCAGAAGAAGGTGCATGTATGTGCAGTGAAGTGAAGGAGAACAGGTGGTTGGTACATAATAATACATAATAATATGAGCATTTTTCAGTGACTATTCATTTTATTATAGTTGATTAAAAGATGAGTCTGTAATTTATCTATCTGTCTATCTATCCATATCTTTGATGCGTGGTCTGTCCAAGAAATCCTATCAAGGGAGTGGCCACTGCATTCTCCACTTATTCTCCACTTATCCCTGACCTTACGTGCCTCCTTCACATACACCATTCCATGAATTCTTCCTTCAATTCTCTCCCTCCAGTATTCTTCCACTCTTTTTCCCCATGTCACTGATGATCTTCCTCTCATACCAACCCCTTCAGTTGTACTATCATACACTCTTCTTGTAAATTCCCAGTCTTGCATTCTTTCCACATGCCCAAACCACCTCAAAGTATTATGTTTCACCCACTTTACCACTCCATAATTCAATCCATTTGCATTCCTACCATAGTATATCTCATACACCCCTTCGTTTCTTTCTTCATTCCATCTAGTCATAGCACATGCTCTGCTCAATAAGCACATTTCTACAGCCTGGATTCTTGCCCTCTGTCTATATCCATGTTTCAGCTGTGTAAATCAGGGCTGAGAGGACTATGCTGTCCCATAATCCTCTCTTCATTTGCGTACTTACACCTCTTCCCTTAATTTTTCTGTTAGGGTACCCAGTGAATATTTTGCTCTGTACTGCCCTCTCCCATATCCCTCCTTCCATATCACTAAACTTAGCCAGGACAACTCCTAAATACTTAAATTCTCTTACCTCTTCCAGTCTTTCTCACCCCATATCCATTGCACAGTTTAGTACACTTTCTTCTTTCACCCTTTATTGTTTGACAGAATCTAGACTTTCATTCTGTTTCCTTTCAAACAACATTATTTTACTTTTAATTACATTAACCATCAACTGCCTATGCATACACACATCAGAAAATACACTTACAACCTCTTGCAACTTCTCTTCACTCTCAGCAACAACTCAGTATCATCCACAAACAGGCTTGCCACTGGCCACCATATCTCACCGCCACACTCCATCTCTGCACCCCTGGTCTCTAGTTTTGCTCTCATCTCTCTTATCACTCCATCCATTATACATTAAAAAGCCATAGTGGCATCACATAGCCCTGCCTCACACCCACATGTTTACCGAATCTTTTGCTCAACTCTCCATCCACTCTTACACATGCATTTGATCCTTTGCAGAAAGCTTTCACACCATCCAACACTTGTCCCTCTACCCCATATATCCTTAACACTCCATAAAGCATTCCATTTGACATTGTCATACACTTTTTCCAAATCTATAAAAGCCGCACACAACTTACCTTCACTAAATGCTTTTCCACAGTCATCTTTACAAAAATCTGATCCACACACCTCTTACCTTTCCTAAAACCCCCTGCTCCTCACATATGCTTCATTCAGTCACTTCCATCATTCTGTCAGGTAACATTCCTGCATACGCTTTTCCCAATATACTTCACAAACATACACCTCTGTAATTTCTACATATATCTTTAGCACCGTTTTCTTTGAATAAAGAAACTATGATAGCTTTCACCTAATCTTCAGGCACAATTTTCTGTTTCCATGTTAAATTGCATATCAGATTCATTAACTCCATCCCACTTTCTACTCCATACTTCAGCATTTTATCTGTGATCTCATCTGCTCCATGTGCCTTTCCTACCTTCAGCTTCATTATTGCCCTTCTCACCTCCCTTTTTGCTATAGGCCCCTGCACTTCCATCCTCTTCCCCCACATCATCAGTCCTTCAAAATACTTTTTCCATCTTCCTTTCACTTTCTCCTTTTGATTCAGCAACTCCCCTTCCTTACTACTCATATTTACATTTCCACTTTTACATCCACCTCTCCTTTTTTACCTCCTTCCTGTACAATTTCTTATTTTCCCTAAACTTTTCATGCAACTTGCATCTAAAATCTTCATCTACTCTTTCTTTGCTTTCTTCTATTAGCTTCTTCACATTCTGCTTATGCATTTTATATTATTCTTTCTTCCTTTCTTGAACTTCCACCAGTACATTGCTTTTGAGCAATCTACCATATGCCTTTTTTTCTGTTCCACAGCATTTCTAATTTCATCTGTTCTCCATGCAAGATCTCATGACCTTGTATCCAACTACTAATTCTGCAACCATTAATAGTATTTCTCTAAACATTTAAAACACTTCATTTACACATGACTGCATCCCTATATCCACTACACTTCCATCTAAACTTTCAGTTACGTTCCTTTCACACTCCTACTTGTGTTTTCTCTGATTCATCATCTCGCTTGCCAACACTTTTACCTCTTCATTCTTCCTTACACCATACCTCCACTTCTCCCTGATCCTCACCCCCACAATTTGGTCAGTCTCCAAAGAATCCTTTAACAACTTTAACATCTAGCATGGCATTTCTTAATCTTTCATCCACTGCCACATAGTCAGTCAAAGCCTTTTGCTATTCTTTTCTATCATTCCTCATCCATGCATAGCTGTGGATCGTCTTGTGCTGAAAAAAGGAGTTCGCAAAGAGTAAGCCCCTCTCAGCATGAACACCCATAAGATAACTTCCATTCTTACTTACTCCAGACACTCCCCATTTACCAACTATCTTGCAAATTTCATTACATCCCACTTTCACATTTATATCATCAATTACGACCACATTTCTCTCATTCTCAAAACTGTTTATACAGTCATTCAAATTTCTCCAGAGAATCTTCCTTTCACCCTTACTTCATACAATCTTCATATTCACAGGCACATATACACAAAACCATGCATACTTCACAATTCCAGTCATTTCTTTCCCCTACTATTCTGGATCCATTCAGTCCATTCTCTGTAGCACCCTCCTACACTCTTGGTGATAGCAAAATGGCACATACTTCTTTCCCTATTCCCTGAAAGTGTTCAAATCTCACTGCTCCTTCCAAGCCCTCCCGTAACTGCCTTTCATTTCCATTTTCACTCCATACACCTTGCCCAAGGGTATGGGTTTCCTCAATCCCCAGCACATCCATGCTGCAACTTTTAAACTTCTCCATAAACTCCCTTTTTTCACTCTCACCAGTCGTTACATTTACATTTATTGCCATCACCCTCAATTGTTCCTCTCTTTTACTCCATGGCATAACTGGTAGACCCCTGTACCATTTCTTAGCCTTTTGTGCCCCACCCTAGGCAGGCCACTGGCAGAGAGTGACTCCAGCACAGAATTTCCAGAGGCAGCAAGGCTCCAAAATTGTCCCCCCCCCAAAAAAAATGAATAAAAAGCAGCAGCACACCTCAAGTGTTTGTATTTGAAAGACTGCCCTTATGGAACTGGGCAATGCCTCCCCCTTTAGTTCCACCCATAAGGGTGTAGTAATGAGGTCACCATGAGAATGTGGGGCAAGACTTGGATACTGTAGAAAACTAAAGTATCCCCTTGAGGTACTGAAATTTGAAAATATTCCCTGATTTTGTGTCCTTTCACAGTAAAAGCTCTTCCTTACCTCATTGGTTATGATACTGCCTCTGCATAATAATATTCCAAGTTATTGAGTGTTGTATTGAAGCTAATGGTACATGTTCAAGAATGTGAAAAATATTTTAAGTACAGCAGTAAGCATTAAAAGGTTTAGGGTCTAACAAAATGAAAGTCACAAAGGATGAAATGAATGGCAAGTATCAGATTCATAAATGATCTTGTTTAGTTTTTATGTTCTTGACAGTATAATGCATTACGATTATATTTTAGTTGTCATTTTTTTTTGTATTTACAAACAACAATATAATGAATACTATAACATTTTGATAACTAGTACTGTATCAATTTTCATGATTTCATCTCATAGTTTTTTCATTCATCCAGCACTCTCTAACTATGTAAGTAATTCTTTACATCATAGAAAATTTCCTGCTTAGTTTCGTATTGTAAAGAATTGATTACTTTCACCATGGTCAAACTGGTTTAGAATCTTTATGGTTTTGATCAAGTCTGCTTTTACTATCTTTTCTCTTGTTTGAAAATTTGATGGCCTTTAACCTATCACTATGACCTTACTTGCCTCTCTTATTTAAGGAACTATCTTTGTTACCCTCCTTTGAACTTTCTCTTTTAGTTCTTTGTGCTATTTTAAGGCCAGTGATTAAAGCTGAGAAGCATATTCTATTTTAGATCTATTAAACCATGTGAAAAGGTAGCTCAGCAATTATCTTTTCCATGTCTGAGGAAGAGAATGTTGTAAGGGGTGTCACAAAGGATTGTATTGGCATCAGTATTGTCTGTAGCAGTGATATCCAACACAAATGAAGAAGTAAAAGACTGCATATTAAGATGTGTTGCAGGTGATAAAGTGAGATAAGATTGGAAGAAAACAAGAAGAACCAAGATTTAGCTGTAAGTTACAGATGGGTATAAAAGGAACTTGATGAAATATTTCGAGAAATAATGAATTGCAAATATATAGAAACACTAACAATTTAGCATTTACAAATTACAAAAAATGTTTTCTGTATGTGATGGAAATTATACGGTAAGATGGTCAACATCCATGTGAATGGCAAAGTTGAATACTGCTGTGACACAATTTCAAGAAAACAAACCCAGAATTATTAAGCGCGAGAAAATTCAGAAACTTTACATGCAGAAGTGAAGGAGTGGAGTATCATGGAATACTTACGAAAGAAGAAAACATGATAATATATGGATTGCAACAAATAGGGGAATGAAAAATGCACAAGCTGAAACTTCATGATAGGGAAAAGAGGGTTAGATCTGAGTGAATACCTTGTCATACATTGAAAAAGATATATTTATTTATTTTGCTTTGTCGCTGTCTCCTGCGTTAGCGAGGTAGCACAAGGAAATGGATGAAAGAATGGCCCAACCCACCCACATACACATGTATATACATACACGTCCACACACACAAATATACATACCTATACATCTCAACGTATACGTATATATACACACACAGACATATATATATGTATATATGTACATATATACCCTCATGTGCACGAGGTAGTGCTAGGAAGACAACAAAGGGCCCCATTCGTTCACACTCAGTCTCTAGCTGTCATGTAATAATGCACCGAAACCACAGCTCCCTTTCCACATCCAGGCCCCACAGAACTTTCCATGGTTTACCCCAGACTCTTCACATGCCCTGGTTCAATCCTTTCATGCCTTTCACCCTCTTGCATGTTCAGGTTCCAATCACTCAAAATCTTTTTCACTCCATCTTTCCACCTCCAGTTTGGTCTCCCACTTCTCCTCGTTCCCTCCACCTCTGACACATATATCCTCTTGGTCAGTCTTTCCTCACTCATTCTCTCCATGTGACCAAACAATTTCAAAACACCCTCTTCTGCTCTCTCAACCACACTCTTTTTATTACCACACATCTCTCTTACCCTATCATTACTTACTCAATCAAACCACCTCACACCACATATTGTCCTCAAACATCTCATTTCCAGCACATCCACCCTCCTCCGCACAACTCTATCCATAGCCCACGCCTCGCAACCATACAACATTGTTTGAGCCACTATTCCTTCAAACATACCCATTTTTGCTTTCCGAGATAACGTTCTCGACTTCCACACATTCTTCAAGGCTCCCAGAATTTTCGCCCCTTCCCCACCCTATGATTCACTTCCACTTCCATGGTTCCATCCGCTGCCAAATCCACTCCCAGATATCTAAAACACTTTACTTCCTCCAGTTTTTCTCCATTCAAACTTACCTCCCAATTGACTTGACCCTCAACCCTACTGTACCTAGTAACCTTGCTCTTATTCACATTTACTCTCAACTTTCTTCTTTCACACACTTTACCAAACTCAGTCACCAGCTTCTGCAGTTTCTAACATGAATCAGCCACCATCAGCAAACAACAACTGACTCACTTCCCAAGCTGTCTCATCCATAACAGACTGCATACCTGCCCCTCTTTCCAAAACCCTTGCATTCGCCTCCCTAACAACCCCATCCACATACAAATTAAACAACCATGGAGACATCACACACCCCTGCCGCAAACCGACATTCACTGAGAAAAAGAGGGCAAATGAGAGTTGGGGTGAGAATATCATTAAATCTTAGGGAGAATAAAAAGATGTTTTGGAAGGAGGTAAATAAAGTGCATAAGACAAGGGAACAAATGGGAACTTCAGTGGAGAGGGCTAATGGGGAGGTGATAACAAGTAGTGGTGATGTGAGAAGGAGATGAAGTAAGTATTTTGAAGATTTGTTGAATGTGTTTGATGATAAAGTGGCAGATATAGGGGGTTTTGGTCGAGGTGGTGTGCAAAGTGAGAAGGTTAGGGAGGATGATTTGGTAAACAGGGAAGAGGTAGTAAAAGCTTTGCGGAAGATGAAAGCCGGCAAGGCAGCGGGTTTGGATGACATTGCAGTGGAATTTATTAAAAAAGGGGGTGACTGTATTGTTGACTGGTTGGTAAAGTTATCTAATGTAAGTATGACTCATGGTGAGGTGCGTGAGGATTGGCGGAATGCTTGCATAGTGCCATTGTACAAAGGCAAAGGGGACAAAGGTGAGTCCTCAAATTACAGAGGTATAAGTTTGTTGAGCATTCTTGGGAAATTATATGGGAGGGTATTGACTGAGAGGGTGAAGGCATGTACAGAGCATCAGATTGGGTAAGAGCAGTGTGGTTTCAGAAGTGGTAGAGGATGTGTGGATCAGGTGTTTGCTTTGAAGAATGTATGTAAGAAATAATTAGAAAAGCAAATGGATTTGTATGTAGCATTTATGGATCTGTAGAAGGCATATGATAGAGTTGATAGAGATGCTCTTTGGAAGGTATTAAGAATATATGGTGTGGGAGGCAAGTTGTTAGAAGCAGTGATTGAAAAAGATACTAAGCAAAAATATTTGCATTCATCAAAAAGAAAGAAAAAAGATGAATGGAGAGATTATTTAATGTTCTTTTGGTTAAAATAGCAAACATACAGGGGGTGAGTCTGGAAATCTTTAAAAGAAAATTAATTCCAGATGAGGCCAAAATCATTAAATTATGCATTTCACTAGTAAATTGCATAATAACGGTATTATCAAACAAGTATGTGGCAAGTGCTACATACTAGCCCTTCCTCATGACATCTCATCATAGATACCTGTAAGTAGGTTGGTTCTGATATATAGTCCAGGAGCCTGAATACTGTGGACTTATCACTGGCAAAGCAATTGTACTTTTTCTATAGTTGCTTAATTGTGGTTAAAGTAATTTTTATTATTTCATTGTATAGAAGTTGATTTTCTTATTATCACTACTTGGAAGATGTCTTTTTCTTGATAAAGTAACTTTTTCATAAGACATGGTGGTGTTGAAGACCACCTCATAACACAGTGATAGAGTTGATAGAGATGCTCTGTGGAAGGTATTAAGAATATATGATGTGGGAGGAAAGTTGTTAGAAGCAGTGGAAAGTTTTTATCGAGGATGTAAGGCATGTGTACGTGTAGGAAGAGAGGAAAGTGATTGGTTCTCAGTGAATGTAGGTTTGCGGCAGGGGTGTGTGATGTCTCCATGGTTGTTTAATTTGTTTATGGATGGGGTTGTTAGGGAGGTAAATGCAAGAGTTTTGGAAAGAGGGGCAAGTATGAAGTCTGTTGGGGATGAGAGAGCTTGGGAAGTGAGTCAGTTGTTGTTCGCTGATGATACAGCGCTGGTGGCTGATTCATGTGAGAAACTGCAGAAGCTGGTGACTGAGTTTGGAAAAGTGTGTGGAAGAAGAAAGTTAAGAGTAAATGTGAATAAGAGCAAGGTTATTAGGTACAGTAGGGTTGAGGGTCAAGTCAATTGGGAGGTGAGTTTGAATGGAGAAAAACTGGAGGAAGTGAAGTGTTTTAGATATCTGGGAGTGGATCTGGCAGCAGATGGAACCATGGAAGCGGAAGTGGATCATAGGGTGGGGGAGGGGGCGAAAATCCTGGGGGCCTTGAAGAATGTGTGGAAGTCGAGAACATTATCTCGGAAAGCAAAAATGGGTATGTTTGAAGGAATAGTGGTTCCAACAATGTTGTATGGTTGCGAGGCGTGGGCTATGGATAGAGTTGTGCGTAGGAGGATGGATGTGCTGGAAATGAGATGTTTGAGGACAATGTGTGGTGTGAGGTGGTTTGATCGAGTGAGTAACGTAAGGGTAAGAGAGATGTGTGGAAATAAAAAGAGCGTGGTTGAGAGAGCAGAAGAAGATGTTTTGAAGTGGTTTGGGCACATGGAGAGGATGAGTGAGGAAAGATTGACCAAGAGGATATATGTGTCGGAGGTGGAGGGAACAAGGAGAAGAGGGAGACCAAATTGGAGGTGGAAAGATGGAGTGAAAAAGATTTTGTGTGATCGGGGCCTGAACATGCAGGAGGGTGAAAGGAGGGCAAGGAATTGAGTGAATTGGAGCGATGTGGTATACCGGGGTTGACGTGCTGTCAGTGGATTGAAGCAGGGCATGTGAAGCGTCTGGGGTAAACCATGGAAAGCTGTGTAGGTATGTATATTTGCGTGTGTGGACGTATGTATATACATGTGTATGGGGGGGGTTGGGCCATTTCTTTCGTCTGTTTCCTTGCGCTACCTCGCAAACGCGGGAGACAGCGACAAAGTATAATAAAATAAGATAATAGAGGGATGACATTTTCTTCATATTGTAATATTTTTCCCTTGTGATCTCTTGTTGCAATAGCAGTAAAGGATTATCTAATTGCTTCATTGATACATTCTTATAAACAGCTGTTACCTTTACACATGGATATTTTTAGTTTTGATGGGTTTCAAGATAATTGATAAATGGCATGAATCTCTTGCATTTGGAATGTTATATAACTGGTTGCTGTGTAACACTGTTGTCATCCCTTGCTACATACAGCTTGAATTATTTGATAGACATTGTAATTATTTTGCTTTTCTTCATATGAAATAGTATTTTATTTTTAGTCTTGCTATTTTTTTCATGGAATATCTATAGAAAAATAAGAACTTTAACCTCTGAGCAGCAAATTTGTGTGTGATCATTGAGTGCATTGTATCAGCATGTATTGCTGTCTGCCTTTCTGTGGTTTATCTTCCTTAATGATATGAAAAAACAGATATAATTGTATGTTAAAAAATCTTGGGATGTAAAATTAGATTTATACCAAAATAATAGTATATATGAGTCATTAAGGAACTGATTTTTTTTTTTTATTTCTAGATGAGAAAAACTCACTGTTAATAACAGCAGCCTCCAGTGCAGCAACCACTTCCATGGTCCCCACCTCAACTGTTAGCAGCATCACCACTACAGTATCAACCCCTAGTATTGTAACTCCACCAACTATAATTCCCACCACAAGCATGGCAGAGGACTTTGGAAACAAAGGCCGAAGACCCTCAAGATTTGAAGTTACAAAAGTTGAAACTCCATCTAAACAGAATGAATCTTCAGTGACTTTGCAGATAGACCCTGTTGAGGTATGTTTAGGGGAAATACCAAACAAAACATTAGATTATGGGAAGGTGCTTTACAGTATTGTATTGTTGGTTATGGGGAACTACAAAGCAACAAAGTTGGTTACAGGGGAGATCCTAAGCAAAACACTAGATTATGGTAAGTACTGAAATCTATATTAAGTTGTAGGAAAGGTACTAAGCAACTGAGTGGTTCTCAGGAAGGTACTGAGCAACTGTTCAGGTCATGGGAAAATACCACGTAGCATGCTTCTCACTGAGGAATTATTGAATAGATAGGTTAATCATGGAGTTTCAGAGCAGCTAAATTTATCATTGGGTATTAACAACAAAGCAGGTGAAAGAAGTATTTGGCAATGAAATTAATAACCTTTAAATCCTCAGATTTAATCATAGGCATAATGTATTGAGCTGGAATGTTGTTCAGTATTGTCATAAAAAAGAATTATGAGTGACTTTAGGTCTATTTCACTTTCATTGGTGTTAGAGGGTATTGATTTTGTGGCAGATAGCTTTGGTTTAAGTCTTGGCAAGGATGTGAGAGCACATATGTTTCGAAACAAACTTTAGGGGAGAACTAGTGAACAAGTTGTGACATTAGGAAGGGATCAAGCATCAAAATAAGTCATCATGATGCACTGAATAACAAGGAATCTTGTATGAGGCATTGAGTAACAAGCAAAAGAGGAATGACTGATCAGTGAATTATATCTCTCACTTGAAGTGTTCACAACAAGTCATAGGGAGGTACTAAGAAATAAATTGGATTTTGGGAAAATGATAGTAGAATGATTGATGGAGAAGCTGCAAAGCAGAATAGTAGGCCAGTGAGAACTGTTTGGTAATGAGATAGTTCCTTGAGAAGGTATTAAACACGAGATGGGCCATAGGATAGGCACAGACCAACAGAGGAGGTTGTAGGAAGATACTAAGGAGCAGAGCGGGTCATGGAAGACTTTTAGAGAAATAATGTGAATTATTGGAAAAAGGCACTGTGTAACATGTTATATTAGGCAACATTTGTTGTTGTGAGACTTTATGATCTGTTAGGGGTAATTTTTAATGGATTGTTTTGATATTCTAATACTGAAATGGTGAGAATTCCTTTCCTGTACCTTTGGGCATGGTTCTCTCTCTCTCTCTCTCTCTCTCTCTCTCTCTCTCTCTCTCTCTCTCTCTCTCTCTCTCTCTCTCTCTCTCTCTCTCTCTCTCTCTCTCTCTCTAGGGGAGAAAGAATACTTCCCACGCATTCCCCACTTGTCGTAGAAGGCGACTAAAGGGGATGGGAGCGGGGGGCTAGAAACCCTCCCCTCCTTGTATTTTAACTTTCTAAAAGGGGAAACAGAAGAAGGAGTCATGCAGGGAGTGCTCATCCTCCTTGAAGGCTCAGATTGAGGTGTGTAGATGTAACCAAGATGAGAAAAAAGGAGAGATAGGTAGTATGTTTGAGGAAAGCAACCTGGATGTTTTGGCTCTGAGTGAAACGAAGCTCAAGGGTAAAGGGGAAGAGTGGTTTGGGAAAGTTTTGGGAGTAAAGTCAGGGGTTGGTGAGAGGACAAGACACTCCTGAAACAAGAGTTATGGGAGTATGTGATAGAGTGTGAGAAAGTAAACTCTAGATTGATATGGGTAAAACTGAAAGTTGATGGAGAGAGATGGGTGATTATTGGGACCTATGCACCTGGGCGTGAGGAGAAAGATCATGAGAAGCAAGTGTTTTGGGAGCAGCTGCGTGAGTGTGTTAGTAGTATTGATGCACGAGACTGGGGTATAGTGCTGGGTGATTTGAATGCAAAAGTGAGTAATGTGGCAGTTGAGGGAATAATTGGTGTACATGGGGTGTTCAGTGTTGTAAATGGAAATGGTGAAGAGCTTGCAGATTTGTGTGCTGAAAAGAGACTGGTGATTGGGAATGCCTGGTTTAAAAAGAGAGATATACATAAGTATACATATGTAAGTAGGAGAAATGGCCAGAGAACATTATTGGATTATGTGTTGATTGCTAGGCATGTGAAAGAGAGACTTTTGGATGTTAATGTGCTTAGAAGTGCAACTAGAGGGATGTCTCATCATTATCTTGTGGAGGCGAAGGTAAAGATTTTTAGAGGTTTTCAGAAAAGAAGAGAGAATGTTGGGGTGAAGAGAGTGGTGAGAGTAAGTGAGCTTGGGAAGGAGACTTGTGTTAGGAAGTGCCAGGAGAGACTCAGTGCAGAATGGGAAAAGGTGAGAGCAAGGGACGTAAGGGGAGTGGGGGAGGAATGGGATGTATTTAGGGAAGCAGTGATGGCATGCGCAACAGTTCCTAGTGGCATGAGAAGCATGGGAGGTGGGCAGATTAGAAAGGGTAGTGAGTGGTGGGATGAAGAAGTAAGATTATTAGTGAAAGAGAAGAGAGAGGCATTTGGACAATTTTTGCCGGGAAATAATGCAAATGACTGGGAGATGTATAAAAGAAAGAGACAAGAGGTCAAGAGAAAGATGCAAGAGGTGAAGAAGAGGGCAAATGAGAGTTGGGGTGAGAGAGTATCATTAAATTTTAGGGAGAATAAAAAGGTATTTTGGAAGGAGGTAAATAAAGTGCATAAGACATGGGAACATTGATGAAGGGGGCTAATGGGGAGGTGATAACAAATAGTGGTGATGTGAGGAGATGGAGTGAGTATTTTGAAGGTTTGTTGAATGTGTTACATGATAGAGTGGCAGATATAGGGTGTTTTGATGGAAGTGGTGTGCGAAGTGAGAGGGTCAGGGAGAAAAGTTTGGGTAAACAGAGGAGAGGTAGTGAAAGCTTTGCAGAAGATGAAAGCCAGCAAGGCAGCGGGTTTGGATGGTATTGCAGTGGCACTTATTAAAAAAGGGGGTGAATGTGTTGTTGAATGGTTGGTGAGGATATTCAGTGTATGTATGGCTCATGGTGAAGTGCCCGAGGATTGGCGGAATGCATGCATAGTGCCATTGTACAAAGGCAAAGGAGATAAAGGTGAATGTTCAGATTACAGAGGTATAAGTTTGTTGAGTATTCCTGGGAAATTATATGGGAGGGTATTGATTGAGAGGGTGAAGGCATGTACAGAGCATCAGATTGGGGAAGAGCAGTGTGGTTTCAGAAGTGGTAGAGGATGTGTGGATCAGGTGTTTGCTTTGAAGAATGTATGTGAGAAATACTTCGAAAAACAAATGGATTTGTATGTAGCATTTATGGATCTGGAGAAGGCATATGTTAGAGTTGATAGAGATGCTCTGTGGAAGGTATTAAGAATATATGGTGTGTGAGGCTAGTTGCTAGAAGCCGTGAAAAGTTTTTATCGAGGATGTAAGGCATGTGTATGAGTGGGAAGAGAGGAAAGTGATTGGTTCTCTGTGAATGTCGATTTGCAGCAGGTGTGTGTGATGTCTCCATGGTTGTTTAATTTGTTTATGGCTGGGGTTGTTAGGGAGGTGAATGCAAGGGTTTTGGAGAGAGGGGCAAATATGCAGTCTGTTATGGATGAGAGGGCTTGGGAAGTGAGTCAGTTGTTATTCGCTGATGATACAGCGCTGGTGGCTGATTCTTGTGAGAAACTGCAGAAGCTGGTGACTGAGTTTGGTAAAGTGTGTGAAAGAAGAAAGCTGAGAGTAAATGTGAATAAGAGCAAGTTTATTAGGTAAAGTAGGGTTGAGGGACAAGTCAATTGGGAGGTAAGTTTGAATGGAGAAAAACTGGAGGAAGTGAAGTGTTTTAGATATCTGGGAGTGGATTTGGCAGTATATGGAACCATAGAGGTGGAAGTGAGTCACAGGTTGGGGTGGGGGGGGTGAAGGTTCTGGGAGCGTTGAAGAATGTGTAAAAGGCGAGAACATTATCTCGGAAAGCAAAAATGGGTATGTTTGAAGGAATAGTGGTTCCAACAATGTTGTATGGTTGCAAAGCGTGGGCTATAGATAGGGTTGTATGGAGGAGGGTGGATGTGTAGGAAATGAGATGTTTGAGGACAATATGTGGTTTGAGGTGGTTTGATTGAGTAAGTAATGAAAGGGTAAGAGAGATGTGTGGTAATAAAAAGAGTGTGGTTGAGAGAGCAGAAGAGGGTGTATTGAAATGGTTTGGTCACATGGAGAGAATGAGTGAGGAAAGATTGACAATGAGGATATATGTGTCAGAGGTGGAGGGAATGAGGAGAAGTGGTAGGCCAAATTAGAGGTGGAAGGATGGAGTGAAAAACATTTTGAGAGAGCAGAAGACGGCATATTGAAATGGTTTGGTCGCATGGAGAGAATGAGAGAGGAAAGATTGACCAAGAGGATATATGTATCAGATGTGGAGGGAACGAGATGAGGGAGACCAAATTGGAGGTGGAAGGATGGAGTGAAAAAGATTTTGAGTGATTGGGGCCTGAACATACAGGAGGGTGAAAGGCATGCAAGAAATAGAGTGAATTGGAATGATGTGGTATACCCGGGTTGACATGCTGTCAGTGGATTGAACCAGGGCATGTGAAGTGTCTGGGGTAAACCATGAAAAGTTTTGTGGGGCCTGGATATGGAAAGGGAGCTGTGGTTTTGGTGCATTACACATGACAGCTAGAGTCTGAGTGTGGATGAATGTGGCCTTTGTTGTCTTTTCCTAGCACTACCTCATGCGCGTGCGGAGGGAGTGGGTGTCATTTCATGTGTGGCAGGGTGGCAGCGGAATGGATGAAGGCACCATGTATGAATATTTGCATGTGTATATATGTATATGTCTGTGTATGTATATGTATGTATACGTTGAAATGTATAGGTATGTATATGTGCGTGTGTGGGCTTTTATGTATTTAAATGTGTAAGCCTTTCATCTTCTTGCATGTTCAGGCCCTGATTACTCAAAATCTTTCTCACTCTATCCTTCCATCTCTAATTTGATCGCCTCTTTGTTCCCTCAACTTTTGACACATATATCCTCTTTGTCAACCTCTCCTCTCTCATTCTCTCCATATCTTTGAAACATTTCAGCAAACCCTTTTCAGCTTTTTCTATCATACTCTTATTATTACCATATCTCTGTCTTACCCTTTTATTATTTACAAGATCAGACCACTTCACACCACACACCGTCCTCAAACATTTCACTTCCAACACATTCACCCTTCTCTGCACTTCCTCATTTATAGTTCATGCCTCTCATCCATGCAACATTGTTGGGAATATGTTCCCTTCAAGCATAGGTATTTTCGACCTCCCAGGTAACAAAATCTCTTTCTAAACATTCTTCATTGCTCCCTTTCCTTCACCCACCTCCCCTCACCCACCTCAAGACACTTCCACTTTCTCAGTTCCATTTGCTGTTATATCCACTCCCAAGCTATCTGAAACACTTCATTTCCTCCAAATTTTTTCTAATCAAACTAACACCCCAACTAACCTATCCCTCTGCTGTGCTGAACCTAATAACTTTGCATTTACAAACATTTACTCTTAACTTACTTCTTTCATATGCTTTCCCAAACTCAGTCATCAACCTCAGCAGTTTCTCACTTGAATCTGCCACTAGTGTTATGTCATCAGCACATAATAACTGATTCACCCCTCACCCTTATGGACTGCATACTTTTCCCTTTCTGCAAGATTTTTGCTTTTATCTCCCTCACCACCCATCCATAAACAAATAAACGGTAGACCACCCTTCACCTGGAACCACTCACTCTCCTTGCCTCCTACTAATACACATACCTTACACTCTATATAATAACTTAATGATTGCTTCTAGTAGCTCTCCTCCCACACCATATACATGGGGTTCCCAATTTACAAATATCCAACCTACAAACAACCATACATATAAACAAGCTCAAAAAAGAATATTTAATTCCTGGTCTGGCATGCAGTCAACTACTCAAACTTATGATCTGTGGAGCCACTAAACTCTGCATCTTTTTTTCATTAAGTGCTGCTTAATATGATTTTTTCTCAATTTTTCATACTTGATTGTCATTTGGCACATTAGCACGGTAGCACCAAAAACAGATAAAGAAAGGCCACATATGCCCAAATTCATTCTCTAGCTGTCATGTCTAGTGCAACAAAACCACAACTCCTTATTCACAGTGAGGCCTCACAGACCTTTCCATGGTTTACATCAGCCATTTCACATGCTCTGGTTCAGTCCATTGACAGCAAGTGGACTCCTGTATACCACATCATTCCACTTCATCCTATCCTGTGCACACCTTTCACTCTTCAGCAATTTAGGCCCTGATCGCTCGAAATCATATTCACTACATCCTTCCTTCACCAGTTTGGTCCCCCCATTCTCCTTGTTCCTTCTGCTTCTGACGCCTATATCATCTTTGTCAACCTTTCCTCACTTATTTTCTCTATGTGATTGAACCATTTCAGCACACCTTTCTCAACTATCTCTTGTACATCCTTTTGATTACCACCCATCCCTCTTTCCCTTTCATTACTTATTTGATCAAACCACTTTACACCACATATTGGCCTTATACATTTAATTTCCAAAACATCCACCCTCCTCAACACAGTCTTATCTATGTCCCATGCCTCACATCCATATGATGTTTTTCTAATTTACCTTCAAACTTACTCCTTTTTGCCTTTTTTCCACACATTCTTCAGTGCCCCCAGAATCTTTGCCCTCTCACCTACCCTATGACTCACTTCTGCTTCCATGGTTCCTTTCACTTCCACATCCACTACGAGGTATCTAGACCCTTCACTTCCTCCAATTTTTCTTCATACAAATTCACACCCCAACTGATGACCCTTAACCCTGTTGAACCTAATAACCTTATTTTTATTCACTCATATTCTCATGTGTGGGTGGATGTGCTGGAAATGAGATGTTTGAGGACAATATGTGGTGTGAGGTGGTTTGATCGAGTAAGTAATGTAAGGGTAAGAGAAATGTGTGGAAATAAAAAGAGCATGGTTGAGAGAGCAGAAGAGGGTGTTTTGAAATGGTTTGGGCACATGGAGAGAATGAGTGAGGAAAGATTGACCAAGAGGATATATGTTTCGAAGGTGGAGGGAACGAGGAGAAGTGGGAGACCAAATTGGAGGTGGAAAGATGGAGTGAAAAGGATTTTGAGTGATCGGGGCCTGAACATGCAGGAGGGTGAAAGGCGGGCAAGGAATAGAGTGAATTGGATCGATGTGGTATACCGGGGTTGACGTGCTGTCAGTGGATTGAATCAGGGCATGTGAAGCGTCTGGGGTAAACCATGGAAAGTTGTGTGGGGCCTGGATGTGGAAAGGGAGCTGTAGTTTCGGGCATTATTGCATGACAGCTAGAGACTGAGTGTGAATGAATGGGGCCTTTGTTGTCTTTTCCTAGCGCTACCTCGCACACATGAGGGGGGAGGGGGATGGTATTCCATGTGTGGCGAGGTGGCGATGGGAATGAATAAAGGCAGACAGTGTGAATTGTGTGCATGGGTATATATGTATGTGTCTGTGTGTGTATATATATGTGTACATTGAAATGTATAGGTATGTATATTTGCGTGTGTGGACGTGTATGTATATACATGTGTATGGGGGTGGGTTGGGCCATTTCTTTCGTCTCTTTCCTTGCGCTACCTCGCAAACGCGGGAGACAGCGGCAAAGCAAAAAATAATTCTCATTCCTCTCACACACTCTTCCCAACTCAATCAACTTTTCAGTTTATCACTTGAATCTACCACCAGTGCTGTCTCATCAGCAAACAACAACTGACTCTACCCACGCTCTCTCACCCCCTACAGAAAGCATACTTGTTCCTCTCTCCAAGACTCACATTTACCTCCCTCACCACCTCATCCATAAACAAATTAAATAACCATGGTGTCATCACACACCTCTGCCACAGACAAACCCTCACTTGGAACCATTCACTATCCTCATTTCTTATTTGTACACATGGTTTACACCCTTGATGAAAACTCTGCTTTTTGTAGCTTTCCTCCTACACTATATTCTTAAGACTTTCTAAAAGGCATCACTATCAACCCTATCATATGCTTTCTCCTGATCCATAAATGCAACATACACACCCATCTGTTTCTCTGAGTATTTCTCATATGCATTTTTTAAAGCAAACACCTGATCGTCACACCCTCTACCACTTTTGAAACCACAGTGCTTCAATCTGATACTCTGTACATGTCTTCATCCTTTCTATCACTGCCCTCCCATACAACTTACCAGGTGCACTCAACAAACTTATACCTCTGTAGTTTGAACATTCACCTTTATCCCTCTTGCATTTAAACAGTGGCACTATACATGCATTCTGCCAATCCTCAGGCACCTCACCATGATCATACATACTCTGAAAATCCTAACTAACCGATCAACAACAGTCACCCCTTTCATAATGAATTAAGCTGTAATACCATCCATTCCAGCCTCTTTGCCACATTTTATGATATTACTCTACACGACTCTCTCACCTAGTACACCACTGCAACCCAAACACCTTATATATGCCACCCTATCATCAAATTCATTCAGCAGTCCTTCAAAATACTCACTGTATCTCCTCCTCACTTCATCACTACTTGTTGATTTTTTCCCTTTTGCCCCCTTCTTCAATGTTTCTGTTTGTTTTCTTGTCTTTCTCACATTATTAACCTCCTTCTAGAGATAATATTTTCTCTAAAGCTTACTGACATTCACTCACCCCAGCTCACATTTTGCTCTTTTTCAACCCCTGCACTTTCTTCTTTACCTCTCGCCACTTTCTCTTATACATCCCCAATAATTTGCACTCCTTCCCTGTAAGAGGTACCCAAATGGCTCTTTATTCTTTAACTAGCAAACTCTTTGTCCCATCACTCTACCCATTCTAATCTTCCCACCTCCCACTTTTCTCATGCCACATGATTCTCTTGCACATACCAGCACTGCTTCCCTAAATACCCCCCATATTACTGGTGTTACCCACCTGGGTATCAGGAGGGTTAGTCATAGCTGGATATTGAGCCAGCACTTCAGTGGTTGTTAAGCTGCACTCCTCTGACCAAGGTAGCTATCTTTTGTTTCTGTTTCACTTAGATGGGACTGCTGGGATTCTTTCCACAAACATACAATTTCTCCTTGCCACCCATAACATTTGATAGTTTAAACTGAACTCATGCATCTCATTCTTTGTAACTCTATATTTTTCCTTTGCTGAGCACTATGCACTAGCCCTGCCTTTTAAAGAAACCGTAAGAGTAATAGATAGAAGTAGTAGGTAGGATCATAAGGCAGGAGCATTAGTTAGAACCTTTAGGTATAAGTGATATGTACCATCATTAAGGAGGAGCATTAGATATAAGTAGTAAGTTAGAACATTAGGCAGGAACATTAAGAAGACTCAGTAGGTAGAGTGATGGAATGAGTATTTTGAAGGTTTGTTGAATGTGTCTGATGACAGAGTGGCAGATATAGGGTGTTTGGGTCGAGGTGGTGTGCAAAGTGAGAGGGTTAGGGAAAATGATTTGGTAAACAGAGAAGAGGTAGTAAAAGCTTTGTGGAAGATGAAAGCCGGCAAGGCAGCAGGTTTGGATGGTATTGCAGTGGAATTTATTAAAAAAGGGGGTGACTGTATTGTTGACTGGTTGGTAAGGTTATTTAATGTATGTATGACTCATGGTGAGGTGCCTGAGGATTGGCGGAATGCGTGCATAGTGCCATTGTACAAAGGCAAAGGGGATAAGAGTGAGTGCTCAAATTACAGAGGTATAAGTTTGTTGAGTATTCCTGGTAAATTATATGGGAGGGTATTGATTGAGAGGGTGAAGGCAGGTACAGAGCATCAGATTGGGGAAGAGCAGTGTGGTTTCAGAAGTGGTAGAGGATGTGTGGATCAGGTGTTTGCTTTGAAGAATGTATGTGAGAAATACTTAGAAAAGCAAATGGATTTGTATGTAGCATTTATGGATCTGGAGAAGGCATATGATAGAGTTGATAGAGATGCTCTGTGGAAGGTATTAAGAATATATGGTGTGGGAGGCAAGTTGTTAGAAGCAGTGAAAAGTTTTTATCGAGGATGTAAGGCATGTGTACGTGTAGGAAGAGAGGAAAGTGATTGGTTCTCAGTGAATGTAGGTTTGCGGCAGGGGTGTGTGATGTCTCCATGGTTGTTTAATTTGTTTATGGATGGGGTTGTTAGGGAGGTAAATGCAAGAGTCTTGGAAAGAGGGGCAAGTATGAAGTCTGTTGGGGATGAGAGAGCTTGGGAAGTGAGTCAGTTGTTGTTCGCTGATGATACAGCGCTGGTGGCGGATTCATGTGAGAAACTGCAGAAGCTGGTGACGGAGTTTGGTAAAGTGTGTGGAAGAAGAAAGTTAAGAGTAAATGTGAATAAGAGCAAGGTTATTAGGTACAGTAGGGTTGAGGGTCAAGTCAATTGGGAGGTGAGTTTGAATGGAGAAAAACTGGAGGAAGTGAAGTGTTTTAGATATCTGGGAGTGGATCTGTCAGCGGATGGAACCATGGAAGCGGAAGTGGATCATAGGGTGGGGGAGGGGGCGAAAATTTTGGGAGCCTTGAAAAATGTGTGGAAGTCGAGAACATTATCTCGGAAAGCAAAAATGGGTATGTTTGAAGGAATAGTGGTTCCAACAATGTTGTATGGTTGCGAGGCGTGGGCTATGGATAGAGTTGTGCGCAGGAGGATGGATGTGCTGGAAATGAGATGTTTGAGGACAATGTGTGGTGTGAGGTGGTTTGATCGAGTAAGTAACATAAGGGTAAGAGAGAGGTGTGGAAATAAAAAGAGCGTGGTTGAGAGAGCAGAAGAGGGTGTTTTGAAATGGTTTGGGCACATGGAGAAAATGAGTGGGGAAAGATTGACCAAGAGGATATATGTGTCGGAGGTGGAGGGAACGAGGAGAAGAGGGAGACCAAATTGGAGGTGGAAAGATGGAGTGAAAAGGATTTTGTGTGATCGGGGCCTGAACATGCAGGAGGGTGAAAGGAGGGCAAGGAATAGAGTGAATTGGAGCGATGTGGTATACAGGGGTTGACGTGCTGTCAGTGGATTGAATCAAGGCATGTGAAGCGTCCGGGGTAAACCATGGAAAGCTGTGTAGGTATGTATATTTGTGTGTGTGGACGTGTGTATGTACATGTGTATGGGGGGGGTTGGGCCATTTCTTTCGTCTGTTTCCTTGCGCTACCTCGCAACCGCGGGAGACAGCGACGAGGTATAAAAAAAAAAAAAAAAAAAAAGTAGGTAGGACTTGGTAGGAACATTAGGTAGGAACCTTTAAAAATACTGCACAAGAGTTGCCCACTGCCATTGGCCTCTTAAGGCATAAAGGCTAAGAAGCAGGACTAGAGTTCTCCAGTTATGGACTCTTTTGCCATGGCCACCCCTTGAGGGAGTTCCCAGAGGGAACAGGCATCAGAGATATAGGTAGACAGACAGAAATTAATGATGAGTCTACAGGTGTTTATCAAATTAACTCTTTTAAGGTAGAAAGGTTATAGGAAGAGGGAAAGATGAAGGGAGAAAGAGATTGACACAGCTTTGCTGTTCAAGGAAGAAAGAGGTATCATCATAGTCAACCTTTTCATGGATGGTCTCCACAAAGAAACTTTAGGGAGCAGTATCCAGAAATGCTGGTTGATGAACTATTCAAACAAAACATAATCAGAAAAGTAAGTGTATGAATGATGTGAATGATGATGTTGATAATATATAACCCTTGTAAGAACTAATGAAATAGAGCAAATATACAGTGGTAACAAAGAAGGAACTATGTGCACGGTACATACAGCAGTAAAACACACACTTTTCAGAGATAGTTAACTACTGATAATGGGGTGTTTCATTTATAAAGGGATCAACTAAGGAGAAAAAGAATCATGAAGACACAACCCTCAAGGAAATTTCCCTTACCAATATGTTACTGGGCACACTAGCTTCAGAGAGACTGATCCATTGTAGTTACTTGATCTTACCTTCACACATAGATGCATGGGTTTTGAGAATATATCTTGTACACCAATTTGAAAAAAAATTGCTGGAGTTTGATTATGTAGTAAATGTGGACATAAAAAGAGCAGTAATGAAACCTGACTCAAAGAGGAGATATGGTTATAGAAATTATAGAGCTCAATAATTTTTCTGGCAACATGAATTGGGAAATAGAGTTCAATAGCCAGGAACAATGGCTCTGTGGTGAAAAGTTATGTGTTATTTACAAAGGTTGCAAGGTGTGGGCTATGGATAGAGTTGTGCGGAGGAGGGTGGATGTGCTGGAAATGAGATGTTTGAGGACAGTATGTGGTGTGAGGTGGTTTGATCGTGTAAGTAATGATTGGGTAAGAGAGATGTGTGGTAATAAAAAGAGTGTGGTTGAGAGAGCAGAAGAGGGTGTTTTGAAATGGTTTGGTCACATGGAGAGAATGAGTGAGGAAAGATTGACCAAGAGGATATATGTGTCAGAGGTGGAGGGAACGAGAAGTGGGAGACCAAATTGAAGTTGGAAAGATGGAGTGAAAAAGATTTTGAGTGATCGGGGCCTGAACATGCAGGAGGGTGAAAGTCATGCAAGGAATAGAGTGAATTGGGGTGATGTGGTATACCAGGGTCGATGTGCTGTCAATGGATTGAACCAGGGCATGTGAAGCGTCTGGGGTAAACCATGGTAAGTTCTGTGGGGCCTGGATGTGGAAAGGGAGTGTTCCGGTGCATTATTACATGACAGCTAGAGACTGAGTGTGAACGAATGTGGCCTTTGTTGTCTTGTCCTAGCGCTACCTCGCGCACATGAGGGGGGAGGGGGCTGTTATTTCTTGTGTGGCGGTGTGGCAATGGGAATTGAATAAAGGCAGACAGTATGAATTGTGTACATGTGTATATATGTATATGTCTGTGTGTGTATATATATGTATACATTGAGATGTATAGGTATGTATATTTGCGTGTGTGGACGTGTATGTATATACATGTGTATGTAGGTGGGTTGGGCCATTCTTTCGTCTGTTTCCTTGCACTACCTTGCTAACGCAGGAGACAGCAACAAAGCAAAATGAATTAATAAAATAGTAACAAAGAAAGAGTAGGAAAATGGGAACTTTAACCTTAGATACAGAGTAAAGGCTGAAAAGAGAGGATTGGTTCAATAAAGGATGCCAAAATGTGAAGAGGCATAAGTTTGAGTAGTGTACCTGGTAAATTTTATGTGAGAGTGATGATTGCTAGGGTAGCGGCATGCATATAAGCCTAAGATTGTAGAGGAACATTGTGATTTCAGGAATGGTCAAGGATGTGTGTATCAAGTGTATGCTTTGAAGAATGTGTGTACTAGAGAAACAGAAGGATTTGTATGTGGCATTTATAGATCTGGAGAAAGCATATGATATGGTTGATATGTAGACTTTATGGGATATGCTACAAATGTATGATGTGTGAGGAAACTTATTAGAATCAGTGAGGAGGTTTTATCAAGAGAGTAAGGCATGTTTGCAAGTAGGTAGAGAGTAGGTGAGGGGTTTTAGGTGAAGCTGCATTTGAGGTAGGGGTGTGTATTAGCAGCATGGCTATTCAATATATCTGTGGATGAGGTGGTGAATGCAGTGTGTCTAGGAGAGAAGTGCATGTGTGTAGATATTTGGGGGGGGGGGGGGGGGGGGATGAGTCAGTTGCTGTTTACTTATGATACGATACTGTTGGCAGATTCAAGTGAGAAACTGCAGAAGCTGGTATCTGAGTGTGGGAGTTTGTGAAAGGAGAAAATTAAGAGTAAATATGGATTAAAGCAAAGTTATATGTCTAGCAGTGAAAGAGTCGGGCTGTATGTAGTGTAAGTTTATAGTGAGAAAATTTGGAGGAAGTGGAATGTTTTGGGCACCAAGGAGTGGATATAGCAGCTCATTGAACCATGGGAGCTGAACTGAGCCATAGGGTGAGTAAATGGATGCACTAAACAATATTTTGATAGAACAAGTAAATATTTTGAAAGAAAATTCACTATTTTTAAAAGTAAAGATGGGTTTGTTTGATGGTATAGTATTCCTGTCAGTGCAATATGGATGCGAGGTATGGGCTTGAGACAAAAATGTATAGGATAGGGTGAATGTGTTGGAAGTTAAATGTCTGAGGACAATAGTTGGTGTACAGAGAGTTGAGTGAATATGAAATGATGGGAGAAGAGGGAGGAGTGGCAGTAAGCAGAGTATGTATGAGAGAGTTGAAGAAGGTGTTCTGAAATTATTTGGACATATGGAGAGGATAAGTAAGGAAACGATGACTATGGGGTTTATACATGTCCAAAGTGGAAGGAACAAAACAAGGAATACAGGAAACCTTGGAAGAGGTGAAAGGATGGAGTGAAAGATGCTTTGAAGGCCCAGGGCCTGAATATGCAGGAGGGTGTGTGGCATGCAAGGGATAGAGCATATTGGAACATTGTGGCTCATAGGGGATGACTTGCTGTCAGTGGTCTATGGTGTCAGTGCATTATACTTGACAGCTTGAGAGTGGATGTTTCTGGTGCTATCTTACTGATGTGGGATGTGACAAACTTATAAAAAAGCATTACAGGGAAGGGCTAGAGACCTTAGATTTGCCCACTGTACAGGAGAAAAGAGTAAGGTGTGACCTAACTATAGCTTTTAAGCTTTTTAACCAGGTTGATGAAATCATTTGGACAGATCTTGAAAAGATGTAAGAGTAGAACAACCAGAGGCCATAAAAAAAAATTAAGCAAGAAACTTGTTGGAAAAATATAAAGAAGTACTTTTATAGTCCTGTATAAGAGAAGTAGATGAATGCAATACACATAGTGATGAAACTATAAGTAGGTAATTATGGCTCATTATAGCAGTGTCAAAAATACAACTGTAGAATAGGAAGAGGGCAGCAACATCTTGGCATATGAAAATAGTTGGTTCCAGAGAGGTGATTCCTGGAGAATAAATGAGATGGAAAGCTTTTGATTCCACTGTTGCTAATAAAGAGACAGATAAAAAATTTCTCTGTTATATGAACACTCCTCCAAATATGGGTGAATAAATCCCTGTATATATGAAATAGATGCCCTCAAGAAAAATAAATATGGCAGCAGCCACACTCCCAGCATTTGGGAAGAAGATTTTGTAATGTTGACCATATGGGGATTTTAGGATAGGATATGAAATATGCTGACATCTATATCTGTGTTATGATAGGGTTGCACTGTGGTGTTTACAAATAGAACATAGGGAAATGGTTACCCATAGAATGATTTATGGGGAGAACTTGCGATTAAGCATTGGTTGTAAAAATTAACCAGGCTACTGCTTTCCCATTCTGAGATGTTGCACAGGTCCAGACTTAGATAGGAAATATATTCTGTATGAGAAAGAGAGAGAGCTTTAGAAGGATTTGTGGTAAATTGAGTTAAAATGTGTAATGTATAATCAGCATGAATTAGCTTTCTTAGTCGTAGTACTGTACCATCTTTGTTTCCCTACTCTGGATCTTCTTCAATAGCTCTTTTTGCTTCTAGGTGTGGTGACCAAACCTAGGAAGCTTATTCTAGTTTTGGTCTTATGTAGGAAATACATAGCTTGCTAAATATTTCCTTACCCATATATTTGAAAGCTACTCTGATATTTGCCACTCCATATGCCCTGCCCAAGGATATGGGTTTCCCTAATCCCTAGCAAATCCAAACCATAACTTTTAAAGTTCTCAAGCCCTATCCTTCCATTATCAGTATTTTACTAACTCTTAAGAAGTGTGTGCTTTACTGCTTTATGTACCTTTTGGCTGGTCAGAGTTGCACTTTTATACATGATCTTATGGTTAGAAACTGGATTTGTGTGAACTGATAGAAGGAATGTGATTAAGCAGCCAGACTGTTATAATGATATTTAGCTGCTGTAATTTCTGTTTGTCTTTCTGGTCCTGTGTCAGTCTGTCTGTCTGAATGTTATCAGTTACTCTGTCTGCATAAAAAGTAATTACCTGTTTTTACTTTTGGTAAAGGAATATAGTATTAGGATATAAAATACTTAGATGAAAGAGGTTCAATGAGTCAGTGTTTCAAGAAATAGTTAATGAGCTTTGGTATGTCCCATCCCTAAGAAAGGTGACAGTTCTGACTCCTGTAACTATCGTCCTGTTGCTTTTGAAAGTAAGACTGTTAAGCTTCAGACTTAATTGTTGAATAGACGATGAGATTGTAGTCTACCAAGTTGCTTAAAGTTCACTGAATCTAATTAACACACATGAATAACTTGAACAACTCTATCAAGAAAAGGCACTCTTTGACCTGGCTCTACTTTTGGATCAGAGCTTTAAGGTCTGTAAGGAGCAGATAAAGCACATTGATAAGTGTGCTTGATTAACCATCTCAGGCAAAGAGCATGGGTTCTTGTGCTTTTATGATGAATAGGATGGGATTTTGAGGGTTTTCAGGTTACAGAATGCTGCATGATCGATCTTGTAGGAAAAGGAAACTAGAAAATTTTAAAAGAAAATTTAAAACTCCACTTAAGTGGTGCATCAAAATTAATTTCAGAATATCACTTACTTTGTTTTGCATTGATAGTGTACTGTACAGAGAATATTATAAGACTGGCAGAGCATGCACATTTATTTTGTGTTAAATAGTCAGTTATGGGGAGGGCTACAAAGACCAGGGATAATGTGTTGTTAAGTGAAATATTAGAAGGTGAAATATGTCTAGGAACAGTTAAAACCTATGTAAACTTCACCTAGCAACAGATATTACCTTATTTTGATTATCATTTGGAAAAAAATTGATTGTTATGGTCTAATATTTACTGTATAAATTTGTATACATGCACAAATGTTTAGTGAACAGTTTTCCTTGTGTGGCATGAACTATAAATGATAATAACATTGGTATACTATATACTGATCTAACATTGATAATTAAAGTATTTCTCTGTCCTTAGATGAGGTTAGAGGAAGCTTTCTTATGTTCTGTAGATTTCTGAAAGTAATTTGCCTGGTATATGATAATTACTGCACCTTTAATTCTGACCTTTTTTGCCCTTATCTCAACTGATTTTTTTCATTTTTTTTTTCATTTCATACTATACGCCATTTCCTGCGATAGCGAGGTAGCGTTAAGAACAGAGGACTGGGCCTTTGGGGGAATATCCTCACCTGGCCCCCTTCTCTGTTCCTTCTTTTGGAAAATTATAAAAAAAAAAAATGATTTTTTATCATCATAAAATGAGAAAAGAGATACTACAGATTATGCTCTGTCAGTCTTTTTATATACTCTGCATGTTACAATCTCATTGCAAAACAAAGTCATTAATATTCTAGAGCTAGTTTTGATGTTCCCTAAATCTGAATTTTACCCAAAAACCTTATGCCTTTTGACTATTAACTGGCAGTCATAAAGACAAAGTCAAATCAAATCTCCAGTTTTATTGCATACTCCTGAGAGATGGATTGCAGTAGTATTTAGTTATGCATGGAAAATACTTTTGATAACAAAATATAAACATTTTTTAGCCTTATGTGTGTGTAATACTAGGCATGCATGCAGTCAGTAGAACAGAAGAGAAATTGGATAAATCTCAATCCATGAATTTATTTGGCCCTTTATTAGTGGTTTTCAGTGTGATTAAAAAAAAGAATGAATTGTTTTGGCAGATCCCAATGGCATCAGAGCCTGCTCTGGACAAAATCCTGGCACCTCAGCGGAACACTTTGCCACGGAAGTCCATTTTGAAGAAAACCAATAGTTTCATCCTCCACCCAGCATCTTCATCACCTTTTGCCTCACCTCAGCATACACCATATGCTACTGTCCATGCTGGGGATTCCAAGTAAGTAAGGGAGGAAGAATTTGAGAAAGGTAGAGGGAAACTTCCAGAAATGATGATGGACTTTTAAGCTTGGGAAAATATAGTCTGACTAAAGAAGAGACAAGTACTCAAACTGAGGAATGTAAAAACTGTTTAGATAAGGTAGAAATGGACATTACAGGAGAGATATTGATATATTACTTAAAAAAAGAGGAAGAAACTCTCCAGCTGAAGAAGGTACAAGATACCCAGGTAAGGTGCCAAAAGAGTGCATTTTCAAGGGAAGGAATGTTTATCTGATGTAGGGAGGTGGAGACTTTTCAGCTGAGGAGGATATAAACCTTGCAAATGAGATATGGTAGGAATATCCAGGTGAGGTAGGATAGGAGTACCAAGGTAAGCAAGTCAGGACAATTTATGTGAACTGGTGTTAGTCTAGATGAGACATCGAGAAACTATATGTGTGAGGCAGAGGTATACTATTATTATTATTGAACAACCCCAGGATGACCCTTAGTGAGTGGGGCTCAGGGGTTGTAGCCCCAGGACCCCCTATTCAGAATGTTGATAAGCTTCAAGGCTACAGTACTCTCAGTAGCAGGAACAGGATAGACTCCTTTGAAGTCATGAGTTATTTGACAAAACAGTACTCTCTTTCATCATCTGGCAATGATAAACCTCACCAAAGGGGACTCTTCACAGCACAGTATAACCTCAAGCTGGCTAAGTCTAGCAACCCCAAGGTTTACAGTTTTAATGAAATAGGGAGAAAATATCCATAAGAGATGAGGAGGGACTATTATCTGTCTATCTTTTAATATCTCTGACACCTTTTCCAACTGGAACTCCCTCAAGGGGGTGGCCATGGCAATAAAGTCTCCATAAACTCCAGTGCTGCTACTTAGCCTTTAGTCCCTCACCATTAACAGGCCACTGACTGGCAGAGGGCAACTCTAGTGCAGTAGTTGCAGAAGCTCCAACCTAATGTTCTTACTGACTACTTCTATCTAATGCTCTTACCTACTACTTCTACCTAATGCTTCTGCTTAAATGTTCTTACCTACTACTTCCATTTACTGCTCATACCATTTTGCCAAAAGGCAGGGGTATCCCATAGTGCTCACCGCAGGAAAATCCAGTTGCAAAGAATAAGCTGTGTGACTTAAGCATTGTCAAGTATTATGTATGACAAGGAGAGATTGTAGGTTCGTGGACAGAATGCCAGTAGTGCACATGTGGGTGAGGCAGCAAGAAAAGACAGCCACCTGGGCTAGAGGGGTGCAACCTGATAACCACTAAAGTGCTGACTAACTGACCAGCTGTCACTAACCTTCCCAGTACCCAGGTGGGTAATACTGGTAATAAACCTCCCTAGTTGTTACCTGCCTACCAACTACTACCTGTTATAGTTAGGTTTTAATATACACTGTAGTGTCCAGATGAGTCAAAGGTGGAGCAACCAGGTGATGCAAGGAAGGACTTCCTGGGTGTAGTAACGATGATGAACTTTTCTGGTGAGGCAAGAAATTAAATTACCTGATGAGTAAGGGAAGTGTAGTCTGTAAGCTGTTGATAAGTAGGCCTCTTCTAATTTAAGGTATGAAGTATTAGTATGGTATAATCATATGGTTATAACATTGTCAAAGCTCATTTTTTAACTGCAAAGAAACCCTGATTATCTAGACTAATTGGTGCTCAAGGTGATCTGGTCATCCAAATCCTCCAAAACTGACAAAAAAGATGCACATGGTCCTATCATACATGTGTATATTTAGGCCACTTTTCATCCTTAGACAATGGGAGTCATCATACGATGATTTGTGCATTAGATGCTGGGTTCATGAGCCATAAATTTTGTGGACTAATTTTCAACAACACCAGCATTTTGAAATTTTTATAACTGCTGTGTTTATCTTAGTCACATTAGGTGCGTATAACTGAGACTACCTCTATTTGGAAATAGTTTTGAAGTGAAAATGTACATGTAGATAAATGAATGTGTAAATGTATGTAAATTTATGAAATGACAAAAGCTTACAGTAAATGCAGGTAGAAGAGTGAATGTGAAATTAGAGGTATTCAAGGAAGCATTTCTTATATGTGCAGAAGAATTGTGTGGATTGTAGAATTTAGGAGGTGGACTTGTGAAAATGGTAGCGATTGATGGGATGAGAAAGTTAAGTCGCTAGTGAAAGAGAAGAGAGTGGTGCATCAGCAATTTTTTCAGGGAAGGAATTGGGAGATGTACAAGAGAAAGCAGCTGGAGGTTAAGAGGTTGGTACAGGGGCTGAAAAAGATGGCAAATGAGAGTTAGGGTGAGTGATTATCAGCAAACTTTCAGAAGAAATAAGAAAATGTTTTTGAAGGAGGCAAATGGAGAAGTGCCACCAACATGAAATGAGGTGAAGAAATTTAGTGAGTCTTTTGAAGGACTGTTGAATATGTTTGTTGATAGGGTGGCTGATGTAACTGCCAATTTGTAATCACTTATTTGTACTGCATGGGAAATTTTTTACACTTGTTGGGCTCTGTCTCTCTAGAACATTCTCCACTATCATACAAACTCTTAAATTAATGCTTCCTTTCTGCATTAAGCATATCCTTTGTCATTCTGTTCCAATTTCCCACCACCCTTATACTATAAAAATATTTCTTGACGTTCTTATTAGTAAACATTTTCATACTGAATTTCCTGTTATGTTTTCAGGTTATTCTATCCTTAGATCTCTCAAAGAATTGTTGACTGTCCACATCATTGATCTCTTAAAAACTTAAAGGTTATGATCAGGTCACCCCTCACTCTTCTCTCTTCCAAGATAAGTAAATTTAAACCTCCAGGTTTTCCCTGTTACTAAAATCTCTTGATTCTGGTACCATCTTTATTGCCCTCCTCTGGACCTTCTCTTTGAGCTCTTTGTGATTCTTGAAGTGTTGTCACCAAACCTGTGCAGCACACTGAAGTGTTGGCCTTTTGTTAGGATTAGGTAGACTTCCAAAAATTTTGGAAAGGCGTGATGTTATGGGCATTTTTGGCATAGAAAACAAATCTGCTAGAATTTTATATCTATGATGACATCGTAGCTTGGTATTTTATTTATTATTTTATTATACTTTGTCACTGTCCCCCGCGTTAGGGAAGTAGTGCAGGGAAACAGATAAAAGAATAGCCCAACCCACCCACATACACTTGTATATACATGCACGTCCACACACGCACATGTGCATACCCATACATTTCAATGTATACATATATATACATACACAGACATATACATATATACACATGTACATAATTCATACTGTCTGCCTTTATTCATTCCCGTCGCCATCCCACCACACATGAAATGACAACCCCCTCCCCCCGCATGCATGTGAGGTAGCACTAGGAAAAGACAACAAAGGCCACATTCGTTTACACTCAGTCTCTAGCTGTCATATATAATGCACCAAAACCACAGCTCCCTTTCCACATCCAGGCCCCACAAAACTTTCCATGGTTTACCCTAGATGCTTCACATGCCCTGGTTCAATCCACTGACAGGACGTCGACTCCATTATACCATATTGTTCCAATTTACTCTATTCCTTGCACGCCTTTCATTGTCCTGCATGTTCAGGCCCTGATCGCTCAAAATCTTTATCACTCCATCCTTCCACCTCCAATTTGGTTTCCCACTTCTCCTCATTCTCTCCACCTCTGACACATATATTCTCTTTGTCAATCTTTCCTCACTCATTCCCTCCATGTAACCAAACCATTTCAATACACCCTCTTCTGCTCTCTCAACCACACTCTTTTTATCACCACACATCTCTCTTACCCTTTCATTACTTACTCAATCAAACCACCTCACACCACATATTGTCCTCAAACATCTCATTCCCAACACATCCACCTTCCTCCGCACAACCCTATCTATAGCCCACGCATCGCAACCATATAACATTGTTGGAACCACTAATTCTTCAAACATACCCATTTTTGCTTTCCGAGATAATGCTCTCGCCTTCCACACATTTTTCAATACTCCCAGAACTTTCACCCCCTCCCCCACCTTGTGACTAACTTCTGCTGCCAAATCCACTCTGAGATATGTAAAACACTTCACTTCCTCCAGTTTTTCTCCATTCAAACTTA
This sequence comes from Panulirus ornatus, assembly GCF_036320965.1. Lineage (NCBI taxonomy): Eukaryota > Metazoa > Arthropoda > Malacostraca > Decapoda > Palinuridae > Panulirus > Panulirus ornatus. The sequence goes on from NC_092264.1 coordinate 19,660,822, forward strand.
CCTCCCAATTGACTTGTCCCTCAACCCTACTGTACCTAATAACCTTGCTCTTATATACAGTTACTCTCAGCTTTCTCCTTTCACACACTTAACGAAACTCAGTCACCAGCTTCTGCAGTTTCTCACAAGAATCAGCCACCAGTGCCGTATCATCAGCGAACAACAACTGACTCACTTCCCAAGCCCTATCATCCACAACAGATTGCATACTTGCTCTTCTCTCCAAAACTCTTGCATTCACCTCCCTAACAACCCCATCCATAGACAAATTAAACAACCATGGAGACATCACATACCCCTGCTGCAAACCGACATTCACGAAGAACCCATCATTTTCCTCTCTTCCCACTCGTACACATGCCTTATATCCTCAATAAAAACCTTTCACTGCTTCTAGCAACTTGCCTCCCACACCATATATTCTTAATACTCCCACAGAGCATCTCTATCAACTCTATCATATGCCTTCTCCAGATCCATAAATGCTACATACAAATCCATTTGTTTTTCTAAGTTTTTCTCACATACATTTTTCAAAGAAAACACCTGATCCACACATCCTCTACCACTTCTGAAACCACACTGCTCTTCCCCAATCTGATGCTCTGTACATACCTTCACCCTCCCTGTCAATGCCCTCGCATATAATCTCCCAGGAATACTCAGTAAACTTATACCTCTGTAATTTGAACACTCACCTTTATCCCCTTTGCCTTTGTGCAGTGGCACTATGCATGCATTCTGCCAATCCTCAGGCACTTCGCCATGAGCCATACATAAATTGAATATCCTCACCAACCAGTCAACAACATAGTCACCCCCTTTTTGTAATAAATTCCATTGCAATACCATCCAGACCCGCCGCCTTGCTGGCTTTCATCTTCCGCAAAGCTTTCACTACCTCTTCTTTGTTTACCAAATCATTCTCCCTGACTCTGTCACTTCGCACGCCGCCTCGACCAAAACACCCTATTTCTGCCACTCTTATCATATAACACATTCAACAAACCTTCAAAATACTCACCCCATCTTCTCACATCACCACTACTTGTTATTACCTCCCCATTAGTCCCCTTCACCAATGTTCCCATTTGTTCTCTAGTCTTACACACTTTATTTACCTCCTTCGAAAACATCTTTTTACTCTCTCTAAAATCTAATGATACTCTCTCACCCCAGCTCTCATTTGCCCTCTTTTTCACCTCTTGCACCTTTCTCTTGACCTCCTGCCTCTTTCTTTTATACATCTCCAAGACATTTACACTATTTCCTTTCAAAAATCGTCCTAATGCTTCTCTCTTCTCTTTCACTAATAATCTTACTTCTTCATCCCACCACTCACTACCCTTTCTAATCTGCTAACCTCCCATGCTTCTCATGCCACAAGCATCTTTTGTGCAAGCCATCACTGTTTCCCTAAATACATCCCATTCTAATCTGCTAACCTCCTATGCTTCTCATGCCACAAGCATCTTTTGTGCAAGCCATCACTGTTTCCCTAAATACATCCCATTCTTCCCCCACTCCCCTTACATCCTTTGCTCTCACCTTTTTCCATTCTGCACTCAGTCTCCCCTGGTGTTGCCTCACACAAGTCTCCTTCCCAAGCTCACTTACTCTCACCACTCTTTTCACCCCAGCATTCTCTCTTCTTTTCTGAAAACCTCTACAAATCTTCACCTTCGCCTTCACAAGATAATGATCAGACATCTCTCCAAATTGCATATTTTTTCACCACTGGATTTTTTTCTTTTTATATCTTTTAATGTGTCATTTCTAATGTTTTTACAGTTTTTCATCTCAAATATGATGTCAAAATGATGATTAGTGGAGAGGTTATAATGATATTTTGGTAATGCTCCCAATCAGAATAAGAATAACCTAATCTCTGTGTATCAGGCCAAAGTGTGGTTAGGTACATCATTGTACCCAATTTCTGTGAGCATTTTGTATGAACAGTGACCATGTATGCTGTTGAAGAGTGAACTACAAGAAGTGAAATTGTTAGAAAGACATTATTTGACAAAGTTTATCAGGAGGCAAGGGAATTCAGAATTGATAGTAAATTAGTTGATGGGTGGAACATCATAAGAGGCTTGCTATATTTGTGTGAAACAAGAAAGGGACAAAGTAGACTATAGTGATTGAGGGCAGTAGGATAGTAGCTGTAAAACTTTGTAGAGAATGGATCAAATAAAATTTTTACTTAGTGCATGAGAGTGCTATCTGTCAAAAATAAAGAATGACATGGAAATTTTCAAAAATTTATGCAGTGAGGCAGGATAGTAACAGAAAGAACTAGTAGACAGAAGAATGGAAGGAGAAAGTTCTAATTTGTAATGAAAGGATACAAGATATAGGTATGACGTGTGGTATACCAGGGTCGACATGCTGTCAGTGGATTGAACCAGGGCGTGTGAAGCATCTGTGGTGGACCTTGGAAGGTTTTGTGGGGCCTGGATGTGGAAAGGGAGCTGTGTTTCGGTGCATTGTGCATGACAGCTGGAAACTGAATGTGGGTGAGTGTGGCCTTTGTTGTCTTTTCCTAGCACTACCTCACGTGCATGCGGGGGGGGGGGGGTGTCATTTCATGTGTGGTGGGATGGCAGCAGGAATGAATAAAGGCAGCAAGTATGAATTATGTACATGTGTATATATGTATATGTCTGCGTATGTATATATGTATGCGTTGAAATGTATAGGTATGTATATGTGCCTGTGTGGACATGTATGTACATACATGTGTATGTGGGTGGGTTGGGCCATTCTTTTGTCTGTTTTCTTGCGCTACCTCCCTAACGCAGGAGACAGCAACAAAGTATGATAGACAAATGAATAAGGTTTAACATAAGAATAAAGAATTCAGAATATCAAGTAAGACAGGAAAAGCAGTTTGGTGTTAAAATGAATCTTCTGTCAGGGCAATAGGTATGAATACTATGAAGCAACACTCAATCTACAGCCTCATCATCATGGAGAAAAAGAAGAGGCAAAAGAAACATCAGATGTCAGCTGCTAAGAAAAAAGAGGAGGCAGAAAATGTTAAAAAGAGAGAGCATGAGTCCAGGGGTGTAGAATGCAGATAGTTGTTGTCTCAGAATGATGATTAGGTACTAAGAACAAATCATGATGAAGATTTTGACTTGTCAATGGCTACTCCTCTGACCAGTTCTGCGATATCATCAGTAACTGCACATACTACCCATAGCAGCTGTTTGAGATGGACTCTTCAGCAAGGTAGCACAAGGAAACATACGAAGAAATCCATACACAAGCTGTCATGTGTAATGCACCAAACCCACAACTCCTTATCCACATCCAGTCCCCACAGACCTTTTCATGGTTTACCCCAGATGTCTAACATTCCCCTGTTCAGTCCATTGATAGCATGTTGACCCTGATATACCACATTATTCCAATTCACTCTCTTCCAAGCACTACAGTTTGGTCTATCATTCTTCCTTGTTCCCCCACCTGTGATGCATATATCCTCTTTCTCAACTTTTTCACACTCATTCTCTCAACATGTCCAAACCATTTCAACACACCCTCCTCTAGTCTCTCAACCACACTCTTTATATTACCACAAATCTCTCTTACCATTTCATTACTTATTCAGTCAAAGCACCTCACACCACAAATTATCCTCAAACATTTCATTGCCAAAATAGCTATCCTCCTCTGCAAACATATTTTGTTGTTGGAACTACTTTTCCTTCAAACATACCCATTTTTACTCTCCTGGATAATGTTCTCTCTTTCCACACATTCTTCATCACTTCGACAACCACGCCTCCTCTCCCACCCTTTGAGTCACTGTTTTCATGGTTCCATTCACAGCCAAGTCCTCTCCCAGATATCTAAAACACTTCACTTCCCCCAATTTTTCTTTCTTCAAACCTACATCCCTACTAACTTCTCCCTCAACCCAGCTGAACTTAATAACCTTGCATTTATTTACATTTTCTCTCAACTTTCTCCTTTCTCGCACTTTTCCAAACTCTGTCACCAACTTCTGCCATTTCTCACTCAGCTTAGCCACCAGTGCTGTATCATTAGCAAACAACAACTGACTCACTTTCTTGGCCCTCTCATCTCCAACAGACTGCATACATACCCATTTCTCCTAGATTGTATTTACCTCCCTCACTACCCCATTCAGAAACAAATTATACAACCATGGGGAATCACACACCCTTGCTGCATATCGACCTTCACTGTGAACCAATCACTCTCCTCTCTTCCTACTCATTCACATTCCTCACACCCTCGATAAAAACTTCTCTGCTTCTAGCAGCATACCTCCCACACCATATATTCTTAGGACCTTCAACAAAGCATCTCTGTCAACCCTATCATATAACTTCTACAGATCCATAAATGCCACATACATCCATCTGTTTGTCAAAGTGTTTCTCACACACATTCTTCAAAGCAAACACCTGATCCACATATCCTTTACCACTTCTGAAACCACACTGCTCTTCCCCAATCTGATGCTGTGTACATGCCTTCACCCCTCTCAGATCAGTACCCTCCTATATAATTTTCCAGGTATACTCAACAAACTTATGCCTCTGTAGTTTGAATATTCACCTTTATCCCCTTTACCTTTATACAGTAGCACTATACATGCATTCTTCCAATCCTCAAGCACTTCACCATGATCCATACATACATTGAATATCCTTAGCACCCAATCAACAACTCAGTCATCACCTTTCTTAATAAATTCAGTTGCTATACCATCCAATCCCACCACCTTGCCGGATTTCGTCTTTCACAAGACTTTCACCACCACTTTCTCTTTTCACCAAACCACTCTCTCTGACTCTCTCACTTCACATACCACCCCAACCCAACCACCCTATATCTGCCACTCTATCACCAAACACATTGGGCAGTCCTTCAAAATACTCACTCATTCTCCTCCTTACTCCATCACTACCTATTATCACTTCCCCTTTTGCTCCCTTCATTGATGTCCCCATTTGTTCTCTTATCTTACATACATTATTTGCCTCCTCCAAAAGGTCATATTATTCTCCCTAAAGGTCGATAATACTCTCTCACCACAACTCATTTACCCTCTTTTCCAGCCCTTGCACCTTCCTCTGACCTCCTACCACTTTCTCTTGCACAACTCCCAATCATTTGCACCCAATTTCTTGTAAGTGCTACCCAAATGCCTCTTGTTTCTCTTTCACTAGCAGCTTTACTTCATCCCACCACTCACTTTTCCTTTTTATTTTCCCACCTCCTACCTTTTGCATGCCATATGCATCTCTTGCACCTAACATCTCTGCTTCCTTAAATACCTCTTACTTTTCTCACCCACTCCCCTCACACCTTTTGCCATTCACACTCAGGCTTTCTTGATATTTCTTCACACAAGTCTCCACTCTCATTTACTCTCACTATTCTCTTCTTCCTTACTTTGTCTCCTCTTTCTCAAAAATCTCTAAATATCTTCACCCACCTCCACCAGGTAGTGATCAGATATCCCACCAGCTGCCCCTCTCAGCTTATTTACATCCAAAAAGTCTCTCTTTTCCGTGCCTTTCATTTATTATGTAATCTAATAATGCCCATTGACCATCTCTCCTACCATCACATATGTATAGTTGTGTATATCTCACTTTTTAAACCAGGTATCCCCAGTTGCCAGTCTTTTTTTATATAGATTTGTAGAGGATTTAAAAAATGAAGAGACATTGTCAGGGAGGAGAGAGCGGTGGTAGTAAGTGAGCTTGGAAAGGAGATTTATGTGAGCAAGTCCCAGGAGAGATTGAGTGAAGAGTGGCAAAAGGTGAGAGGAAATGACGTGAGGGGGTTTGGGTGAGGAATGGGATGTATTTATGGAAGAATTGATGGCATGTGCAAGAGATGCATGTGACATGAGAAGTGGGCAGATTAGAGAGGGTAGTGTGTAGTAGGATGAAGAAGTAAAGTTGTTAGTGAAAGAGATAAGAGAGGCATTTGGACAATAATTGCATGGAATAAGTGGAAATGACTGGAAGATATATAAAAGAAAGCAGCAGGAGGTCAAGGGGAAGATGCAATGGCACGTGAGATTGGGGTGAGAGAGTATCAATAAACTTTAGGGAGAATAAAAGATGCTTTGAAAGGAGGTAAATAACATGCGTAAGACAAGAAAACAAATGGAAACATCAGCTAAGGGGGCATGTTGGGAAGTGATAACAGCTAGTGATAAAGTGAGGAGTAGATGAAGTGAGTATTTTAAAGGTTTGTTGAATGTATTTGATGATAGAGTGGCAGATGTAGGGTTTCTTTGGTTGGGGTGGTGTATGAATGTAGAGAGTCTGGGAGAGTAGTTTTGTGAAAAGAGAAGAGGTAGTGAAAGTCTTGTAGAAGATGAAATCTGGCAAGGTGGTGGGTTTGGATGGTATTGCAGTTGAATTTATTTAGAAAGGGGGTGACTGTGTTGTTGATTGGTTGGTAATGCTATTCAGTGCATGTATGGTGTGAGAGGTATGCTGCTAGAAGCAGTGAGAAGTTCTTATCAAGGGTGTAAGGCATGTGTACAAGTAGGAAGAGAGGAGAGTGATTGGTTCCCAGTGAAGGTCAGTCTGCAGCAAGGGTGTGTGATGTCCCCATGGTTGTTTAATTTCTTTATGGATGGGGTGGTTAGGGAGGTAAATGCAATAATTTTGGAAAGAGGGGCAAGTATAAAGTCTGTTGGGGATGAGAGAGCTTGGGAAGTGAGTCAGTTGTTGTTCGCTGATGATACAGCACTGGTGGCTGATTCATGTGAGAAACTGCAGAAGCTGGTGACTGAGTTTGGTAAAGTGTGTGAAAGAAGAAAGTTAAGAGTAAATGTGAATAAGAGCAAGGTTATTAGGTACAGTAGGGTTGAGGGTCAAATCAGTTGGGAGGTAAGTTTGAATGGAGAAAAACTGGAGTAAGTAAAGTGTTTCAGATATCTGGGAGTGGATCTGGCAGCGGATGGAACCATGGAAGCGGAAGTGAATCATAGGGTGGGGGAGGGGGCGAAAATCCTGGGAGCCTTGAAGAATGTGTGGAAGTCAAGAACATTATCTCGGAAAGCAAAAATGGCTATGTTTGAAGGAATAGTGGTTCCAACAATGTTGTGTGGTTGCGAGGCGTGGGCTATGGATAGAGTTGTGCGCAGGAGGGTGGGTGTGCTGGAAATGAGATGTTTAAGGACAATATGTGGTGTGAGGTGGTTTGAGTAAGTAGTGTAAGAGTAAGAGAGATGTGTGGAAATAAAAGAGCGTGGTTGAGAGAGCAGAAGAGGGTGTTTTGAAATGGTTTGGGCACATGGAGAGAATGAGTGAGAAAAGATTGACCAAGAGGATATATGTGTCGGAGCTGGAGGGAACGAGGAGAAGTGGGAGACTAATTTGGAGGTGGAAAGATGGAGTGAAAAAGATTTTGAGTGATTGGGGCCTGAACATGCAGGAGGATGAAAGGCGGGCAAGGAATAGAGTGAATTGGATCGATGTGGTATACTGGAGTTGACGTGCTGTCAATGGAATGGGGCCTTTGTTGTCTTTTCCTAGCGCTACCTTGCACACATGAGGGGGGAGGGGATGTTATTCCATGTGTGGCGAGGTGGCGATGGGAATGAATAAAGGCAGACTGTGAATTGTGTGCATGTGTATATATGTATGTGTCTGTGTGTGTATATGTATGTATATATTGAAGTGTATGGGTATGTATATTTGCGTGTGTGGACTTGTATGTATATACATGTGTATGGGGGTGGGTTGGGCCATTTCTTTCGTCTGTTTCCTTGCACTACCTCGCAAACGTGGGAGATAGCGACAAAGCAAAATAAATAAATTAATAAATATGTGTTGATATGTATGTGTATGGGCATATATGTATATATATGTGTATATGAGTGGATGGGCCATTCTTCATCTGTTTCCTGGCACCACCTCTCTGACACAGGAAACAGCAATCAAGTATAATGAGTATAAATAAAAATGAAATATATATCATTCATTTATCTTTATACTTGATCGCTGTTTCCTGCATCAGCAAGGTAGCACCAGGAAACAGGTGAGTGGCCCACCCACTCCCACACACACACACACACACACACACACACACACACACACACACACACACACACACACACACTCACACACACACACACACACACACTCACACACACACACACACACACACACACGCACACACACACACACACACACACACACACACACACACACACACACACACACACACACACACACATATATTTTTTTTATTTTATTTTGCTTTGTCGCTGTCTCCCGCGTTTGCGAGGTAGCGCAAGGAAACAGACGAAAGAAATGGCCCAACCCACCCCCATACACATGTATAAACATACACGTCCACACACGCAAATACACATACCTATACATCTCAATGTACACATATATATACACAAACAGACACATACATATATACCCATGCACACAATTCACACTGTCTGCCTTTATTCATTCCCATCACCACCTCGCCACACATGGAATACCATCCCCCTCCCCCTCATGTGTGCGAGGTAGCGCTAGGAAAAGACAACAAAGGCCCCATTCGTTCACACTCAGTCTCCAGCTGTCATGCAATAATACCCGAAACCACAGCTCCCCTTCCACATCCAGGCCCCACACAACCTTCCATGGCCCACCCCAGACGCTCCATATATATATATATATATATATATATATATATATATATATATATATATATATATATATATATATATATATACTTTGTCGCTGTCTCCCACGTTAGCGAGGATGCACAAGGAAACAGACGAAAGAACGGCCCAACCCACACACATACACATGTATATACATAAATGCCCATACATGCACATATACATACCTATACATTTCAACATATACATACATATACATACACAAACATATACATATATCCACATATACATATTCATACATGCTGCCTCCATCCATTCTCGCCGCCACCCCGGTGGGGGGAATGGGGTATTCAGTATTCAGTGTTATGAATGGAAGTGGTGAACAGCTTGCGGAGGTGTGTGCTGAAAAAGACTGGTGTTAGGAACATACATATACATACATATATATTTTATTATTTTTTATTATACTTTGTCGCTGTCTCCCGCGTTTGCGAGGTAGCGCAAGGAAACAGACGAAAGAAATGGCCCAACCCCCCCCCCATACACATGTATATACATACGTCCACACATGCAAATATACATACCTACACAGCTTTCCATGGTTTACCCCAGACGCTTCACATGCCCTGCTTCAATCCACTGACAGCACGTCAACCCCGGTATACCACATCGCTCCAATTCACTCTATTCCTTGCCTTCCTTTCACCCTCCTGCATGTTCAGGCCCCGATCACACAAAATCTTTTTCACTCCATCTTTCCACCTCCAATTTGGTCTCCCTCTTCTCCTTGTTCCCTCCACCTCCGACACATATATCCTCTTGGTCAATCTTTCCTCACTCATCCTCTCCATGTGCCCAAACCACTTCAAAACACCCTCTTCTGCTCTCTCAACCACGCTCTTTTTATTTCCACACATCTCTCTTACCCTTACGTTACTCACTCGATCAAACCACCTCACACCACACATTGTCCTCAAACATCTCATTTCCAGCACATCCATCCTCCTGCGCACAACTCTATCCATAGCCCACGCCTCGCAACCATACAACATTGTTGGAACCACTATTCCTTCAAACATACCCATTTTTGCTTTCCGAGATAATGTTCTCGACTTCCACACATTCTTCAAGGCCCCCAGGATTTTTGCCCCCTCCCCCACCCTATGATCCACTTCCGCTTCCATGGTTCCATCCGCTGCCAGATCCACTCCCAGATATCTAAAACACTTCACTTCCTCCAGTTTTTCTCCATTCAAACTCACCTCCCAATTGACTTGACCCTCAACCCTACTGTACCTAATAACCTTGCTCTTATTCACATTTACTCTTAACTTTCTTCTTCCACACACTTTTCCAAACTCAGTCACCAGCTTATATATATATATATATATATATATATATATATATATATATATATATATATATATATATATATATATATATATATATCTTTTTCTTTCTTTCAAACTATTCGCCATTTCCCGCATTAGTGAGGTAGCATTAAGAACAGAGGACTGGGCCTTTGAGGGAATATCCTCACTGGGCCCCCTTCTCTGATCCTTCTTTTAGAAAATTAGATAAAAATAAAAGGGGAGGATTTCCAGCCCCCTGCTCCCTCCCTCCCTCTCCATATATATATGGGAGCAGGGGGCTGGAAATCCTCCCCTCTCATTTTTTTTAATTTTCCAAAGGAGGGAATGGAGAAGGAAGCGCGCCAGGTGGGGATGTTCCCTCGGGGGTCCAGTCCTCTGTTCTTAACGCTACCTCGCCAATGCAGGAAATGGCGAATAGTATGAAAGATAATATATATATATATCTATCATACTTTGTCGCTGTCTCCCGCCTTAGTGAGGTAGCGCAAGGAAACAGACAAAAGAATGGCCCAACCCACCCACATACACATGTATAAATATACACATCCACACACGCACATATACATCTCAACGTATACATATATATACACACACAGACATATACATATATATACACATGTACATAATTCATACTGTCTGCCCTTATTCATTCCTGTCGCCACCCTGCCACACATGAAATAACAACCCCCTCCCCCCGCATGATACATACTAAATATACGTAGGCAGTAGCATGTTGGCTCTTTTGGCAGAGATATTAACCTGAGTTACCACTAGTAAAGAAAGAATCCAGTTGTAAGCAATTTTCCCTAAACACATTTCTATTAACAGTTAAATTTTGAAAGGGCACCTGCCCAGACATTGCATGCTCCTTGGATATAAGAGGCTTGGCAGAAAAGTGAGTCATCCACAGGATAGAATGAATTACAATGGCATGGGATAAAGTTAACATGAATATATATATAATATATTTTTTTTCTTTTTTTTTGTCGCTGTCTCCCGCGTTTGCGAGGTAGCGCAAGGAAACAGACGAAAGAAATGGCCCAACCCACCCCCATACACATGTATATACATACGTCCACACACGCAAATATACATACCTACACAGCTTTCCATGGTTTACCCCAGACGCTTCACATGCCCTGATTCAATCCACTGACAGCACGTCAACCCCGGTATACCACATCGATCCAATTCACTCTATTCCTTGCCCTCCTTTCACCCTCCTGCATGTTCAGGCCCCGATCACACAAAATCTTTTTCACTCCATCTTTCCACCTCCAATTTGGTCTCCCACTTCTCCTCGTTCCCTCCACCTCCGACACATATATCCTCTTGGTCAATCTTTCCTCACTCATTCTCTCCATGTGCCCAAACCATTTCAAAACACCCTCTTCTGCTCTCTCAACCATGCTCTTTTTATTTCCACACATCTCTCTTAGCCTTACGTTACTTACTCGATCAAACCACCTCACACCACACATTGTCCTCAAACATCTCATTTCCAGCACATCCATCCTCCTGCGCACAACTCTATCCATAGCCCACGCCTCGCAACCATACAACATTGTTGGAACCACTATTCCTTCAAACATACCCATTTTTGCTTTCCTAGATAATGTTCTCGACTTCCACACATTCTTCAAGGCTCCCAGGATTTTCGCCCCCTCCCCCACCCTATGATCCACTTCCGCTTCCATGGCTCCATCCGCTGCCAGATCCACTCCCAGATATCTAAAACACTTTACTTCCTCCAGTTTTTCTCCATTCAAACTTACCTCCCAATTGACTTGACCCTCAACCCTACTGTACCTAATAACCTTGCTCTTATTCACATTTACTCTTAGCTTACTTCTTTCACACACTTTACCAAACTCAGTCACCAGCTTCTGCAGTTTCTCACATGAATCAGCCACCAGCACTGTATCATCAGCGAACAACAACTGACTCACTTCCCAAGCTCTCTCATCCCCAACAGACTTCATACTTGCCCCTCTTTCCAAAACTCTTGCATTTACCTCCCTAACAACCCCATCCATAAACAAATTAAACAACCATAGAGACATCACACACCCCTGCCGCAAACCTACATTCACTGAGAACCAATCACTTTCCTCTCTTCCTACACGTACACATGCCTTACATCCTCGATAAAAACTTTTCACTGCTTCTAACAACTTGCCTCCCACACCATATATTCTTAATACCTTCCACAGAGCATCTCTATCAACTCTATCATATGCCTTCTCCAGATCCATAAATGCTACATACAAATCCATTTGCTTTTCTAAGTATTTCTCACATACATTCTTCAAAGCAAACACCTGATCCACACATCCTCTACCACTTCTGAAACCACACTGCTCTTCCCCAATCTGATGCTCTGTACATGCCTTCACCCTCTCAATCAATACCCTCCCATATAATTTACCAGGAATACTCAACAAACTTATACCTCTGTAATATATATATATATATATATATATATATATATATATATATATATATATATATATATATATATATATATATACATATATATATATATGGGAGGGGGGCTGGAAATCCTCCCCTCTCATTTTTTTTTAATTTTTCAAAAGAAGGAACAGAGAAGGGGGCCAGGTTAGGATATTCCCTCAAAGGCCCAGTCCTCCATTCTTAACCCTGCCTCACTAATTGCGGGAAATGGCGAATAGTATGAAAGAAAAAGAGTTTGAATGGTGAAAAACTGGAGGAAGTGAAGTGTTTTAGATATCTGGGAGTGGATCTGGCAGCGGATGGAACCATGGAAGCGGAAGTGGATCATAGGGTGGGGGAGGGGGCGAAAATTTTGGGAGCCTTGAAAAATGTGTGGAAGTCGAGAACATTATCCCGGAAAGCAAAAATGGGTATGTTTGAAGGAATAGTAGTTCCAACAATGTTGTATGGTTGCGAGGCGTGGGCTATGGATAGAGTTGTGCGCAGGAGGATGGATGTGCTGGAAATGAGATGTTTGAGGACAATGTGTGGTGTGAGGTGGTTTGATCGAGTAAGTAACGTAAGGGTAAGAGAGATGTGTGGAAATAAAAAGAGCGTGGTTGAGAGAGCAGAAGAGGGTGTTTTGAAATGGTTTGGGCACATGGAGAGAATGAGTGAGGAAAGATTGACCAAGAGGATATATGTGTCGGAGGTGGAGGGAACGAGGAGAAGAGGGAGACCAAATTGGAGGTGGAAAGATGGAGTGAAAAGGATTTTGTGTGATCGGGGCCTGAACATGCAGGAGGGTGAAAGGAGGGCAAGGAATAGAGTGAATTGGAGCGATGTGGTATACAGGGGTTGGCGTGCTGTCAGTGGATTGAATCAAGGCATGTGAAGCGTCCGGGGTAAACCATGGAAAGCTGTGTAGGTATGTATATTTGCGTGTGTGGACGTGTGTATGTACATGTGTATGGGGGGGTTGGGCCATTTCTTTCGTCTGTTTCCTTGCGCTACCTCGCAAACGCGGGAGACAGCGACAAAGTATAAAGAAAAAAAAAATATATATATATATATATATATTTTTTTTTTTTTTTTCAAACTATTCGCCATTTCCCACGTTAGCGAGGTAGCGTTAAGAACAGAGAACTGGGCCACTGAGGGAATATCCTCACCTGGCCCCCTTCTCTGTTCCCTCTTTTGGAAAATTAAAAAAAAAAGAAAAAAAAAAAAAAATAATTGAGAGGGGAGGATTTCCAGCCCCCCCGCTCCCTCCCCTTTTAGTCGCCTTCTACGACACGCAGGGAATACGTGGGAAGTATTCTTTCTCCCCTATCCCCAGGGATAAATATATATTTCTTTCTTTCATACTATTCGCCATTTCCCGCGTTAGCAAGGTAGCGTTAAGAACAGAGGACTGGGCCTCTGAGGGAATGTCCTCACCTGGCCTCGTTCTCTGTTCCTTCTTTTGGAAAATCAAAAAAAAACAAGAGGGGAGGATTTCCAGCCCCCCGCTCCCTCCCCTTTTAGTCGCCTTCTACGACACGCAGGGAATACGTGGGAAGTATTCTTTCTCCCCTATCCCCAGGGATATATATATATATATATATATATATATATATATATATATATATATATATATATATAAAGGTGCAAGAGGTGAAAAAAAGGGCAAATGAGAGTTGGGTGAGAGAGTATCATTAAATTTTAGGGAGAATAAAAAGATGTTCTGGAAGGAGGTAAATAAAGTGCGTAAGACAAGGGAGCAAATGGGAACTTCAGTGAAGGGCGCAAATGGGGAGGTGATAACAAGTAGTGGTGATGTGAGAAGGAGATGGAGTGAGTATTTTGAAGGTTTGTTGAATGTGTTTGATGATAGAGTGGCAGATATAGGGTGTTTTGGTCGAGGTGGTGTGCAAAGTGAGAGGGTGAAAATGATTTGGTAAATAGAGAAGAGGTAGTAAAAGCTTTGCGGAAGATGAAAGCCGGCAAGGCAGCAGGTTTGGATGGTATTGCAGTGGAATTTATTAAAAAAGGGGGGTGACTGTATTGTTGACTGGTTGGTAAGGTTATTTAATGTATGTATGACTCATGGTGAGGTGCCTGAGGATTGGCGGAATGCGTGCATAGTGCCATTGTACAAAGGCAAAGGGGATAAGAGTGAGTGCTCAAATTACAGAGGTATAAGTTTGTTGAGTATTCCTGGCAAATTATAAGGGAGGGTATTGATTGAGAGGGTGAAGGCATGTACAGAGCATCAGATTGGGGAAGAGCAGTGTGGTTTCAGAAGTGGTAGAGGATGTGTGGATCAGGTGTTTGCTTTGAAGAATGTATGTGAGAAATACTTAGAAAAGCAAATGGATTTGTATGTAGCATTTATGGATCTGGAGAAGGCATATGATAGAGTTGATAGAGATGCTCTGTGGAAGGTATTAAGAATATATGGTGTGGGAGGCAAGTTGTTAGAAGCAGTGAAAAGTTTTTATCGAGGATGTAAGGCATGTGTACGTGTAGGAAGAGAGGAAAGTGATTGGTTCTCAGTGAATGTAGGTTTGCGGCAGGGGTGTGTGATGTCTCCATGGTTGTTTAATTTGTTTATGGATGGGGTTGTTAGGGAGGTAAATGCAAGAGTCCTGGAAAGAGGGGCAAGTATGAAGTCTGTTGGGGATGAGAGAGCTTGGGAAGTGAGTCAGTTGTTGTTCGCTGATGATACAGAGCTGGTGGCTGATTCATGTGAGAAACTGCAGAAGCTGGTGACTGAGTTTGGTAAAGTGTGTGAAAGAAGAAAGTTAAGAGTAAATGTGAATAAGAGCAAGGTTATTAGGTACAGTAGGGTTAAGGGTCAATTCAATTGGGAGGTGAGTTTGAATGGAGAAAAACTGGAGGAAGTGAAGTGTTTTAGATATCTGGGAGTGGATCTGGCAGCGGATGGAACCATGGAAGCGGAAGTGGATCATAGGGTGGGGGAGGGGGCGAAAATTCTGGGAGCCTTGAAGAATGTGTGGAAGTCGAGAACATTATCTCGGAAAGCAAAAATGGGTATGTTTGAAGGAATAGTGGTTCCAACAACGTTTTATGGTTGCGAGGCGTGGACTATGGATAGAGTTGTGCGCAGGAGGATGGATGTGCTGGAAATGAGATGTTTGAGGACAATGTGTGGTGTGAGGTGGTTTGATCGAGTAAGTAACGTAAGGGTAAGAGAGATGTGTGGAAATAAAAAGAGCATGGTTGAGAGAGCAGAAGAGGGTGTTTTGAAATGGTTTGGTCACATGGAGAGAATGAGTGAGGAAAGATTGACCAAGAGGATATATGTGTCGGAGGAGGAGGGAACGAGGAGAAGAGGGAGACCAAATTGGAGGTGGAAAGATGGAGTGAAAAAGATTTTGTGTGATCGGGGCCTGAACATGCAGGAGGGTGAAAGGAGGGCAAAGAATAGAGTGAATTGGAGCGATGTGGTATACCGGGGTTGACCTGCTGTCAGTGGATTGAATCAAGGCATGTGTATGGGGGTGGGTTGGGCCATTTCTTTCGTCTGTTTCCTTGCGCTACCTCGCAAACGAGGGAGACAGCGACAAAGCAAAAAAAAAAAGTATATATATATATATATATATATATATATATATATATATATATATATATATATATATATATATATATTTATTACTTATTTTGCTTTCTCGCTGTCTCCTGTGTTAGTGAGGTAGCGCAAGGAAACAGACTTAAGAATGGCCCAACCCACCCACATAAACATGTATATACATACATGTCCACACATGCAAATATACATACCTATACATCTCAACATATACATATATATACGCACACAGAAATATACATATATATACACAGGTACATAATTCATACTGTCTGCCTTTATTCATTTCCCATCGCCACCCCACCACACATGAAATAACAACCCCCTCCCCCCTCATGTGCGCAAGGTAGCACTAGGAAAAGACAACAAAGGCCACATTCGTTCACACTCAGTCTCTAGCTGTCATGTAATAATGCACCGAAACCACAGCTCCCTTTCCACATCCAGGTTCCACAGAACTTTCCATGGTTTACCCCAGATGCTTCACATACCCTGGTTCAATCCATTGACAGCACATTGACCCTGGTATACCACATCCTTCCAATTTACTCTATTCTTTGCACACCTTTCACCCTCCTGCATGTTCAGGCCCCGATCACTCAAAATCTTTTTCACTTCATCTTTCCACCTCCAATTTGGTCTCCCACTTCTTGTTCCCTCCACCTCTGACACATATATCCTCTTTATCAGTCTTTCCTCACTCATTTTCTCCATGTGACCAAACCATTTCAAAACACCCTCTTCTGCTCTCTCAACCACACACTTTTTATTACCACACATCTCTCTTACCCTTTCATTACTTACTTGATTAAACCACCTCACACCACATATTATCCTCAAACATCTCATTTCCAACACATCCACCCTCCTCCACACAACTCTGTCTATAGCCCACACCTTACAACCATATAACATTGTTGGAACCACTATTCCTTCAAACATACCCATTTTTGCTATCCGAGATAATGTTCTCGACTTCTACACATTCTTCAACGCTTCCAGAACTTTTGCCCCCTCCCCAACCCTATAATTCACTTCTGCTTCCATGGTTCCATCCGCTGCCAAATCCACTCCCAGATATCTCTAAAACACTTCGCTTCCTCCAGTTTTTCTCCATTCAAACTTACCTCCCAATTGACTTGACCCTCAACCTTACTGTACCTAATAACCCTGCTCTTATTCACATTTACTCTCAGCTTTCTTCTTTCACACACTTTACCAAACTCAGTCACCAGCTTCTGCGGTTTCTCACAAGAATCAGCCACCAGCTCTGTATCATCAGCGAACAACAACTGACTCACTTCCCAAGCTGTCTCATCTACAACAGACTGCATACTTGCCCCTCTTTCCAAAACTCTTGCATTCACCTCCCTAACAACCCCATCCATAAACAAATTAAACAACCATGGAGACATCACTCACCCCTGCCGCAAACCTGCATTCACTGAGGACAAATCACTTTCCACTCTTCCTACACGCACACATGCCTTACATCTCACATACATTCTTCAAAGCAAACACCTGACCCACACATCCTCTACCACTTCTGAAACCACACTGCTCTTCCCCAATCTGATGCTCTGTACATGCCTTCACCCTCTCAATCAATACCCTTCCATATAATTTCCCAGGAATACTCAACAAACTTATACCTCTACAATTTGAGCACTCACTTTTATCCCCTTTGCCTTTGTACAATGGCACTATGCTAGCATTCTGCCAATCCTCAGGCACCTCACCATGAGTCATACATGCATTGAATAACCTTACCAACCAGTCAACAATACAGTCATCCCCATTTTTAATAAATTCCTCTGCAATACCTTCCAAACCAGCTGCCTTGCCGGCTTTCATCTTCCACAAAGCTTTTACTACCTCTTCCCTGTTTCACCAATTCATTCTCCCTAACCCTCTCACTTTGCACACCACTTCGATCAAAACACCCTATATCTGCCACTCTATCATCAAACACATTCAACAAACCTTCAAAACACTCACTCCATCTCCTCACTTCACCACTACTTGTTATCACCTCCCCATTAGCCGCCCTCACGGAAGTTTCCATTTGTTCCCTTGTCTTACACACTTTATGTACCTCCTTCCAAAACGTTTTTTTATTCTCCCTAGAATTTAATGATACTCTCTCTCCCCAACTTTCATTTGCCCTCTTTTTCACCTCTTGCACCTTTCTCTTGACCTCCTGCCTCTTTCTTTTGTACATCTCTCAGTCATTTGCATTATTTCCATGCAAAAATTGTCCTAATGCCTCTCTCTTCTCTTTCACTAATAATCTTACTTCTTTGTCCCACCACTCACTACCCTTTCTAATCTGCACACCTCCCATGCTTCTCATGCCACAAGCATCTTTTGCGTAATCCATCACTGCTTCCCTAAATACTTCCCATTCCTCCCCCACTCCCCTTACGTCCTTTGTTCTCACCTTTTTCCATTCTGTACTCAGTCTCCCTGGTACTTCCTCACATGTCTCCTTCCCAAGATCACTTACTCTCACCACTCTTTTCACCCCAACATTCTCTGTTCTTTTCTGAAAACCTCTACAAATCTTCACCTTTGCCTCCACAAGATAATGATCAGACATCCCTCCAGTTGCACCTCTTAGCACATTAACATCCAAAAGTCTCTCTTTCGTGTGCCTATCAATTAACACGTAATCCAGTAACACTCTCTGGCCATCCCTCCTACTTACATATGTATACTTATGTATATCTCTCTTTTTAAACCAGGTATTACCAATCACCAGTCCTTTTTCAGCACAAAATGTACAAGCTCTTCACCATTTCCATTTACAACACTGAACACCCCATGTACACCAATTATTCCCTCAACTGCCACATTACTCACCTTTGCATTCAAATCACCCATCACTATAACCCAGTCTTGTGCATCAAAACTACTAACACACTCACTCAGCTGCTCCCAAAACACTTGCCTCTCATGATCTTTCTTCTCATGCCCAGGTGCACATGCACCAGTAATCACCCATCTCTCTCCATCCACTTTCAGTTTTACCCATATCAATCTAGAGTTTACTTTCTTACACTCTATCACATACTCCCACCACTCCTGTCTCAGGAGTAGTGCTACTTCTTCCCTTGCTCTTGTCCTCTGACTAACCCCTGACTTTACTCCCAAGACATTCCCAAACCACTCTTTCCCTTTACCCTTGAGCTTCGTTTCACTCAGAGCCAAAAGATCCAGGTTCCTTTCTTCAAACATACTCCCTATCCCTCCTTTTTTCTCATCTTGTTTACATCCACACACATTTAGACACCCCAATCTGAGCCTTCGAGGAGGATGAGTACTCCCCGCGTGACTCCTTCTTCTGTTTCCCCTTTTAGAAAGTTAAAATACAAGGAGGGAGGGTTTCCAGTCCCCCACTTCCGTCCCCTTTAGTCGCCTTTTACAACACGTGAGGAATGCATGGGAAGTATTCTTTCTCCCCTATCCCCTGGGATAGGGGAGAAATGAATAAATAAATAAAATATATATATATATATATCCCTGGGGATAGGGGAGAAAGAATACTTCCCACGCATTCCTCACGTGTCGTAGAAGGCGACTAAAGGGGACGGGAGCAGGGGGGGCCAGAAACCCTCCCCTCCTTGTATTCTAACTTTCTAAATGGGGAAATAGAAGAAGGAGTCACGCGAGGAGTGCTCATCCTCCTCGAAGGCTCAGGTTGGGGTGTCTAAATGTGTGTGGATGTAACCAAGATGAGAAAAAAGGAGAGATAGGTAGTATGTTTGAGGAAAGGAACCTGTATCTTTTGGCTCTGAGTGAAACGAAGCTCAAGGGTAAAGGGGAAGAGTGGTTTGGGAATATCTTGGGAGTAAAGTCAGGGGTTAGTCAGAGGACAAGAGCAAGGGAAGGAGTAGCACTACTCCTGAATCAGGAGTTGTGGGAGTATGTGATAGAGTGTAAGAAAGTAAATTCTAGACTGATATGGGTAAAACTGAAAGTGGATGGAGAGAGATGGGTGATTATTGGTGCATATGCACCTGGGCATGAGAAGAAAGATCATGAGAGGCAAGTGTTTTGGGAGCAGCTGAATGAGTGTGTTAGTGGTTTTGATGCAAAAGACCGGGTTATAGTGAGGGGTGATTTGAATGCAAAGGTGAGTAATGTGGCAGTTGGGGGAATAATTGGTATACATGGGGTGTTCAGTGTTGTAAATGGAAATGGTGAAGAGCTTGTAGATTTATGTGCTGAAAAAGGACTGGTGATTGGGACTACCTGGTTTAAAAAGCGAGATATACATAAGTATATGTATGTAAGTAGGAGAGATGGCCAGAGAGCATTATTGGATTACGTGTTAATTGATAGACGCACGAAAGAGAGACTTTTGGATGTTAATGTGCTGAGAGGTGCAACTGGAGGGATGTCTGGTCATTATCTTGTGGAGGCGAAGGTGGAGATTTGTGGGGGTTTTCAGAAAAGAAGAGAGAATGTTGGGGTGAAGAGAGTGGTGAGAGTAAGTGAGCTTGGGAAGGAGACTTGTGTGAGGAAGTACCAGGAGAGACTGAGTACAGAATGGAAAAAGGTGAGAACAAAGGAGGTAAGGGGAGTGGGGGAGGAATGGGATGTATTTAGGGAAGCAGTGATGGCTTGCGCAAAAGATGCTTGTGGCATGAGAAGTGTGGGAGGTGGGTTGATTAGAAAAGGTAGTGAGTGGTGGGATGAAGAAGTAAGATTATTAGTGAAAGAGAAGAGAGAGGCATTTGGACAATTTTTGCAGGGAAAAAATGCAAATGAGTGGGAGAGGTATAAAAGAAAGAGGCAGGAGGTAGAGAAAGTTGCAAGAGGTGAAAAAGAGGGCAAATGAGAATTGGTGTGAGAGAGTATCATTAAATTTCAGGAAGAATAAAAAGATGTTTTGGAAGGAGGTAAATAAAGTGCGTAAGACAAGGGAGCAAATGGGAACTTCAGTGAAGGGGCTAATGGGGAGGTGATAACAAGTAGTGGTGATATGAGGAGATGGAGTGAGTATTTTGAAGGTTTGTTGAATGTGTTTGATGATAGAGTGGCAGATATAGGGTGTTTTGGTCGAGGTGGTGTGCAAAGTGAGAGGGTGAAAATGATTTGGTAAATAGAGAAGAGGTAGTAAAAGCTTTACGAAAGATGAAAGCCGGCAAGGCAGCAGGTTTGGATGGTATTGCAGTGGAATTTATTAAAAAAGGGGGTGACTGTATTATTGACTGGTTGGTAAGGTTATTTATTGTATGTATGATTCATGGTGAGGTGCCGGAGGATTGGCGGAATGCTTGCATAGTGCCATTGTACAAAGGCAAAGGGGATAAGAGTGAGTGCTCAAATTACAGAGGTATAAGTTTGTTGAGTATGCCTGGGAAATTATATGGGAGGGGGATTGATTGAGAGGGTGAAGGCATGTACAAGTATCAGACTGGAAAAAGCTAGTGGTTTCAGAAGTGGTAGAGGATTTTTGGGATCAGGTGGGTTTTCTTTGAAGAAATGTATGTGAGAAATACTTAGAAAACCCAAAAAGGGTTTTTTATGTAGCAATTTATGGATTGGAGAAGGCATATGATAGAGTTTGATAGAGATGCTTTGGGGTTTAAGAATAAGGTGTGGGAGGGAAGTTGTTAGAAGCATGAAAAGTTTTTTCGAGGATTAACATGTGTACGGTTAAAAGGAGGAAAGTGAAAGTTCCAGTGAATGTAGGGTTTTGGGGAGGGGGTGTGATTCCCATGGGTTGTTTATTTTGTTTTGGAGGGGTTTTTAGGGAGGAAAAGCAAGAGTTTTGGAAAAGGGGGAATAGAAGTCTTTGGGGATGAGAGAGCTTGGGGAAATGAGTCAGTTTTGTTCGCTGATTATACGACTGGGGGGCTTTCTGTGAGAAATCAGAAGCTGGTCTGAGTTTGGGGAAAGGTGTGAAAAAAGGAAATTTAAAAGTAAATGTGAATAAACAAGGGTTTTTAGGTACAGTAGGGTTAGGGTCAATAATTTTGGGGTAAATTTAAGAGAAAAACTGGGGGAAGTAAAAATGTTTTAGTATCTGGGAGTGGATCTGGAGCGGGGTGGAACCCGGGGAAACGGAAGTGAAACATGTTGGGGGAGGGGGGAAAATTCGGGAGCTTGAAGAATTTTGGGAAACGAGAACATTTTCTCGAAAGCAAAAATGGGTGTTTGAAGGAATTGTTTTTCCCAAAAAGTTTATGGTTGCGACGGGGCTAGGTTAGAGTTGTGGCAGGAGGTGGATGTGTGGAAAGAGATGTTTGAGGACAATGTTGGTGGAGGTGGTTTTTTGGTAAGTAAATTTAAAGGGGAAAAGAGATTGGGGGGAATAAAAAAGTGGTTGAAGAGCAGAAGAGGGTGTTTTGAAATGGTTTGGTCACATGGAAGAATGAGTGAGGAAAGAATGACCAAGAGATATCTTTGTCGGAGGAGAGGGAACAGGAGAAGAGGGAGGAGCCAAAAAGGAGGAGGAAAGATGATGAAAAAGATTTTGTGTGATCGGGGTCCTGAACAAGCAGGAGGGTGAAAGGAGGCAAAGAATAGAGTGAATGGAGCGATGTGGTATACGGGGTTGACCTGCTGTCAGTGGAATGAATCAAGGCATGTGTAATGGGGTGGGTTGGGCCATTCTTTCGTCTGTTTCCTTGCGCAACCTCGCAAACGAGGGAAGATACAGCGACAAAGCAAAAAAAATAAAATATATATATATAATATATATATATATATATACTAATATATATAATCTAATATATATATATTTATTACTTATTTTGCTTTCTCGCTGTCTCCGTTGAGTATGAGTACGCAAGGAAACAGACTTAAGAATGGCCCAACCCACCCACATAAACATGTAAATACATACATGTCCACACATGTCAAATATACATACCTATACATCTCAACTTATACATAGATATACGCACACAGAAATATACATATATATACACAGTACAATAATTCATACTGTCCCAGCCCACCCTCCCCGTACCTCGATCCCCACCCCCCTCGCCCCTTCCCCATTCAAGTCACCTCCACACACCCACCCCCCCCGCCTTTATTCATTTCCCATGTTATAATATAGATAACGCCACCCCACCACACATGAAAAACAACCCCCTCCCCCCTGCATGTGCCAGCAAGGTAGCACTAGAAAGACTACAAAGGCACATTCGTTCACAACTCAGTCTCTTGCTGTCATGTAATAATGCACCGAAACCACAGCTCCCTGTTCCACATCCAGTTCCCACAGAACTTTTCCATGGTTACCCAGTCGCTTCACATACCCTGGATTCAATCCCTTGACAGCACATTGACCCTGTATACCACAATCCTTCCAATTTACTCTATTCTTTGCACACCTTTCACCCTCTTGCATGTTCAGCCCCGATCGACTCAAAATCTTTTTCACTTCATCTTTCCACTCCAATTGTGGTCCGTCCCACATCTTGTTCCTCCACCTCTGTCACATATAACCTCTTATCAGTCTTTCCACTCATTTTCCCATGTGACCAACCATTTCAAAACACCCTCTTCTGCTCTCTCAACACACACTTTTTATATTACCACACATCTCTCTACCTTTCATACTTACTTGATTAAACCACCTCACACCAATATTATCCTCAAACATCTCATTTCCAACACACCACCCTCCTTCCTCACAACTCTGTCCCTATAGCCCACACTTACAACCAAATAAATTGTGGAACCACTATTTTCCTCAAACATACCCATTTTTGCTATCCAGATATATGTTCTCGACTCTACACAATTCTTCAACGCTTCCAAACTTTGGCCCCCTCCCCAAACCTATAATTCACTTCTGCTTCCATGTTCATCCGCTGCCAAAAAATAAAATAATCCACTCCAGATATCTCTAAAAAAACCAACATCGCTTCCGCCAGTTTTTCTCCATTCAAACTTACCTCCCAATTGACTTGACCCTCAACCTTTACAGTACCTAATAACCCTGCACTTATAACATTTACTCTCAGCTTTCTTCTTTCCCACACCTTTACCAATCACAGTCACCAGTTCTGCGTTTTCTCACAAGAATCACCACCACTCTGTATCATCATCGAACACCAACTGACTCACTTCCCAGGCTGTCTCATCTACAACAGATGCATACTTGCCCCTCTTTCCAAAACCACTTGCATGACACCTCCCTAACAACCCCATCCATAAACAAATTAAAACAACCAGGGGAGACATCACTCACCCCTGCCGCAAACCTGCATTCACTGATGACAAATCACTTTCCACTCTCCACACGCACTCATCCTTACATCTACAGACATTCTACAAAAGCAAACAAAACCTGACTCCACAACATCTCTACCACTTCCTGAAACCACACAGCTCTCCCCAATCTGATGCTCTGTACAATGCCTTCACCCCTCAAATCAATACCCTTGACCATAATAAATCCCAGAATAACTCACAAACTTATACCTCTACAATTTGAGCACTCACATTTATCCCTTTGCCTTTGTACAATGGCACTCATGCTAGCATTCTGCCAATCCTCAGGCACCTCCACCATGAGTCATACATGCATTGAAAACCTTACCAACAGTCAACAATACAGTCATCCCCATTTTTTAATAAATTCCACTGCCAAATACCTTCCAAACCATTCGGCCGTGCCGCTTTCATCTTCCACAAAGCTTTTACTACCTCTTCCCTGTTACAACCAATTCATATCACCCTAACCCTCTCACTTTGCACACCACTTCGATCAAAACACCCTATATATCTGCCACTCATCATCAAACACATTCAACCAAGACCTTCACAACACTCACTCCATCTCCTCACTTCACCAACTACTTGTTATCACACCCCCCCATTAGCCGCCCTCACGGAAGTTTCCATTTTGTTCTCTTGTCTTACACACTTTATGTACCTCCTTCCAAAACGTTTTTTATCCTCTCCTCGAATTTGTAATGAATACTCTCTCTCCCCAACTTTCATTTGCCCTCTTTTTCACCTCTTGCACCTTTCTCTTGACCTCCTGCCTCTTTCTTTGGTACATCTCTCAACATTGCATTATTCCATGCAAAAATTGTCCTAATGCCTCTCTCTTCTTCTTTCACTAATAATCTTACTTCTTTGCCCCACCACTCACTACCCTTCAATCTGCACAACCTCCCAGCTTCTCATGCCACAAGCTCTTTTTGCGTAAACTCATCACTGGCTTCCTCCTAAAAACTTCCCATTATCCTCCCCCACCTCCCTTACGTCCTTTTTCTTCACCTTTTTCCATTCTGTACTCAGTCTCCCCTGGGTGACTTCCTCACATGTCCCTTCCCAAGATCATCTTACTCTCACCACTCTTTTCACCCACATTCTCTGTTCTTTTCTGAAAAACCCTCTACAATCTTCACCTTTGCCTCCACAAGATAATGATCAAACACCCGCCAGTTGCACCTCTAGCACTTAACATCCAAAAGCTCCTCCTTTCGTGTGCCCAATCAATTAACAGAGAAATCCAGTAAACACTCTCAGGCCATCCCTCCTACTTACATAGTAAACTTCATGTATATCTCTCTTTTTAGAACAGGTAAGTACCAATCCCAGTCCCCTTTTTCAGCACAAAAGGTACAAGCTCTTCACCATTTCCATTTACACCACTGAAGCACCCCATGTACACCAATATATTCCCTCAACTGCCACATTATCACTTGCATTCAAATCACCCATCCACTATAACCCAGTCTTGTGCATCGAAAATACTAACACACTCACTCAGCTGCTCCCCAAACACTTGCCTCTCATGATCTTTCTTCTCATGGCCCAGGTGCACATGCACCAGTAATCACCCATCTCTCTCCATCCACTTTCAGATTTACCCATATCCAATGTAGAGTTTACTTTCTTACACTCATACATACTCCCTCCACTCTGTCTCATAGGATAGTGCACGTTCTTCCCTTGCTCTTGTCACGCTGACATACCCCTTGACATTACTCCCAATACATTACCCAAACCACTCTTTCCCCATTACCCCTTGAGCTTCGTTTCACCAGAGCCAAAAGATCCATGTCCCTTTCTTCAAACTTAATACTCCCTATCCCATCCTTTTTTCTCTATCTTGTTTACATCCACACACAATTTAGCACACCAATCTGAGCTTCGAGAGGAGAGTACTCCACGCTGACTCTTCTTCTGTTTCCCCGTTAGAAAGTTAAAATACAAGGAGGGAGGTTTCCAGTCCCCCACTTCCGTCCCCTTTATCCTTTTACAACACGTGAGGAATGCATGGGAATATTCTTTCTCCCCTATCCCCTGGATAGGGGAGAAATGAATAAATAAATAAAAAAATTTATATAATATATATCCCTGGGATAGGGAGAAAGAATACTTCCCACGCATTCCTCACGTGTCCGTAGAAGGCGACAAAGGGACGGGAGGCAGGGGGGGCCAGAAACCCCCCCCCTCCTTTTATTCTAACTTTCTAAATGGGAATAGAAAAGGAGTCACGCGAGAGTCTCTCCTCCTCGAAGCTCAGGTGGGGTGTCTAAATGTTGTAGGATGTAACCAAGAACTGAGAAAAAAGGAGAGATAGGTAGTATGTTTAGGAAAGGAACCTGTATCTTATTGGCGCTGAGTGAAACGAAGCTCAGAGAAAGGGTAAAGGGAAAGTGGTTTGTGGGAAAATCTTGGGGAGTAAAGTCAGGGTTAGTTTCAGAGGACAAGAGCACGAAGGATACACTACCCTGAATCAGGAGTTGTGGAGTATGTGATAGAGTGTAAGAAAGTAAATTCTAGACTGATAGGGGTAAAAACTGAAGTGGAATGGATAGCAGATGGGTGATTATTGGTGCATAAGCACCTGGCAAGAGAAAAAAGATCATGAAGCAAGTGTTTTGGAGCAGCGAATGAGAGTGTTAGTGGTTTTGATGACAAAAGCCCGGGTTATAGTGAGGTGATTTGAATGCAAAGGTGAGTTAATGATGCATTGGGGATTAATTGGTATACATAGGGGTTTCAGTGTTGAAATGGAAATGGGTAAGAGCTTGTAGATTTATGTGCTGAAAAAAGGACTGGTTATTGGGACTCCCTTGTTTAAAAAGCGAGATATAACTTAAGTAATATGTTATGTAAGTAGGAGAGAGGCCAGAGAGCATATTGGATAAACGTGTTAAATTGACAGACGCACGAAAAGAGACTTTTGATGTTAATGTCTGAGAGGTCAACTGAGTGAAGTCTGGTAATTATCTTGTGGGGCGAAGGTGGAGAATTTGTGGGGGTTTTCAGAAAAGAAGAGAGAATGCTTGGTGTGAAGAGAGTGGTGAGATAATGAGCTTGGGAAGGAGACTTGTGAAGGAGTACCATGAGAGACTGAGTACAGAATGGAAAAAGTGAGAACAAAGGAGGTAAGGGAGTGGGGAGGAATGGATGGATTTTAGGGCAGCAGTGATGGCTTGCGCACAAGATGCCTTGTGGCATGAGAAGGTGGAGGTGGGTTGATTAGAAAAGGTAGTGAGTGGTGGGATGAAGAAGGTAAGATTTTAGATTGAAAGAGAAGAGAGCAGTCATTGGACAATTTTTGCAAGGGAAAAAATGCCAATGATTGGAGAGGTATAAAAAAAGAGGCAGGAGGTAGAGAAAGTTGCAAGAGTGAAAAAGAAGGGCAAATGAGAATTGGTGTAGAGAGTATCTTAAATTTCAGGAAGAATAAAAAGATGTTTTGGAAGGAGGTAAATAAGTGCGTAAGACAAGAGCAAATGGGAACTTCAGTGAAGGGGCTAATGGTAGGTGATAACATGTAGTGTGATATAGGAGATGGGAGTTATTATTCTAAGGTTGTTTGAATGTTTGGATGATAGAGTGGCAGAACTAAAGGTGTTTTGGTTCGAGGTGGTGTGCAAAGTGGAGGGTGAAAATGATTTGGTAATAAAGAAGAGGTAGAGTAAAAGCTTACGAAAGATGAAAGCCGCAAGGCCAGCAAGGTTTGGATTATTGCAGTGGAATTTATTAAAAGGGGGTGACTGATTTATAGACTGGTTGGTAAGGTTATTTATTGTATGTATGATTCATGGTGAGGTGCGAGGATTGGAGGAAGCTTGCATAGTGCCATTGTACAAAGCAAAGGGGATAAATGAGATGCTCAATTACAGAGGTCTAAAGTATTGTTGAGTATCCTAAATTATATGGGAGGAATTGATTGAAGAGGTGAAGGGCATTTAAAGAGTAACAGACAGGGAAGAGCAGTGTGGTTTCCGAAGTGGTAAAGGAATGTGTGGATCAGGTGTTTGCTTTGAAGAATGTAATGTGAAAATACTTAGAAAAACAAATGGATTTGTATGTTAGCATTTATGGATATGAGAAGGCATATGATAGAGTTGATCGAGATTGCTCTTGGAAGGTATTAAAGAATATATGGTGGGGAGGCAGTTGATCAGAAGCAAGTTTGAAAGTTCTCTTACTACGAGGATGTAAGGCATGTGTACGTGTAGGAAGACGGGAAGTGTTTGGTATATCAGTGAATGTAGGTTTGCGGCAGGGGTGTTGTTATATGTCTCCATGGTTGTTTAATTTGTTTATGGATGGGTGTTGTTTGGGAGGTATGCAAGAGTCCTGGAAAGAGGGGCAAGTATGAAGTCTGTTGGGGATGAGAGTGATTGGGAAGTGGAGTCAGTTGTTGGTTGTTTGCTGGATGATACAGAGCTGGTGGAAGATTCAAGTGGAAAGCTGCAGATGATGGTGACCTGAGTTTGGAAAAGTGTGGAAAGAAGAAAGTTAAGAGTAAATGTGAATAAGAGCAAGGTTATTAGGTTTACAGTAGGGTTAAGGGTCAAGTTCAATTGGGGGTGGTTTGAATGGAGAAAAACTGGAGGAAGTGAAGTGTTTTAGATATCTGGGAGTGGATCTGGCAGCGGATGGAAACATGGAAGCGGAAGTGGATATAGGGTTTGGGGGAGGGGGCGGAAAATTGGGGGAGCCTAGAAGAATGTGTGGAAGTCGCAGAAAATTATCTGGGAAAGCAAAAATGGGTATGTTACTCCAATGAATAGTGGTTGCTTCCAAAACAATGTTTTATGGTGGAGGGTTGGATATGGATAGAGTGTGCGCAGGAGGATGGATGTGTGAAATGAGTGTTTTGGGACAATTGTGTGGTGTGAGGTGTATTGAGCGAGTTAAGTCAAGTAAGGGTAAGAGAGATGAGTGGGAAATAAAAAGAGCATGGTGAGAGCGCAGAAGAGGGTCGTTTGAAATTGGTTGGTCACATGGAGAGACTGAGTGAGGAAAGATCTGACCAAGAGGATATATGTGGCGGAGGAGGAGGGTACGAGGAGAAGAGGGAGACAAATTGGAGATGGAAAGATGAGACGTAAAAGATTTTGTGTGATCTTGGAGCGCTGAAACATGCAGTGCGGCGTGATAGGGGGGCAAAGAATAGGAGTTGAATTGGAGCGATTGGTATACCGGGGTTGACTGCTGTCAGTGGATTGATCTAAGGCATGGGTTATGGGGGTGGGGTTGGCCATTTCTTTTCGTCTGGTTTCCTTGCGCTACCACGCCAAACGAGGAGGGACAGCGAAAAGCAAAAAAAAAACAGTATATATTTATTTTTATATCTATATATATATATATATATCATATATATTATATATTATATATATATATATTTATTACTTATTTTGATTTCTCCGCGTCTCCTGTGTTAGGGAGGTAGCGCAAGGAAAAAGACTTAAGAATGGCCCAACCACCCACATAAACTATGTATATAATACATGTCCACACATGCAAACTATACTTACTATACTATCTCAACATATCCATATATATACGCACACAGAATATTACATATAACTATTAACAGGTACATAATTCATACTGTCTGCCTTTATTCATTTCCCTTCGCACCCACCACCACATGAAATAACACCCCCTCCCCCTCATGTGCGCAAACGGTAGCACTAGCGAAAAGTAAAACAAAGGCACATTCGTTCAACTCAGTCTCTAGCTGTCAAGGAATATGCACCGAAAACAACAGATCCCTTTCCAATCCAGGTTCACAGAACTTTCATGTTTTCCCCAGATGCTTCACCATAACTGGTTCAATCCATTGACAGCCACATTGACCCTGGTATACACATCTTCCAATTTACCTCTATTCTTTGCACACCTTTCACATCCTGCATGTTCAGGCCCCGATAACTCAAAATATTTTTCAATTTCTTTTTCCATCTTTCCACCTCCAATTTGGTCTCCCACTTATTGTTCCTCACCTACTGGACTCATATATCCTCTTTATGACTTTCCTCACTCATTTTCTCCATTGTGAACAACCATTTCAAAACACCCTATTCTGCTCCTCTCAACCTCACACGTTTTATTACCACACTCTCTCTTTCCCTTTCATTAACTTACTTGTTTAACCACCTCAACCACATATTATCCTTCAAACATTCATTTCCAACACATCCACCCTCCTCACACAAACTTGTCTATAGCCCACACCTTACAACCATATAACATTGTTGGAACACCCCTATTCTTCAAACTAACAATTTTTGTATCGAGATAATGTTCCTCGACTTTACACATTCTTCAACGCTTCCAGAACTTTTGCCCTCCCAACCTATAAATTCTCTCTGCTTCCAATGGTTCCATCCGCTGCCAAAACACTCCCAGGATATCTCTAAACACTTCGCCTTCCTCCACGTTTTTCTCCATAAAAACTTACCTCCCAATAGACTTGACCTCCACCTTACTGATACCTAATAACCGCTCTTATTCACATTTACTCTCAGCTTTCTTCTTCACCACATTTACCAAACTCAGTCACCAGCTTCTGCGGTTTATCACAAGAATCAGCCACCAGCTGTATCATCAGCGAACAACAACTGACTCACTTCCAAGCTGTCTCATCTACAACAGACTGCATACTTTGCCCTCTTTCCAAAACTCTTGCATTCACCTCCCTAACAACCCCATCCATAAACAAATTAAACAACCATGGAAAGACATCACTCACCCTTGCCGCAAACCTGCTTCACTTGGAGGACAAATCACTTTTCCACTCTTCCTACACGCACACATGCCTTACAATCTCAAATACATTCTTCAAGCAAACACTGACCCACACATCCTCTACCACTTCTGAAACCACATGCTATTCCCCAATCTGATGCTCTGTAATGCCTTCACCCTCTCAATCAATACCCTTCCATATAATTTTCCAAGGAATACTTCAACAAACTTATACCTCATACATTTGAGCACTCACTTTTATCCCTTTGCCTTTGTCAAGGCACTATGCTTGCATTCTGCCAATACCGCAGGCACCTCACATGAGTATACAGGCATTGAATAACCTACCCAAACCAGTCAACAATACAGTCATCCCTTTTTTAATAAATTCCTCTCTGCATAGACCTTCCAAACAAGCTGCCTTGCCGGCTTTCATCTTCACAAGCTCTTTACTAAATCTTCACTGTTTCACAATTCATTTCCCTAAACCCTCTCCTTTGCACCCCACTCTCTATCAAAACACCCTATATCTGCCACTCTATCATCAAACAATTCACAAACCTTCAAAACACTCACTCCATCTCCTCACTTCCACTACTTGTTATCACCTCCCCAATAGGCCGCCCTCAGGAAGTTTCCATTTGTTCACTTCGTCTTACACACTTTATGTACCTCCTTCCCAAATAGTTTTTTAACTCCCTAGTAATTAATGACTACTCTCTCTCCCCAACTTCATTTGCCCTTTTTTCACCTCTTGCACCTTTCTCTTGGACCTCCTGCCTCGTTCTTTTGTTACATTCTCTCAGTAATTTGCATTATTTCCATGCAAAAATTGGTCCTAATGCCTCTCTTTCTCTTTTCACTAATAATCTTACTTTCACATTTTGTCCACATCACTACCCTTTCTATTCTGCAATCTCCATGCTTCTAATGCCACAAGCATCTTTTGCGTAATCCATCACTGCTTCCCTATATACTTCCAATTCCCTCCCCAAAATCCCCTTACGTCTTTGTTTCAAACTTTTTTCCATCCTGTAATCAAGTCTGCCATGGTACTTCCTCACAAGTCTCCTTCCAAGATCACTTACTTCTCTCACTCTTTTCACCCCAACGATTTCTGTTTCTTTTCTGAATACCTCTACAAATCTTACTTTGCCTTCCACAAGGATAATGGATAAGACATCCCTCCAGTTGAACTCTTAGGCACATTAACATCAAAAAGTCTCTCTTTCGTGTGCCTAATCAATAAACACGTAATCAGTAAACTCTCTGGCCATCCCTCCTACTTACATATGTATACTTATGTATAGCTCTCTTTTTTAAACCAGGTATTTACCCATTCACAGATCCTTTTTCAGCACAAAATGTACAAGCTCTTCACCATTTCAATTAACAACACTGAACACCCATGTAACCAAAGATTCCTCAACTGCCACATTATCCCCTTGCATTCAATTCACATCACTATACCAGTCTTGTGCATCAAAACTACTACACACTCACCTGCTGCTCAAAACAACTTGCCTTCTTGATATTTCTCTCATGCAAGGAGCACATGCACCAGTAATCACCCATCTTCTCATCCCTTTCAGTTTTACCCATATAATCTAGAGTTTACTTTCTTCACTCTATTCACTACTACCACCACTCCTGTCTCAGGAGTAGTGGCTACTTCTTCCCTTGATCTTGTCTATGAATAACCCCTGACTGTACTCAAGACATTACCCAAACCATCTTTCTTTACATGAGCTTCGTTACACTCAGAGCCAAAAGGATCCAGTTCCTTCTTCAAACATACTCCTATTCCTCTTTTTTTCTCATCTTGTTTAACATCAACACACATTTAGACACCCCATTATGCAGCCTTCGATGGTGGTGAGTACTCAGGTGACTCCTTTTCTGTTCTCCCTTTTAGAAAGTTAAATACAGGAGGGAGGGGTTTCCAGGTCCCCCACTTCAGTCCCTTTAGTCGCTTTTACAACACGTGAGGAATGCATGGGAAGTATTCGTTCTCCCCTATCCCTGGGATTGGGGGAGAAATGAATAATAATAAATTATATATATTATATATATCCTGGGGATAGGGGCAGACGAATACTTAACCGCATTCATCACGTTGTGTAGAAGGCGACTAAAGGGGACGGGAGCAGGGGGGCCAGAAACCCTCCCCTCATTGTTTCTCTTTTAAATAGGGGAAAATAGGAAGACAGGAGTCTCGCGAGGAGTGCTCATCCTCCTCGAAGGCTCAGGGTTGGGGTGTCTGGTAATGTGTGTGGATGTAACAAGATGACGAAAATAAGGTGGGGGGGGGGGGGAGGTGAATAGGTAGTATGTTTGGAAAGGGAACCTGTTATCTTTTGGCTCTGATGAAAGAAGCTCAAGGGTAAAGGGAAGAGTGGTTTGGGAATATATTGGGAAGTAAAGTCGGAGGGTTAGTCATGAGGACAAGAGCTAAGGGAAGGAGTAGAACTACTTCCTGAATCAGGAGTTGTGGGAGTATGTGAATTGAGTGTAGAAAAGTAAAATTCTAGCACTGATTGGGTGGTAAAACTGAAAGTGGATGGAGAGTATGGGTGATTATTGGTGCATATGCACCTGGGCAATGAGTAGAATAGATCATGCAAGAGGCAAGTTGTTTTGGGAGCAGCTGAATGAGTGTGTTAGTGGTTTTGATGCAAATAGACCGGGTCTATAGTGTAGGGGGGATTTGAATGCAAAGGTGAGTAATGTGGCAGTTGGGGGATAATTGGTTTTCATGGGGTGTTCAGTGTTGTAAATGAGCGAAATGGTGATGAGCTTGGTAGATTTATGTGCTGAAAAAGGGACTGGTGATTGGGATTCCTGGTTTTAAAAAGCGAGATATACATAAGTATTGTATGTTAAGTAGGAGAGATGGCCAGAGTGCATTATTGGATTTTAAGTGTTGTTAATTGATAGACGCACGGAAAGAGAGATTTTGGATGTTAATGTGCTGTGAGGAGCAACTGGAGGGATGTCTGGTTCATTTCATCTGTGGAGGCGAAGGTGGAGATTTGTGGGGGTTTTCAGAAAAAGATAGAGAGAATTTTGGGGTGAAGAGAGTGGTGAGAGAAAGTGAGCTTGGGAAGGAAGACTTTGTTGTGGGATGTACCAGGTGAGACTGAGTACAGATGGAAAAAAGGTAGAGAACAAAGGAGGTAAGGGGAGTGGGAGAGTGGGGGAGGTTGGGATGCTATTTTAGGGAAGCAGTGAGGGCTTGACAGCAAAAGATGCTTGTGGGCATGAGAAGTGTGGGAGGGGGTTGATTAGAAAAGGTAGTGAGTGGTGGGATATGAAGAAGTAAGGATTAATAGTGAAGAGAAGAGAGAGCTTTTGGACAATTTTTGCAGGGAAAAAAATGCAAATGAGTGGGAGGAGGTATAAAAGAACGACAGGCAGGTGGTAGAGAACGTTGAAGGGGGTGAAAAGAGGGCCTGAATGAGAATTGGTGTGAGAGAGTATCATTAAATTTCAGGAAGAAGAAAAAGAAGATGTTTTGGAAGGAGGTAAATAAAGTGCTCGTAAGCAAGGGAGCAAATGGGAACTTCAGTGAAGGGGCTAATGGGGAGGTGGATAACAAGTAGTGGTGATATGAGGAGATGGTTAAGAGAGTTTTTGAAGGTTTGTTGAAAGGTGTTTGATGTGAGTGGCACGATTGGGTGTTTTGGTCGAGGTGGTGTGCAAGTGGAGGGTGAAAATGATTTGGTAATAGAGAAGAGGTAGTAAAAGCTATTTACGAAGATTGATAAGCGGCAAGGCAGAGGTTTGGAGGTATTGCAGTTGGAATTTATAAAAAGGGGGTGACTGTATTCATTGAATGGTTGGTAAGGATATTTATTGTATGTTGATTCATGTGAGGTGAGGTGAGGAGATTGGCCGGAATGCTTGCATCAGTGCCATTGTACAAAGGCAAAGTTATTAAGTAGTGATTGTGCTCAAATTACAGGAGGTATAAGTTTGTTGAGTTATGCCTGGAACTTACTATGGGAGGGTATTGATGAGAGGGTGAAGCATGTACAGAGTATCAGGATGGGGAAGGGAAGAGCAGTGTGTTTCAGGAAAGTGGTAGAGGATGTGTTGATCAGGTGTTTGCTTTGAAGAATGGATGTGAGAAAACTTAGAAAAACAAATGGATTTGTATGTAGCATTTATGGATATGAGAAGGCATATGATAGGTTGATAGAGATGATTTGTGTACGGTTTTAAGAATTATGGTGTGGGAGCAAGTCTGTTAGAAGCGTGAAAAGTTTTTATCGAGGATTAACCATGATGTAACGTTAAGGAAGAGAGGAAAGTGATTAGTTCACAGTGAATGTAGGTTTGTGCAGGGGTGTGTGATTCTCCATGGTTGTTTGATTTTGGTTTTGTGATGTGTTTTTAGTGGGAGTGTATGCAAGAGTTTTGGAAAAGGGCAAGTATGAAGTCTGTTGTGGATGAGAGAGCTTGGGAAGTGAGTCCCCAAGTTGTTGTTCGCTGATGATTACAGCACTGGTGGCTGAAGTTCATGTGAAGAAACTGCAGAAGCTGGTGACTGATTTTGGTAAAGTTTGAAAGAAGAAAGTTAAGAGTAAATGGAATAAGAGCCAGGTTTTAGGACAGTAGGTTGAGGGTCCAAATCAATTTGGGAGGTAAGTTTAATGGAGAAAAACTGGAGTAAGTAAAGTGTTTTTTCAGATATCTGGGAGTAGGATCGGCAGCGATGAACCAATGGAAGCGGAAGTGAATCATAGGTGGGAGGGGCGAAAATCCTGGTAGCCTTGAAGAATGTGGGAAGTCAAGACATATCTCGGAAAGCAAAAATGCTATGTTTGAAGGAATAGTGGTTCCCACAATGTTGTGTGGTTGGAGCGTGGCTATGGATAAGTTGTTGCGCAGAGTTTGTTGTGCTGGAAATAGATGTTTAAGGACAATATGTGTGTGAGGTGGTTTGAGTAAGTAGTTAAGAGTAAAGAATGTTGAAATAAAAGACGTGGTGAAAGCAAAAAGGTGTTTTGAAATGGTTTGGCACAAATAAATGGAGAAATGAGTGAGAAAAGATTGACCAAGAGGATATATGAGTCGGAAGCTGATGGAACAGGAGAAGTGGAACTAATTGGGAGGGAAAGATGGATGAAAAAGATTTTGAGTGATTGGGGCCTGAACATGCAGAGGTTGAAGGCGTGCAAGGAATAGAGTGAATGGATCGGATGTGGTATACTGGAGTTTGGCACGTGCTGCAAGGAATGGGGCCATTTGTTGTCTTTTCCTAGCGCTACCTTGCAACACATGAGGGGATGGATGTTTATACAAAGTTGGGCGAGGGGCGATGGGAATTGAATAAAGGCAGACTGTGAAATGTGTGCTTGGAGTATATATGTAAGTGTCTGTGTGGTGTATATGTATGTTATATATTGAAGTGTATGGGTATGTATATTTGCTGTGTGACTTGTATGTATATACTTGTTATGGGTGGGTTGGCCATTTCTTTCTCGGTTTCCTTGCACTACCTCGAAAAACGTGGGAGATAAGCGACTAAGCAAAATAAATAAATTATTAAATCTGTGTTGAATGTATGTGTATGGGCATATATAGTATATTTATGTGTAATGAGTGGATGGCCATTCTTCATCTGATTCCTGGCAACCACCTCTCTGACACAGAAACAGAATCAAGTATAATGAGTCTAAAATTAAAAAAGAATTATAACTTCATTTATCTTTATACTTGATCGCTGATTCCTGCATCAGCAAGGTACACCCAGAAACAGGATATTGCCACCCACCCCGCACACACACAAACACACGCACACACAAAAACACACACTCACTCACTCTCACACATCACACTCACACCACACAACACACACACTCACACACCCCCACACACACACACAACCACACAAAACTACACACACAACACACACACACACACACACACACACACACACACACCACACAGACACATATATTTTTTTTATTTTATTTTGCTTTGTCGCTGTCTCCCGCGTTTGGCGAGGTAGCGCAAGAACAGACGAAAGAAATGGCCCAATCCCACCCCCATACACATGTAATAAACAAAACGTCCACACACCCAAATACACATACCTATAGTCATCTCAATGTACACATATATTATACAACAAACAACACATACATAATACCCATGCGACACAATTCACACTGTCTGCCGTTATGCATTCATCACCACCTCGCCACACATGAATACCATCCACCTCCCCCCATGTGTGCGAGGTAAGCGAGGAAAAGAATACAAAGGCCCCATTCGTTCACACCTCAGTCTCCAAGCTGTCATGCAATTATACCCGAAACCACAGCTCCCCTCCCACATCCAGGCCCCCCCACACCCGTCATGCCCAACCCCAGACCTCCATATATAACATATAAAAAATAAATAAAAAATATATCGATATAAAAAAATATATATATATAAAATATATATAACAACTTTGTTCGCTGTCCCTCCCACGTTAGGAGGATCACAAGGAATCAGACAAAAGAACGCCCAACCCCCACACATACACATTATATAACATAAATGCCCATACATGTACATATACATTCCTATCCATTTCAACATATCCTTACATATACATACCCAAACATTATACATATATCCACATATACATAATTCATACATGCTGCCTTCCAATCCATTCTCGCCGCCACCTCCGGTGGGGGAATGGGAGTATCAGTATTTCAGTGTTTGATGGAAGTGAGAACAGCTTGCGGAGGTGTGTGCCTGAAAAAGACTGGTGTTAGGAACATACATATACCATACATATATATTTTAATTATTTTTTATTATACTTTGGTCCGCTTTCACCCGCTTTGCGAGGTAGCCAGGAAACAGACGAAAGAAATGCCCAACCCCCCCCCCCTACACATGTATATACATACGTCCACACATGCAAATCAACAACCTACACAGCTTTCCATGTTACCCAGACGGCTTCACATGCCCTGCTCAATTCCACTGACAGTCAACGTCAACCCCGTATACACATCGCTCCAATTCACTCTATTCCTTGCCTTCCTTTCCACAACCCTCCGGCATGTTCAGGCCCCGATCACACAAAATCTTTTTCCACTCCATCTTTTCACCTCGCAAATTTGGTCTCCCTCTTCTCCTTGTTCCCTCCACCTCCGACACATATATCCTCTTGTCAATCTTTCCACACTCATCCTCTCCATGTGCCCAACACCACTTCAAAACACCCTCTTTTTGCTCTCTCAACCACGTCACTTTTTTATTTTTCCCCACATCTCTCTTACCCTTACGTATAACTCGTCAAACAACCTCAAACCACACATTTCCTCAAACATCTCATTTCCAGCACATCCAGCCTCCTGCGCACAACTCTATCCATAGGCCCACGCCTCGCAACCATACAACATTGTTGGAACCACTATTCCGTCAAACATACCCTTTTTGCTTTCCGAGATAATGGTTCTCGACTCCACACATTCTTCAAGGCCCCCAGGATTTTTGCCCCCCCCCCACCCTATATCCACTTCCGCTTACCATGGTTCCATCCCTGCCAATCCCCACTCCCAATATCTAAAACTCTTCACTCTCAATTTTTCTCCATTCAAACTCACCTCCCAATTGACTTGACCCTCAACCCTACTGTACCAATAACCTTGCTCTTATTCACATTACTCTTAACTTTCTTCTTCCACACACTTTTCCAAACTCAGTCACCAGCTTATATAATATATAAAAATATATAATTCTTTTATATATAGATATATAATATATTTATAAATATAAATATATATATCTTTTTCTTTCTTTCAAACTATTCGCCATTCCGCATTAAGTGAGGTATCATTAAGAACAGAGTACTGGCTTTGAGGAATATCATCAAACAGGCCCCTTCTCAGATCTTCTTTTAGAAAAATTTGATAAAAAAAAAGGGAGGAATACCACCCCCTGCTCCCCCCTCCCTCTCCATATATATATGGGAGCATGGGCTGGAAATCCTCCCCCTCTCAGTTTTTTAATTTTCCAAAGAGGGTATAGGAGAAGGAAGCGCGCCAGGTGGGATTTCCCTCGGGGGTCCAGTCCTCTGTTCTTAACGCTACACACCCAAGCAGGAAATGGCGAAGAGTATAAAGTAATATATATATATAATTCTATCATACTTGGGTCCCTGTCTCCCGCCTTAGTGAGGTCGCCAAGGAAACAGACAAAAGAATGCCCTACCCACCACATACACTGTATAAAATTTACACATCCACACACCACATATACATCTCAACGTATACATAGATATACACACACAACATATACATATATATACACAGTACATAATTCATACGTTCCTAGCCCTTATACATTCCTGTTTTATTTGTTTTAACATTTAATCGGTATTTCAATTTTCTTAATTTAATCGATACTATTTGTTCTGTTTTTTTTCTTTTAGTTATTTTATTCAATAATATAGTATCATTATTTATTATTTTCAGTTTATTTTTTTTAAATTTTATTACGATAATTTGTTTTAAATTTTTTACTATATTTTGTTGTATAATTTTAATTTTTCATGTTTTTTCAAAATTTTTACTAATAATTCTTTGTTAATATTAGAGTTATTATTAATATATTTTTTCTTAGTTTTTTGTATTTTTTTTGTTTGTATTACTTTTGTATTAGTTATTAAATTTTTTATATTATAGAATGATTCATCTCTTTTTCCTGGTGATACTTTGTTCCTTTTAATTTTTTGTTTTATAGTTAGTTTAGATTAGATTTTTGTATAAACTTTAATATTCTGCCACCCTGCACACATGAATAAAAACCCCCCCTCCC
Organism: Panulirus ornatus; assembly: GCF_036320965.1. NCBI lineage: Eukaryota > Metazoa > Arthropoda > Malacostraca > Decapoda > Palinuridae > Panulirus > Panulirus ornatus. Next base: position 19,700,684 of record NC_092264.1, read on the forward strand.
CCCAAGATACATACAAAATATACGTAGGCAGTAGCAAGTCGGCTCTTTTGCAAGATATTAACCTGAGTTACCACTAGTAAAGAAAAGAAATCCCGTTGGTAAGCATTTTTTTTTTTATTTTTTTTTATTTTTTTTTTTTTTTAAATTTGGATTTTCCCTAAAACACATTTCTATTAACAGTTAAATTTTTGAAAGGGCACCTGCCCAGACATTGCATGCTCCTTGGATATAAGAGCCATGGCAGCAAATATCATCCATAGGATAGAATGAATTACAATGGCATGGATAAAAGTTTAACAAGAAAATAATATATAATATATTTTTTTTCTTTTTTTTTGTCGCTGTCTCCCGCGTTTGCGAGGTAAGCGCAAGGAAACGACGAAAGAAATGGCCCAACCCACCCCCATACACAGGGTATATACATACTTCCACACACGCAAATCTACATACCTTCACTGTCTTTCCAGGGTTTTTACCCCAGCCGCTTTCACATGCCCCTGATTCAATCCACTGACAGCACGTCAACCCCGGAATAACCACATCGATCCAATTCACTCTATTCTGCCTCCTTTCACCCTCCTGCATGTTCAGGCCCCGATCACAAAAAAATCTTTTTTCACATCCATCTTTCCACCTCCAATTTGGTCTCCCACTTCTCCTCGTTCCCTCCACCTCGTCACAATATCCTCTTGTCAATCTTTCCCACTCTATTCTCTCCATGTTCCCAAACGCATTCCAAAACACCCTCTCTGCACTCTCAACCATGCTCATTTTATTCCCAACATCTCTCTAGCCGTACGTTACTTACGCGATCAAACCACCTCAACACACATAGTCCTCAAACATCTCATTTCCAGCACATCCATCCTCCTTCCTGCCATCCGTGCGCACAACTCTAATCCATAGAGCCCACCGCCTCCATCGCCTCGCACAACATACAACATTGTAGGAACCACTATTCCTTCAAAAATCCCATTTTTTTTTTTTGCTTTCCTAGAATAAATGTTCGTCTCGCTCTCAGTTTCTCGACTTACCCACCCAACACATTCTTCAAGGGGTCCCAGGATTTTCTTCCTTCGTCGCCCCACCTCCCCCCAACAATCCCCCCTCCCCACCCCACCCTATGATCCCACTTTTCCTTATTTCTCCTGTCCGCTTTCCATGCTTTTCCACTCCCACTTTCCATTCCATCTCCGCTGTCCCAAGATCCCTTCCCAGATATCTAAAACACTTTATTACTTCCGCCAGCAGTTTTTTGTCTCCTTTTTTCCCCATTTCCTTCTCTTCTTCCTTCCTTTTTTCTTCTCTCCATTCAAACTTATCCTCCCAATTGAGCTTGACCCACAACCCTACTGTACCTAATAACCTTGCTCTTATTCCCACATTTACCTCTTAGCTTACTTCATTTTCCACCCACAGACACAACTTTACCAAACTCAGTCACCAGCTTCTGCAAGTTTCCTCACATGAAGCAAGTCAGCCACACATCTGTATCATCAGCGAACAACAAAACGTACCCTCCACATCAACTTTCCCAAGCCTTCTCAATCCCTTATCCTATATCCCCCACCAGAACTTCATACTTGCCCCTCTTTCCAAAACTCTTCAATTTACCCTCCCTAACAAACACCGCCCACCATAAACAAATTAACAAACCATAGAGACATAAAATCAACACCCAAAACACACCCCTTGCCCCCAGCAAACCTACATTCACTAGAACCAATCAACTTTTTCCTCTCTTACCTACAACCACAGTACACATGCATTAACCAGCCTTACATCCTCGATAAAAACTTTTCCACCCATCAAAATCCATCAACACTCGTGCTTCTAAACAAACTTGCCTCCCACACCAGATATTCCTGAATATCTATACACATACCGCCCTTCCACCCCCCCCCCAACGAAGAGCAGCTCTATCAACCATCTAATCATATGCCGTCTCATTCTTCTTTTCGCTCCCCTCCCCAGCATCCATAAAAAGCTACAAATACAAATTCCAATCCCCAACCAATCTCCCATTTTTGTTTTCTTGCCCCTCAGCTCCCTGCTCTCCCCCTTTTTTGGTGGCCCTCCCCTTTTCTTCTTGCCCTTCTTTTTTTTTTTTTGCTTTTTTTTTTTCTATAAAAAGAATCTTATCTATTCTTTTTGCTAAGTATTTTGTTCACTTCCTCCCTCCTCACAAATAACCTCCTACCAAATTCTTTCAAAAGAATAAAAAGAGCAAAAAAACAAAAAAAAACCAAACACCTGAATCATGTAAATTACACAACACTGGATCCACCACCCCTATTCCCCTCCACAACCCCCCACGCCATCAAAAAACAACAAAAACAAAACATTTAAAACAAATCCACAACAAAACATATTGAATTCCTCAGATTTCCCTCCCTCTACCTCACCTCTCTATCACCTCTCTATCCACTTCTGAAAACCACGATACTGCTCTCTTTTTTCTTTTCCCCATAGTTTATAAATTTTTTGCTGATGCTCTGTACATGCCTTCACCCTCTCAATCAATACCCTCCCATATAATTTACCAGGAATACTCAACAAACTTATACCTCTGTAATATATATATATATATATATATATATATATATATATATATATATATATATATATATATATATATATACATATATATATATATGGGAGGGGGGCTGGAAATCCTCCCCTCTCATTTTTTTTTAATTTTTCAAAAGAAGGAACAGAGAAGGGGGCCAGGTTAGGATATTCCCTCAAAGGCCCAGTCCTCCATTCTTAACCCTGCCTCACTAATTGCGGGAAATGGCGAATAGTATGAAAGAAAAAGAGTTTGAATGGTGAAAAACTGGAGGAAGTGAAGTGTTTTAGATATCTGGGAGTGGATCTGTCAGCGGATGGAACCATGGAAGCGGAAGTGGATCATAGGGTGGGGGAGGGGGCGAAAATTTTGGGAGCCTTGAAAAATGTGTGGAAGTCGAGAACATTATCCCGGAAAGCAAAAATGGGTATGTTTGAAGGAATAGTAGTTCCAACAATGTTGTATGGTTGCGAGGCGTGGGCTATGGATAGAGTTGTGCGCAGGAGGATGGATGTGCTGGAAATGAGATGTTTGAGGACAATGTGTGGTGTGAGGTGGTTTGATCGAGTAAGTAACGTAAGGGTAAGAGAGATGTGTGGAAATAAAAAGAGCGTGGTTGAGAGAGCAGAAGAGGGTGTTTTGAAATGGTTTGGGCACATGGAGAGAATGAGTGAGGAAAGATTGACCAAGAGGATATATGTGTCGGAGGTGGAGGGAACGAGGAGAAGAGGGAGACCAAATTGGAGGTGGAAAGATGGAGTGAAAAGGATTTTGTGTGATCGGGGCCTGAACATGCAGGAGGGTGAAAGGAGGGCAAGGAATAGAGTGAATTGGAGCGATGTGGTATACAGGGGTTGGCGTGCTGTCAGTGGATTGAATCAAGGCATGTGAAGCGTCCGGGGTAAACCATGGAAAGCTGTGTAGGTATGTATATTTGCGTGTGTGGACGTGTGTATGTACATGTGTATGGGGGGGTTGGGCCATTTCTTTCGTCTGTTTCCTTGCGCTACCTCGCAAACGCGGGAGACAGCGACAAAGTATAAAGAAAAAAAAAATATATATATATATATATATATTTTTTTTTTTTTTTTCAAACTATTCGCCATTTCCCACGTTAGCGAGGTAGCGTTAAGAACAGAGAACTGGGCCACTGAGGGAATATCCTCACCTGGCCCCCTTCTCTGTTCCCTCTTTTGGAAAATTAAAAAAAAAAGAAAAAAAAAAAAAAATAATTGAGAGGGGAGGATTTCCAGCCCCCCCGCTCCCTCCCCTTTTAGTCGCCTTCTACGACACGCAGGGAATACGTGGGAAGTATTCTTTCTCCCCTATCCCCAGGGATAAATATATATTTCTTTCTTTCATACTATTCGCCATTTCCCGCGTTAGCAAGGTAGCGTTAAGAACAGAGGACTGGGCCTCTGAGGGAATGTCCTCACCTGGCCTCGTTCTCTGTTCCTTCTTTTGGAAAATCAAAAAAAAACAAGAGGGGAGGATTTCCAGCCCCCCGCTCCCTCCCCTTTTAGTCGCCTTCTACGACACGCAGGGAATACGTGGGAAGTATTCTTTCTCCCCTATCCCCAGGGATATATATATATATATATATATATATATATATATATATATATATATATATATATATATATAAAGGTGCAAGAGGTGAAAAAAAGGGCAAATGAGAGTTGGGTGAGAGAGTATCATTAAATTTTAGGGAGAATAAAAAGATGTTCTGGAAGGAGGTAAATAAAGTGCGTAAGACAAGGGAGCAAATGGGAACTTCAGTGAAGGGCGCAAATGGGGAGGTGATAACAAGTAGTGGTGATGTGAGAAGGAGATGGAGTGAGTATTTTGAAGGTTTGTTGAATGTGTTTGATGATAGAGTGGCAGATATAGGGTGTTTTGGTCGAGGTGGTGTGCAAAGTGAGAGGGTGAAAATGATTTGGTAAATAGAGAAGAGGTAGTAAAAGCTTTGCGGAAGATGAAAGCCGGCAAGGCAGCAGGTTTGGATGGTATTGCAGTGGAATTTATTAAAAAAGGGGGTGACTGTATTGTTGACTGGTTGGTAAGGTTATTTAATGTATGTATGACTCATGGTGAGGTGCCTGAGGATTGGCGGAATGCGTGCATAGTGCCATTGTACAAAGGCAAAGGGGATAAGAGTGAGTGCTCAAATTACAGAGGTATAAGTTTGTTGAGTATTCCTGGCAAATTATAAGGGAGGGTATTGATTGAGAGGGTGAAGGCATGTACAGAGCATCAGATTGGGGAAGAGCAGTGTGGTTTCAGAAGTGGTAGAGGATGTGTGGATCAGGTGTTTGCTTTGAAGAATGTATGTGAGAAATACTTAGAAAAGCAAATGGATTTGTATGTAGCATTTATGGATCTGGAGAAGGCATATGATAGAGTTGATAGAGATGCTCTGTGGAAGGTATTAAGAATATATGGTGTGGGAGGCAAGTTGTTAGAAGCAGTGAAAAGTTTTTATCGAGGATGTAAGGCATGTGTACGTGTAGGAAGAGAGGAAAGTGATTGGTTCTCAGTGAATGTAGGTTTGCGGCAGGGGTGTGTGATGTCTCCATGGTTGTTTAATTTGTTTATGGATGGGGTTGTTAGGGAGGTAAATGCAAGAGTCCTGGAAAGAGGGGCAAGTATGAAGTCTGTTGGGGATGAGAGAGCTTGGGAAGTGAGTCAGTTGTTGTTCGCTGATGATACAGAGCTGGTGGCTGATTCATGTGAGAAACTGCAGAAGCTGGTGACTGAGTTTGGTAAAGTGTGTGAAAGAAGAAAGTTAAGAGTAAATGTGAATAAGAGCAAGGTTATTAGGTACAGTAGGGTTAAGGGTCAATTCAATTGGGAGGTGAGTTTGAATGGAGAAAAACTGGAGGAAGTGAAGTGTTTTAGATATCTGGGAGTGGATCTGGCAGCGGATGGAACCATGGAAGCGGAAGTGGATCATAGGGTGGGGGAGGGGGCGAAAATTCTGGGAGCCTTGAAGAATGTGTGGAAGTCGAGAACATTATCTCGGAAAGCAAAAATGGGTATGTTTGAAGGAATAGTGGTTCCAACAACGTTTTATGGTTGCGAGGCGTGGACTATGGATAGAGTTGTGCGCAGGAGGATGGATGTGCTGGAAATGAGATGTTTGAGGACAATGTGTGGTGTGAGGTGGTTTGATCGAGTAAGTAACGTAAGGGTAAGAGAGATGTGTGGAAATAAAAAGAGCATGGTTGAGAGAGCAGAAGAGGGTGTTTTGAAATGGTTTGGTCACATGGAGAGAATGAGTGAGGAAAGATTGACCAAGAGGATATATGTGTCGGAGGAGGAGGGAACGAGGAGAAGAGGGAGACCAAATTGGAGGTGGAAAGATGGAGTGAAAAAGATTTTGTGTGATCGGGGCCTGAACATGCAGGAGGGTGAAAGGAGGGCAAAGAATAGAGTGAATTGGAGCGATGTGGTATACCGGGGTTGACCTGCTGTCAGTGGATTGAATCAAGGCATGTGTATGGGGGTGGGTTGGGCCATTTCTTTCGTCTGTTTCCTTGCGCTACCTCGCAAACGAGGGAGACAGCGACAAAGCAAAAAAAAAAAGTATATATATATATATATATATATATATATATATATATATATATATATATATATATATATATATTTATTACTTATTTTGCTTTCTCGCTGTCTCCTGTGTTAGTGAGGTAGCGCAAGGAAACAGACTTAAGAATGGCCCAACCCACCCACATAAACATGTATATACATACATGTCCACACATGCAAATATACATACCTATACATCTCAACATATACATATATATACGCACACAGAAATATACATATATATACACAGGTACATAATTCATACTGTCTGCCTTTATTCATTTCCCATCGCCACCCCACCACACATGAAATAACAACCCCCTCCCCCCTCATGTGCGCAAGGTAGCACTAGGAAAAGACAACAAAGGCCACATTCGTTCACACTCAGTCTCTAGCTGTCATGTAATAATGCACCGAAACCACAGCTCCCTTTCCACATCCAGGTTCCACAGAACTTTCCATGGTTTACCCCAGATGCTTCACATACCCTGGTTCAATCCATTGACAGCACATTGACCCTGGTATACCACATCCTTCCAATTTACTCTATTCTTTGCACACCTTTCACCCTCCTGCATGTTCAGGCCCCGATCACTCAAAATCTTTTTCACTTCATCTTTCCACCTCCAATTTGGTCTCCCACTTCTTGTTCCCTCCACCTCTGACACATATATCCTCTTTATCAGTCTTTCCTCACTCATTTTCTCCATGTGACCAAACCATTTCAAAACACCCTCTTCTGCTCTCTCAACCACACACTTTTTATTACCACACATCTCTCTTACCCTTTCATTACTTACTTGATTAAACCACCTCACACCACATATTATCCTCAAACATCTCATTTCCAACACATCCACCCTCCTCCACACAACTCTGTCTATAGCCCACACCTTACAACCATATAACATTGTTGGAACCACTATTCCTTCAAACATACCCATTTTTGCTATCCGAGATAATGTTCTCGACTTCTACACATTCTTCAACGCTTCCAGAACTTTTGCCCCCTCCCCAACCCTATAATTCACTTCTGCTTCCATGGTTCCATCCGCTGCCAAATCCACTCCCAGATATCTCTAAAACACTTCGCTTCCTCCAGTTTTTCTCCATTCAAACTTACCTCCCAATTGACTTGACCCTCAACCTTACTGTACCTAATAACCCTGCTCTTATTCACATTTACTCTCAGCTTTCTTCTTTCACACACTTTACCAAACTCAGTCACCAGCTTCTGCGGTTTCTCACAAGAATCAGCCACCAGCTCTGTATCATCAGCGAACAACAACTGACTCACTTCCCAAGCTGTCTCATCTACAACAGACTGCATACTTGCCCCTCTTTCCAAAACTCTTGCATTCACCTCCCTAACAACCCCATCCATAAACAAATTAAACAACCATGGAGACATCACTCACCCCTGCCGCAAACCTGCATTCACTGAGGACAAATCACTTTCCACTCTTCCTACACGCACACATGCCTTACATCTCACATACATTCTTCAAAGCAAACACCTGACCCACACATCCTCTACCACTTCTGAAACCACACTGCTCTTCCCCAATCTGATGCTCTGTACATGCCTTCACCCTCTCAATCAATACCCTTCCATATAATTTCCCAGGAATACTCAACAAACTTATACCTCTACAATTTGAGCACTCACTTTTATCCCCTTTGCCTTTGTACAATGGCACTATGCTAGCATTCTGCCAATCCTCAGGCACCTCACCATGAGTCATACATGCATTGAATAACCTTACCAACCAGTCAACAATACAGTCATCCCCATTTTTAATAAATTCCTCTGCAATACCTTCCAAACCAGCTGCCTTGCCGGCTTTCATCTTCCACAAAGCTTTTACTACCTCTTCCCTGTTTCACCAATTCATTCTCCCTAACCCTCTCACTTTGCACACCACTTCGATCAAAACACCCTATATCTGCCACTCTATCATCAAACACATTCAACAAACCTTCAAAACACTCACTCCATCTCCTCACTTCACCACTACTTGTTATCACCTCCCCATTAGCCGCCCTCACGGAAGTTTCCATTTGTTCCCTTGTCTTACACACTTTATGTACCTCCTTCCAAAACGTTTTTTTATTCTCCCTAGAATTTAATGATACTCTCTCTCCCCAACTTTCATTTGCCCTCTTTTTCACCTCTTGCACCTTTCTCTTGACCTCCTGCCTCTTTCTTTTGTACATCTCTCAGTCATTTGCATTATTTCCATGCAAAAATTGTCCTAATGCCTCTCTCTTCTCTTTCACTAATAATCTTACTTCTTTGCCCCACCACTCACTACCCTTTCTAATCTGCACACCTCCCATGCTTCTCATGCCACAAGCATCTTTTGCGTAATCCATCACTGCTTCCCTAAATACTTCCCATTCCTCCCCCACTCCCCTTACGTCCTTTGTTCTCACCTTTTTCCATTCTGTACTCAGTCTCCCCTGGTACTTCCTCACATGTCTCCTTCCCAAGATCACTTACTCTCACCACTCTTTTCACCCCAACATTCTCTGTTCTTTTCTGAAAACCTCTACAAATCTTCACCTTTGCCTCCACAAGATAATGATCAGACATCCCTCCAGTTGCACCTCTTAGCACATTAACATCCAAAAGTCTCTCTTTCGTGTGCCTATCAATTAACACGTAATCCAGTAACACTCTCTGGCCATCCCTCCTACTTACATATGTATACTTATGTATATCTCTCTTTTTAAACCAGGTATTACCAATCACCAGTCCTTTTTCAGCACAAAATGTACAAGCTCTTCACCATTTCCATTTACAACACTGAACACCCCATGTACACCAATTATTCCCTCAACTGCCACATTACTCACCTTTGCATTCAAATCACCCATCACTATAACCCAGTCTTGTGCATCAAAACTACTAACACACTCACTCAGCTGCTCCCAAAACACTTGCCTCTCATGATCTTTCTTCTCATGCCCAGGTGCACATGCACCAGTAATCACCCATCTCTCTCCATCCACTTTCAGTTTTACCCATATCAATCTAGAGTTTACTTTCTTACACTCTATCACATACTCCCACCACTCCTGTCTCAGGAGTAGTGCTACTTCTTCCCTTGCTCTTGTCCTCTGACTAACCCCTGACTTTACTCCCAAGACATTCCCAAACCACTCTTTCCCTTTACCCTTGAGCTTCGTTTCACTCAGAGCCAAAAGATCCAGGTTCCTTTCTTCAAACATACTCCCTATCCCTCCTTTTTTCTCATCTTGTTTACATCCACACACATTTAGACACCCCAATCTGAGCCTTCGAGGAGGATGAGTACTCCCCGCGTGACTCCTTCTTCTGTTTCCCCTTTTAGAAAGTTAAAATACAAGGAGGGAGGGTTTCCAGTCCCCCACTTCCGTCCCCTTTAGTCGCCTTTTACAACACGTGAGGAATGCATGGGAAGTATTCTTTCTCCCCTATCCCCTGGGATAGGGGAGAAATGAATAAATAAATAAAATATATATATATATATATCCCTGGGGATAGGGGAGAAAGAATACTTCCCACGCATTCCTCACGTGTCGTAGAAGGCGACTAAAGGGGACGGGAGCAGGGGGGGCCAGAAACCCTCCCCTCCTTGTATTCTAACTTTCTAAATGGGGAAATAGAAGAAGGAGTCACGCGAGGAGTGCTCATCCTCCTCGAAGGCTCAGGTTGGGGTGTCTAAATGTGTGTGGATGTAACCAAGATGAGAAAAAAGGAGAGATAGGTAGTATGTTTGAGGAAAGGAACCTGTATCTTTTGGCTCTGAGTGAAACGAAGCTCAAGGGTAAAGGGGAAGAGTGGTTTGGGAATATCTTGGGAGTAAAGTCAGGGGTTAGTCAGAGGACAAGAGCAAGGGAAGGAGTAGCACTACTCCTGAATCAGGAGTTGTGGGAGTATGTGATAGAGTGTAAGAAAGTAAATTCTAGACTGATATGGGTAAAACTGAAAGTGGATGGAGAGAGATGGGTGATTATTGGTGCATATGCACCTGGGCATGAGAAGAAAGATCATGAGAGGCAAGTGTTTTGGGAGCAGCTGAATGAGTGTGTTAGTGGTTTTGATGCAAAAGACCGGGTTATAGTGAGGGGTGATTTGAATGCAAAGGTGAGTAATGTGGCAGTTGGGGGAATAATTGGTATACATGGGGTGTTCAGTGTTGTAAATGGAAATGGTGAAGAGCTTGTAGATTTATGTGCTGAAAAAGGACTGGTGATTGGGACTACCTGGTTTAAAAAGCGAGATATACATAAGTATATGTATGTAAGTAGGAGAGATGGCCAGAGAGCATTATTGGATTACGTGTTAATTGATAGACGCACGAAAGAGAGACTTTTGGATGTTAATGTGCTGAGAGGTGCAACTGGAGGGATGTCTGGTCATTATCTTGTGGAGGCGAAGGTGGAGATTTGTGGGGGTTTTCAGAAAAGAAGAGAGAATGTTGGGGTGAAGAGAGTGGTGAGAGTAAGTGAGCTTGGGAAGGAGACTTGTGTGAGGAAGTACCAGGAGAGACTGAGTACAGAATGGAAAAAGGTGAGAACAAAGGAGGTAAGGGGAGTGGGGGAGGAATGGGATGTATTTAGGGAAGCAGTGATGGCTTGCGCAAAAGATGCTTGTGGCATGAGAAGTGTGGGAGGTGGGTTGATTAGAAAAGGTAGTGAGTGGTGGGATGAAGAAGTAAGATTATTAGTGAAAGAGAAGAGAGAGGCATTTGGACAATTTTTGCAGGGAAAAAATGCAAATGAGTGGGAGAGGTATAAAAGAAAGAGGCAGGAGGTAGAGAAAGTTGCAAGAGGTGAAAAAGAGGGCAAATGAGAATTGGTGTGAGAGAGTATCATTAAATTTCAGGAAGAATAAAAAGATGTTTTGGAAGGAGGTAAATAAAGTGCGTAAGACAAGGGAGCAAATGGGAACTTCAGTGAAGGGGCTAATGGGGAGGTGATAACAAGTAGTGGTGATATGAGGAGATGGAGTGAGTATTTTGAAGGTTTGTTGAATGTGTTTGATGATAGAGTGGCAGATATAGGGTGTTTTGGTCGAGGTGGTGTGCAAAGTGAGAGGGTGAAAATGATTTGGTAAATAGAGAAGAGGTAGTAAAAGCTTTACGAAAGATGAAAGCCGGCAAGGCAGCAGGTTTGGATGGTATTGCAGTGGAATTTATTAAAAAAGGGGGTGACTGTATTATTGACTGGTTGGTAAGGTTATTTATTGTATGTATGATTCATGGTGAGGTGCCGGAGGATTGGCGGAATGCTTGCATAGTGCCATTGTACAAAGGCAAAGGGGATAAGAGTGAGTGCTCAAATTACAGAGGTATAAGTTTGTTGAGTATGCCTGGGAAATTATATGGGAGGGTATTGATTGAGAGGGTGAAGGCATGTACAGAGTATCAGACTGGGGAAGAGCAGTGTGGTTTCAGAAGTGGTAGAGGATGTGTGGATCAGGTGTTTGCTTTGAAGAATGTATGTGAGAAATACTTAGAAAAACAAATGGATTTGTATGTAGCATTTATGGATATGGAGAAGGCATATGATAGAGTTGATAGAGATGCTTTGTGGACGGTTTTAAGAATATATGGTGTGGGAGGCAAGTTGTTAGAAGCAGTGAAAAGTTTTTATCGAGGATGTAAGGCATGTGTACGTGTAGGAAGAGAGGAAAGTGATTAGTTCTCAGTGAATGTAGGTTTGTGGCAGGGGTGTGTGATGTCTCCATGGTTGTTTGATTTGTTTGTGGATGTGGTTGTTAGGGAGGTGAATGCAAGAGTTTTGGAAAGAGGGGCAAGTATGAAGTCTGTTGTGGATGAGAGAGCTTGGGAAGTGAGTCAGTTGTTGTTCGCTGATGATACAGCACTGGTGGCTGATTCATGTGAGAAACTGCAGAAGCTGGTGACTGAGTTTGGTAAAGTGTGTGAAAGAAGGAAGTTAAGAGTAAATGTGAATAAAAGCAAGGTTATTAGGTACAGTAGGGTTGAGGGTCAAGTCAATTGGGAGGTAAGTTTGAATGGAGAAAAACTGGAGGAAGTAAAGTGTTTTAGATATCTGGGAGTGGATCTGGCAGCGGATGGAACCATGGAAGCGGAAGTGAATCATCGGATGGGGGAGGGAGCGAAAATTCTGGGAGCATTGAAGAATGTTTGGAAGTCGAGAACATTATCTCAGAAAGCAAAAATGGGTGTTTGAAGGAATAGTGTTTCCAACAATGTTGTATGGTTGCGAGGCGTGGACTATGGATAGAGTTGTGCGCAGGAGGGTGGATGTGCTGGAAATGAGATGTTTGAGGACAATGTGTGGTGTGAGGTGGTTTGATCGAGTAAGTAATGTAAGGGTAAGAGAGATGTGTGGGAATAAAAAGAGTGTAGTTGAGAGAGCAGAAGAGGGTGTTTTGAAATGGTTTGGTCACATGGAGAGAATGAGTGAGGAAAGATTGACAAAGAGGATATATGTGTCAGAGGTGGAGGGAACAAGGAGAAGTGGGAGACGAAATTGGAGGTGGAAAGATGGAGTGAAAAAGATTTTGAGTGATCGGGGCCTGAACATGCAGGAGGGTGAAAGGCGTGCAAGGAATAGAGTGAATTGGAATGATGTGGTATACCGGGGTCGACTTGCTGTCAGTGGATTGAACCAGGGCATGTGAAGCGTCTGGGGTAAACCATGGAAAGCTGTGTGGGGCCTGGATGTGGAAAGGGAGCTGTGGTTTCGGTGCATTATTACATGACAGCTAGAGACTGATTGTGAACAAATGGGGCCTTTGGTGTCTTTTCCTAGCGCTACCTTGCACACATGAGGGGGGAGGGGGATGTTATTCCATGTGTGGCGGGGTGGCGATGGGAACAAATAAAGGCAGACAGTATGAATTATGTACATGTGTATATATGTATATGTCTGTGTGTGTATATATATGTGTACATTGATATGTATAGGTATGTATATTTGTGTGTGTGGACGTGTATGTATATACATGTGTATGTGGGCGGGTTGGGCCATTCTTTCGTCTGTTTCCTTGCGCTACCTCGCTAACGCGGGAGGCAGTGACAAAGCAAAATGAATAAATAAATAATTTTCCAAAAGAAGGAACAGAGAAGGGGGCCAGGTGAGGATATTCCCTCAAAGGCCCAGTCCTCTGTTCTTATCGCTACCTCGCTATCGCGGGAAATGGCGAATAGTATGAAAAAAAAAAAATATATATATATATATATATATATATATATATATATATATATATATATATATATATATATATACACCCTTACATGCATATATACATACATATACGTATATAGATATGCATACACAGACTTATACATATATACACATGAACATCTTCATACTTGCTTGCCTTAATCTATTCCTGGCGCTACCCTGCCCTACAGGAAACAGCATCGCTATCCCATGCTTCAGCAAGGTAGCACCAGTAAAACAAACAAAAAAGACCATATTTGTTCACAGTCTCTAGCTGTCATGTGTAATGCACCAAAAGCACAGCTCCCTATCCTTATCCAGGCCGCACAGAACTTTCCATGGTTTACCCTAGATGTTTCACATACCCTGGTTCAATCCATTGACAGCACATTGACCCTGGCATACCACATCATTCTAGTTCACTCTATTCCTTGCATGCCTTTCAGCAACCTTTATGTTCAGGAGCCAATTCCTCAAAATCTTTTTCACTCCAGCCTTCCACTGCCAATTTGTTCTCCTGCTTGTCCTTGTTCCCTCCTCCTCTGACACATATATCCTGTTTATCAACCTTCCATACTCGTTCTCTCCATATGTCCAAACCATTTGAACACACTCTTGTGCTTTCTCAACCACACTCTTTTTATTTTCAAGTATCTCTTTTGTTACTTTTTCGATCAAACCACCTCACACCACATATTGTCCTCAAACATTTCATTTCTAACACATCCACCCTCCTCCGTACAATCCTATCTATAGCCCTGCTTCACAACCATATAGTATTGTTGGAACTACTGTTTCTTCAAACACACCCTTTTTTGCTCTCCGAGATAATTTTCTCTCCTTCCACACATTTTTCATCACTCCCAGAACCTTCGACCCCTCCCCCACCCTGTGACTCACCTCCACGGTTCCACTCACTGCTAAGTCCACTCCCAGATATCTAAAACACTTGACTTCCTCCAATTTTTCTTCATTCAAATTTACATCCCAATTAACTTGTCCCACAACCCTACTGAACTTAATAACCTTGCTCTGATTCACATTTACTCTCAACTTTCTCCTTTCACACACATTTCCAAACTTAGTAACCAACTTCTGCAGTTTTTCACTCAAATCAGCCACCAGTGCTGTATCATTGGCAAACAACAACTGACTCACTTCCCAGACCCTCTCATTTCCAACAGACAACATAATCGCCCCTCTCTTGAAAACTCTTGCATTTACCTCCATAACCACCCCATCCATAAACAAATTAAACAACCATGGGGACATCACACACACCTGCCACGGACTGACCTTCAGTGGGAACCAATCAATCTCCTCTCTTCCTACTCGTACACATGCCATACATCCATAGTAAAAACTTTCCACTGCTTCTTGCAGCTTACCTTGCACATCATATTCTCCTAGGATCTTGCACAAAGCATATCTATCAACCCTATCATATGCCTTCTCCAGATCCATAAATGCTACATACAAACACATCTGTTTTTCTAAGTATTTCTCACACATGTATGTGAACATATGTGGCCTTTTTTTGTCTGTTTTCCTGGCCCTACCTCACTGAAGCAGTGGGTAGCAATGCTGTGTCATGTGTGGCAGGGTAGTGCCAGGAGTAGGTTAAGGCAAGCATGAATATGTACATGTGTATATATGTATATGTCTGTGTATGTGTATATATATGTATATGTATTTTTATGTGTGTGTATGGGCATTTCTGTATTTATATGTGTATATGAGTGGATGGGCCATTCTTTGTCTGTTTCCTGACACTACCTCACTGACACAGGAAGCAGCGATCAAGTATGATGAATAGAATAGAACTATTTATTTATTATTTATTGTCCTTGATCGCTGTTTCCCATGTCAGCAAGGTGGCACCAAGAAACAGATGAAGAATGACCCATCCACTCATATACACATATATGTACGTAAAAGTCCATACAATTACATATACATACACATACATGAATATCCTCCCCTCCAGTTTTTACTTTTCCAAAAGGAGGAGCAGAGAAGGGGACCAAGTAAGGATTTTCCCTTGTAGGGTTTGTCCTCTGTTCTTAACACTACCTCACTAATATGGGAAATGCTGGATGTGTATGATTCTGTAGGAGAAAATGATTGATGTGGGTCTGTTAAAGTGATATATATGTGAAATTCATTATGGATTAAGGTAATATGTAGGGAAAAGGCTCATGATTTGTATAGACTTTGATTAATTACAGACTGAGACAAGCATTTGAAGCTGTATTAAGAAAAACAAGCTTACGGAGAATGGATGATAAAAATGGCCACAGCAGTCAGAATATCAACATGGGTAGCACCAAAAGAGTGTCCTTGGTAAGTACTATAGTGAATATCTCCATTGGTACTCTATGTCATTTTTTTCATTCAAAGTCCTTTTCCACCCATCATTTTTTCTTAAGATTTCTTGGAAAGTCTACCCAGTCTAGCTAGTCATTTTTACTTTCAATATTGTTTTGAGATGATAAGCTATGAGTTAACTTTCTTTTTCAATACATGATGCAGTCACATTGCATAGCATGTCTTC
Organism: Panulirus ornatus; assembly: GCF_036320965.1. Lineage (NCBI taxonomy): Eukaryota > Metazoa > Arthropoda > Malacostraca > Decapoda > Palinuridae > Panulirus > Panulirus ornatus. The sequence continues at coordinate 19,716,601 of NC_092264.1, forward strand.
ATTATTATTCTTCCTTATCTGTAATTCAAGTTCTGTCATTATATTATTTTTTGTTTTTAGATGATATCAAAGTATAAAGCACATAAAGTATGAGTTTAATTATTCTTTCAATAGTGAACAGGATCTAGGTATTATATACCTAGCACCCTTGAACAAAGATGCCACCTCCAACTGGTATCACTAATGAGGAAGACCTTAGACTAATATAAGAAGCAGAAAAAGAAATTCAGGACAGGCAGCAAGTACTTCAATCAGTATTATCTACAAAAAATGCAGCAAGGTCGTCTGACAGGGATCTTAGCTAGGTGATCTTTTTCTCGAAATGTTTGCTGAAAGCTATTCAGCTTGAGGGCAGAAAGGAAGATAGTGTTTGTTTGTAAAGGGCTATATGCAATTTGAAGCACTGAGCAGCAGCAAGGAGAGGGAGATACAGAGAGGCATATCTCCAAGGGGAATGTGAGTTCCCTTTCATGAGGTCTTTTGTTATGTATATCAAAGGGATCTGTCAGGCTTCTTTCTAGTGTACCACTTGAGAGGTGTTCCATCTTTCACTGGTTCTTCATACAAAGAAAGCTGGGTATCCTGGATTGGTGTCCATATTTGCGTGAATGCAGAAGAAATGTTGTAGTCTAGTATGTCCTTCTCAAAAGTAGTTTACGCAAAGTCATCTGCATGTTCATTATCTGGAATCTCCTCATAGGCAGAGATACACAGAAAGGTCACTGGCTACCCATTATCTGTAATGTAAACACCAAATCACAAACTTGTTTAGCATTGGTATCATTCAAACCAATCCCCAAGGTACCACTCAGTAGAGCAACTTGAGAGTCATAGCTGGGAAGAATGGAAATTAGTGGAATATCCCCTGGGGGATCCTACATAGGTTTAAGGGATGTGATGGTGGAAATAAATTCAACTTATTAGAAGATTCTTCATCTGATAACAGGAGAGAGATAGTATGATGGGACAGACAGAAGATGTTAGGGATATGTTTTGTGCACACCAGGTATCAGAATGGGCATCATCTACTCAAGCTGAACTTGTTAACATCATTACAGCCATTGTTGAAGCAATGTCAGATCCCTAAGGGGATATTCTTTCTGAGCTTGAACTCTGTTGTGACACTTGACCAGCCTTCCTGATGGCTGCTTCAGAGTTGGTTCAAATTCTTATAAAGATTTTATAGTGGAAGAAGCATGTGCCTGGCCTCAAGCAGTGCATGTACATTTTCAGGAAATCAAATGAACTGCAGGAACATGGTTAGTCTGTGTCCAGACTGCTTACACATCATTTTTGAATTGTCATTCATTGTTTGTTTATGTCAATGTAGGCTAATGTTGAGAATCCTTGGGGAGTAGCATCCTGTTTAGAGGAAAGGTGATGTTTATGATTGGACTGTTTTAGTAACTTTCCCTGCACTTAAAAGTCTTCACATTTACCTTTACTTCAGTTATGATCAACTTAACCTATTCAAGAAAAGGTGTATCAGGTAATTACTTTGAGGGATTGTTCAATGTGTTTGATGATAGGGTGGCAGATGAAGGGTGTTTGGTTTGGAGAGGTATGCAAAGTGAGAGAGTTATGGCAAGTGGTTTGATGACAAGAGAAGAGGTGGTGAAAACTTTGCAAAAGATGAAACACTGTAAGGTGGCTGAGGTGGGTAGTATTGCATTTCAGTTTCTTAAGGATGGGGGCGACTGTGTTGTTGATTAGTTAGTCAGGATTTTCAGTGTACAAATGGATCATGGTGAGATGCCTGAGGATAGGCAGAATGTACGTATAGTGCCATTGTATTAAGGTAAAGGGCACAAACGTGATTGTTTGAAATACATACATAGTATAAGTTTACTGAGTGTATCCAATAAATTGTTTGGAAGACAGTATGGATTCAGGAGTGGTAGATGTGAGGATCAAGTGTTTGCTCTGAAGAATGTCTGTGAGAAATACTTAGAAAAACGGAAGAATATGCACATGGCATTTATGGATCTGGAGAACACTTGTGAACATATGATAGGGTTTATAGACATGCATGTGGAAGGTATGTGAATATATGGTGTGAAAGAAAGCTATTAGATCTGAAGTTATGGTGGGTTTTTATTAAGAGATTAAAATATGTTCACAAGTAGGTAGAGAGGAAGGTGAGTTATTCCAGGTGGGGATGGGTCTGTTGCAGGGGTGTGTGATGTCACCATTTATGTTAAATTTGTTAATGGATGCATTGGTGAGGGAAGTAAATGCAAGGGTTTTGGAGATATGGGTAGTTATACAATCCATAGTAGGTGACGGGTTTGGGAAGTAACAGTTTTTGTTTGCTGATGGCATGACACTGGTGACAGCTTTGAGTGGAAAATTGCAGAAGTTGGTGTCTGAGTTTAGGAGAGTGTGTGAAAAGAAAAAGTTGTGAGTAAATTTAGATAAAAGCAAGATTATTAGGTTTAGCATTGCAGAGAGACAGATGTATTTGGATGTGAGTTTAAAGGAGAAAAGTTTGAAGAAAGGAAGTGTCTTAGATGCAGGACTGTGAAGGGAACCATGGAAATTGAGGTGAATCTTTGGGTGTGTAAGGGGGTGAAGGATCTGGGAGCATTGAGGAATATGTAGAAAGAAAAAAGACTATTTTGGAGGGTTGAAATGGGTATGTTTGAAGGTACAGTATTTCTACAGATGGTATATAGGTGCAAAGCATGGGCTATTGATGAGAATGTATGGAAAAGGGGGCATATGTTGGAGAAAAAATGTTTGAGGACAATAATATTGTGTGAGGAGGGTTGATTGAATAAATAATGACATGGTAAGAGAGAGTTGTGGTAATAAGAAGAGTACAGTTGAAAGACCTGAAGAAGAAATGCTGAAATAGTATGAATAAATGGAGAGAATGAGAGAGGAGGGGTTGACAAAAATGATAGGATATGTATGTCAGAAGTGGAAGGGACAAGGAGAAGACCAAATTTGAGATGAAGGATTGAAAAAGATTTTGATTGCCTGGAGGCCTGTACATATGGAAGGATGTGTATGGGATAGAGTGAATTGGACTGATGTGCCAAACAAGGGGTGATGTGTTGTCAGTGGACTGAACCAGGGCGTATGAAGCAGCCAGGGGAAACCATGGAAAGATCTGTGGAGCCTGGTTGTGGAGTGGCAGCTGTAGTTTTGGTACATTGCATGTGACATACAGAGAATGGATGCGAGTGAATGGCATCTTTGTCTGTTCCAGGTACTACCTCGCCAACATAGGAAATGGGGAACAAGTATAAAGAAAAATTACTATTATTATTATATTATTATTATTATATACATTATATTATACTTGATTACCATTTCCTGTGTCAGCGAGGTAGTGCCAGGAAACTGATGAATGGCCCATCCACTCATATACACGTTCTCATACATTTTTTTATTGTACATTGTCGCTGTCTCACGCGTTAGCAAGATAGCGCAAGGAAACAGATGAAGGAATGGCCCAACCCACCAACATACACATGTATATAAATACACGTCCACACACACACATATACATACCTATACATCTCAACGTATACACATATATATACACACAGACATATGCATAAATACACATGTACATAATTCATACTGTCTGCCCTTATTCATTCTCGTCGCCACCCCGCTATGCATGAAATGACAACCCCCCTCCCCCCACATGCATGCAAGCTGGCGCTTGGAAAAGACCACAAAGGCCACATTCGTTAACACTCAGTCTCTAGCTGTCATGAATAATGCATCGAAACCACAGCTCCCTTTCCACATCCAGGCCCCACAAAACTTTCCTTGGTTTACCCCAGATGCTTCACATGCCCTGTGGTTCGATCCATTGACAGAACGTTGACTTTGGTATACCACATTGTTCCAATTCACTCTATTCCTTGCACGCCTTTCACCCTCTTGCATGTTCAGGCCCCAATCACTCAAAATCTTTTTCACTCCATCTTTCCACCTCCAATTTGGTCTTCCAATTCTCCTCATTCCCTCCACCTCTGACACATATATCCTCTTGGTCAATCTTTCCTCACTCATTCTCTCCATGTGACCAAACCATTTCAAAACACCCTCTTCTGCTCTCTCAACCACACTTTTTTTATTACCACACATCTCTCTTACCCTTACATTACTTACTCGATTAAACCACCTCACACCACATATTGTCCTCAAACATCTCATTTCCAGCACATCCACCCTCCTCCACACAACTCTAGCCATAACCCATGCCTTGCAACCATACAACATTGTTGGAACCATTATTCCTTCAAACATACCCATTTTTGCTTTCCGAGATAATGTTCTCGACATCCACACATTCTTCAACGCTCCCAGAACGTTCGCCCCTTCCCCCACCCTATGATTCACTTCCACTTCCATGGTTCCATCGGCTGCCAAATCCACTCCCAGATATCTAAAACACTTCACTTCCTCCAGTTTTTCTCCATTCAAACTCCCCTCCCAATTGACTTGTCCCTCAACCCTACTGTACCTAATAACCTTGCTCTTATTCACATTTACTCTCAGCTTTCTTATTTCACACACTTTACCAAACTCAGTCACCAGCTTCTCTAGTATCTCACACGAATCAGCCACCAGCGCTGTATCATCAGCAAACAACTGACTCACTTCCCAAACTCTCTCATCCACAACAGACTGCATACTTGCCCCCCTTTCCAAAACTCTTGCATTCACCTCCCTAACAACCCCATCCTTAAACAAGAAAACAACAATGGAGACTTCACGCACCCCTGCCACAAACCTACATTCACTGAGAACCAATCACTTTCCTCTCTTCCTACACGTACACATGCCTTACATCCTAATTAAAAACTTCTCACTGCTTCTAACAACTTGCCTCCCACACCATATATTCTTAATACCTTCCACAGAGCATCTCTATCAACTCTATCATATGCCTTCTCCAGATCCATAAATGCTACATACAAATTCATATGCTTTTCTAAGTATTTCTCACATACATTCTTCAAAGCAAACACCTGATCCACACATCCTCTACCACTTCTGAAACCACATTGAACTTCCCCAGTCTGATGCTCTGTACATGCCTTCACCCTCTCAATCGATACCCTCCCATATAATTTCCCAGGAATACTCAAAAACCTTATGCCTCTGTAATTTGAGCACTCACTTTTATCCCCTTTGCCTTTGTACAATGGCACTATGCAAGCATTCCACCAATCCTCAGGCACCTCACCATGAGTCATACATACATTAAATAACCTTACCAACCAGTCAACAGTACAGTCACCCCCTTTTTTAATAAATTCCACTGCAATACCATCCAAACCCACTGCCTTGCCAGCTTTCATCTTCAGCAAAGCTTTTACTACCTCTTCCCTGTTTACCAAATCATTTTCCCTAACCCTCTCACTTTGCATGCCACTTCGACCAAAATACCTTATATCTGCCACTCTATCATCAAACACATTCAACAACCCCTCAAAATACTCACTCCATCTCCTTCTCACATCACCACTACTTGTTATCACCTCCCCATTAGCCAGCCCCCTTCCCATTGATTCCCTTGTCTTAAGCACTTTATATACCTCCTTCCAAAACATCTTTTTATTCTCCATAGAATTTAATGATACTCTCTCACCCCAACTCTCATTTGCCCTCTTTTTCACCTCTTGCACCTTTCTCTTGACCTCCTGCCTCTTTCTTCTATACATCTCCCACTCATTTGCATTATTTCCCTGCAAAAATCGTCCAAATGCCTCTCTCTTCTCTTTCACTAATAATCTTACTTCTTCATCCCACCAATCACTACCCTTTCTAATCCACCCACCTCCCACACTTCCCATGCCACAAGCATCTTTTGCACAAGCCATCACTGCTTCCCTAAATACATCCCATTCCTCCCCCACACCCCTTACTCCCTTTGTTCTCACCTTTTTCCATTCTGTTCTCAGTCTCTCCTGGTACTTACTCACAAAGTCTCCTTCCCAAGCTCACTTACTCTCACCCCTCTTTTCACCCCAACATTCTCTCTTCTTTTCTGAAAACCTCTAAAAATCTTTACCTTCACCTCCAAAGGATAATGATCAGACATCCCTCCAGTTGCACCTCTCAGCACATTAACATTCAAAAGTCTCTCTTTCGCATGCCTATCAGTTAACACAATCCATTAATGCTCTCTGGCTATCTCTCCTACTTATATATGTATATTCATGTATATCTCTCTTTTTAAACCAGTTATTCCCAATCACCAGTCCTTTTTCAGCACATAAATCTACAAGCTCTTCACCATTTCCATTTACAACATTGAACACCCCATGTACACCAATTATTCCCTCAACTGCCACATTACTCACCTTTGCATTCAAATCACCCATCACTATAACCCAGTCTCGTGCATCAAAACTACTTACACTTACACTCAGCTGCTCCAAAGCACTTGCCTCTCATGATCTTTCTTCTCATACCCAGGTGCATATGCACTAATAATCACCCATCTCTCTCCATCCACTTTCAGTTTTACCCATATCAATCTAGAGTTTAATTTCTTACACTCTATGACATACTCCCACCACTCCTGTTTCAGGAGTAGTTCTACTCCTTCCCTTGCTCTTTTCCTCTCACTAACCCCTGACTTTACTCCCAAGACATTCCCAAACCACTCTTCCCCTTTACCCTTGAGCTTCGTTTCACACAGAGCCAAAACATCCAGATTCCTTTCCTCAAACATACTACCTGTCTCTCCTATTTTCCCATCTTGGTTACATCCACACACATTTAGACACCCGAATCTGAGCCTTCGAGGAGGATGAGCACTCCCCGCGTGACTCCTTCTTCTGTTTCCCCTTTTAGAAAGGGGTGAGAGAGTATAATTAAATTTTAGGGAGAATAAAAAGATGTTTTGGAAGGAGGTAAATAAAGTATGTGAGACAAGGGAACAAATGGGAACATCAGTGAACGGGGATAATGGGGAAATGATGAAAAGTAGTGGTGATGTGAGAAGGAGATAAAGTGAGTATTTTGAAGGTTTACTGAATGTGTTTGCTGATAGAGTGGCAGATATAGAGTGTTTTGGTCGAGAGGGTTAGGGAGAATGATTTGGTAAATGGAGAAGAGGAGCTGAACATGCAGGAGGGTGAAAGGTGTGCAAGGAATATAGTGAATTGGAACAATGTGGTACACCAGGGTCAAGATGCTGTCAATGGATTGAACCAGGGCATGTGAAGCATCTGGGGTAAACTATGGAAAGTTTTGTGGGGCCTAGATGTGGAAAGGGAGCTGTGGTTTTGGTGCATTATACATGAAAGCTTGAGACTGAGTGTGAACGAATGTGGTCCTTGTTGTCTTTTCCTGGCGCTACCTTGCACGTATGGGGAGAGGGGGCTGACATTTCATGTGTGGAGGGTGGCAAAGGGAATGTATAAAGGCAGCAAGTATGAATTATATACATGTGTATATATGTATCTGTCTGTGTGTGTATTTATATGTATACGTTGAGATGTATAGGTATGTACATGTGCGTGTGTGGAAGTGTATGTATATACATGTGAATGTGGGTGGGTTGGGCCATTCCTTCATCTGTTTCCTTGTGCTACCTCGCTGATGCGGGAGACAGCGACAAATATATATATATATATATATATATATATATATATATATATATATATATATATATATATATATATATATATATATACATATATATATATATATATATATATATATATATATATATATGTATATATATATATATATATATATATATATATATATATATATATATATATATATATATATATATATATATATATATATATATATTTCCAGCCCCATGCTCCCTCCCCTTTTAGTCGCCTTCTACGACACGCAGGGAATACATGGGAAGTATTCTTTCTCCCCTATCCCCAGGGATAATATATATATATATATATATATATATATATATATATATATATATATATATATATATATATATATATTTATTTTTATTATATTTTGCTTTGTCGCTGCCTCCCACGTTTGCAAGGTAGCGCAAGGAAACAGACGAAAGAAATGGCCCAACCCACCCCCATACACATGTATATACATACACGTCCACACTCACAAAAATACATACCTATACATCTCAATGTACACATATATGTACACACACAGACATATACATATATACACATGTACATAATTCATACTGTCTGCCCTTATTTATTCCCATCGCCACCTCGCCACACATAGAATAACATCCCCCTCCCCCCTCATGTGTGCGAGGTAGTGCTAGGAAAAGACAACAAAGGCCCCATTCGTTCACACTCAGTCTCTAGCTGTCATGTAATAATGCCCGAACCCACAGCTCTCTTTCCACATCCAGGCCCCACAGAACTTTTCATGGTTTACCCCAGACGCTTCACATGCCCTGATTCAATTCATTGACAGCACGTCAACCCCGGTTTACCACATCAATCCAATTCACTCTATTCCTTGCCAGCCTTTCACCCTCCTGCATGTTCAGGCCCCGATCACTCAAAATCTTTTTCACTCCATCTTTCCACCTCCAATTTGGTCTCCCACTTCTCCTCGTTCCCTCCACCTCCGACACATATATCCTCTTTGTCAATCTTTCCTCACTCATTCTCTCCATGTGCCCAAACCATTTCACAACACCCTCTTCTGCTCTCTCTCAACCACGCTCTTTTTATTTCCACACATCTCTCTTACCCTTACATTACTTACTCGATCAAACCACCTCACACCACATATTGTCCTCAAACATCTCATTTCCAGCACATCCACCCTCCTGCACACAACTCTATCCATAGCCCACGCTTCGTAACCATACAACATTGTTGGAACCACTATTCCTTCAAACATACCCATTTTTGCTTTCGGAGATAATGTTCTCGACTTCCACATATTTTTCAAGGCTCCCAGGATTTTCGCCCCCTCCCCCACCCTTCACTTCCGCTTCCATGGTTCCATCTGCTGCCAGATCCACTCCCAGATATCTGAAACACTTTACTTCATCCAATTTTTCTCCCTTCAAACTTACCTCCCAGTTGACTTGACCCTGAACCCTACTGTACCTAATAACCTTGCTCTTATTCACATTTACTCTTAACTTTATTCTTTCACACACTTTACCAAAGTCAGTCACCAGCTTCTGCAGTTTCTCACATGAATCAGCCACCAGCGCTGTATCATCAGCGAACAACAACTGACTCACTTCCCAAGCCCTCTCATCTAGAACAGAATGCATACTTGCCCTCTTCTCCAAAACTCTTGCATTCACCTCCCTAACAACCCCATCCATAAACAAATTAAACAACCTTAGAGACATCATGCACCCCTGCTGCAAACCGACATTCACGGAGAACCAATCACTTTCCTCTCTTCCTACTCTTACTCATGCCTTACATCCTCGATAAAAACTTTTCACTGCTTCTGACAACTTGCCTCCCACACCATATATTCTTATTACCTTCCACATATGCCTTCTCCAGATCCATAAATGCTACATACAGATCCATTTGTTTTTTGAAGTATTTCTTACATACATTCTTCAAAGCAAACACCTTATCCACACATCCTCTACCACTTATGAAACTACATTGCTCTTCCCCAATTTGATGCTCTGTACATGCCTCCACCCTCTCAATCAATACCCTCCTATATATATATATATATATTTGGAAGCGGATGGAACCATGGCAGTGGAAGTGAGTCACAGGGTGGGGGAGGTGGCAAAAGTTCTGGGAGCATTGAAAATGTGTGGAAGGCGAGAACATTATCTCGGAAAGCAAAAATGGGTATGTTTGAAGGAATAGTGGTTCCAACAATGTTATATGGTTTCAAGGCATGGGCTATAGATATAGTTGTGTGGAGGAGGGTGGATGTATTGGAAATGGTTGAGGACAATATATGGTGTGAGGTGGTTTGATTAAGTAATGAAAGGGTGGGAGAGATGTGTGGTAACAAAAAGACTGTGATGAGAGAGCAGAAGAGGGTGTTTTGAAATGGTTTGGTCTCATGGAGAGAATGAGTGGGGAAATATTGACCAAGAGGATATATGTGTCAAAGGTGGAGGGAAGTGGAAGTGGGAGTGGGAGACCAAATTGGAGGTGTAAAGTTGTAGTGAAGAAGATTTTGACTGATTGATGCCTGAACATGCAGGAGGGTTAAAGGCGTACAAGGAATAGAGTGAATTGGAACGATGTAGTATACCGGGGTCGACATGCTGTCAGTGGATTGAACCAAGGCATGTGAAGGGTCTGGGGTAAGCCATGGAAAGTTGTGTGGGGCCTGGATGTGGAAAGGGAGCTGTGGTTTCGATGCATTATCCATGACAGCTAGAGACTGAGTGTGAATGAATGTGGCATTTGTTCTCTTTTCCTAGTGCTACCTTGCATGCATGCGGGGGAAGGGGGGTTGTCATTTCATGTGTGGCTGGGTGGCGACGGGAATGAATAAAGGCAGCAAGTATGAATTATGTACATGTGTATATATGTATATGTTATTGTATGTATATGTATGTATACGTTGAAATGTGTAGGTATGTATATGTGCGTGTGTGGACGTGTATGTATATACATGTGTATGTGAGTGGGTTGGGCCATTCTTTTGTCTGTTTCCTTTCGCTACCTCGCTAACACGGGAGACAGCGACAAAGTATGATAAATAAGAAATAAGATAGAATATATATATATTACGGAGGTATAAGTTTGTTGAGTATTCCTGGGAAACTATATGGGAGGGTATTGATTGAGAGGTTAAAGGCATGTACAGAGCATCAGACTGGGGAAGAGCTTGTGGTTTCAGAAGTGGTAGAGGATGTGTGGATCAGGTGTTTGCTTTGAAGAACATATGTGAGAAATACCTAGAAAAACACTTGGATTTGTGTGTAGCATTAATGGATCTGGAGAAGGCATATTATAAAGCTGATAGAGATGCTCTGTGGAAGGTATTAAGAGTATATGGTTTGGGAGGTTCGTTGTAAGGCATGTGTATGAGTAGGAAGAGAGGAAAGTAATTGGATCCCAGAGAATGTCTCCATGGTTGTTTAATTTGCTGATGGATGGGATTGTTAGGTAGATGAATGCAAGAGTTTTGGTGAGAGGGGCAAATATGCAGTCTGTTGTGGATGAGAGGGCTTGGGAAATGAATCATCGCAGATGATACTGTGCTGGTGGCTGATTCAGGTAAGAAACTGCAGAATTGGTGCATGAGTTTGGTAGTGTGAAAGAAGAAAGCTGAGAGTAAATGTGAATGAGTTTGGTAGCATGAAAGAAGAAAGCTGAGATAGATGTGAATATGAGCAAGGTTATTAGCTTCAGTAGGGTTGAGGGACAAGTTAATTGAGAGGTAAGTTTGAATGGAGAAGTACTGGAGGAAGTGAAGTGTTTTTGATATCTAGGAGTGGATTTATTAGCAGATGGCACCGTGGAAGCGAAAGTGAGTCACAGGATGGGGGAGGGGGCAAAGGTTCTGGGAGCATTGAAAAATGTGTGGAAGGTGAGAACGTTAGCTCAGAGAGCAAAAATGGTTATGTTCGAAGGAATAGTGGTTCCAACAATGCTATATGGTTGCGAGGCATGGGCTATAGATAGGGTTGTGCGGAGGAGGGTGGATGTGTTGGAAATGAAATGTTTGAGGGCATTATGTGGTGTGAGGTGGTTTGATCAAGTAAGTAATAAAAGGGTAAGAAAGATGTGTGGAAATAAAAAGAGTGTGGTTGAGAGAGCAGAAGAAGGTGTATTGAAATGGTTTGGTCACTTAGAGAGAATAAGTGAGGAAAGATTAACAAAGAGGATATATGTGTCAGAGGTGGGGGGAATGAGGAGAAGTGGAAAACCAAATTGGAGGTGGAAAGATGGAGTGAAAAAGATTTTGAGCGATTGCGACCCTAACAACCCCATCCATAAACAAATTAACAACCATGGAGACATCACGCACCCCTGCCACAAACTGACATTCACTGGTAACCAATCACTTTCCTCTCTTCCTACTCATATACATGCCTTACATCCTTGATGAAAAAAATTCAGTGCTTCTAGCAACTTACTTCCCACACCATATACTCTTAATACCTTCCACAGAGCATCTCTATCAACCCTATCATATTCCTTCTCCAAGTCCATAATTGCTACATACAAGGGAGCAAATGGGAACTTCAGTGAAGGGCGCAAATGGGGAGGTGATAACAAGTAGTGGTGATGTGAGAAGGAGATGGAGTGAGTATTTTGAAGGTTTGTTGAATGTGTTTGATGATAGAGTGGCAGATATAGGGTGTTTTGGTCGAGGTGGTGTGCAAAGTGAGAGGGTTAGGGAAAATGATTTGGTAAACAGAGAAGAGGTAGTAAAAGCTTTGCGGATGATGAAAGCCGGCAAGGCAGCAGGTTTGGATGGTATTGCAGTGGAATTTATTAAAAAAGGGGGTGACTGTATTGTTGACTGGTTGGTAAGGTTATTTAATGTATGTATGACTCATGGTGAGGTGCCTGAGGATTGGCGGAATGCGTGCATAGTGCCATTGTACAAAGGCAAAGGGGATAAGAGTGAGTGCTCAAATTACAGAGGTATAAGTTTGTTGAGTATTCCTGGTAAATTATATGGGAGGGTATTGATTGAGAGGGTGAAAGCATGTACAGAGCATCAGATTGGGGAAGAGCAGTGTGGTTTCAGAAGTGGTAGAGGATGTGTGGATCAGGTGTTTGCTTTGAAGAATGGATGTGAGAAATACTTAGAAAAGCAAATGGATTTGTATGTAGCATTTATGGATCTGGAGAAGGCATATGATAGAGTTGATAGAGATGCTTTGTGGAAGGTATTAAGAATATATGGTGTGGGAGGCAAGTTGTTAGAAGCAGTGAAAAGTTTTTATCGAGGATGTAAGGCATGTGTATGTATAGGAAGAGAGGAAAGTGATTGGTTCTCAGTGAATGTAGGTTTGCGGCAGGGGTGTGTGATGTCTCCATGGTTGTTTGATTTGTTTATGGATGGGGTGGTTAGGGAGGTGAATGCAAGAGTTTTGGAAAGAGGGGCAAGTATGAAGTCTGTTTGGGATGAGAGAGCTTGGGAAGTGAGTCAGTTGTTGTTCGCTGATGATACAGCGCTGGTGGCTGATTCATGTGAGAAACTGCAGAAGCTGGTGACTGAGTTTGGTAAAGTGTGTGAAAGAAGAAAGTTAAGAGTAAATGTGAATAAGAGCAAGGTTATTAGGTACAGTAGGGTTGAGGGTCAAGTCAATTGGGAGGTGAGTTTGAATGGAGAAAAACTGGAGGAAGTGAAGTGTTTTAGATATCTGGGAGTGGATCTGGCAGCGGATGGAACCATGGAAGCGGAAGTGGATCATAGGGTGGGGGAGGGGACGAAAATTCTGGGAGCCTTGAAGAATGTTTGGAAGTCGAGAACATTATCTCGGAAAGCAAAAATGGGTATGTTTGAAGGAATAGTGGTTCCAACAATGTTGTATGGTTGCGAGGCGTGGGCTATGGATAGAGTTGTGCGCAGGAGGATGGATGTGCTGGAAATGAGATGTTTGAGGACAATGTGTGGTGTGAGGTGGTTTGATCGAGTAAGTAACGTAAGGGTAAGAGAGATGTGTGGAAATAAAAAGAGCGTGGTTGCGAGAGCAGAAGAGGGTGTTTTGAAATGGTTTGGGCACATGGAGAGAATGAGTGAGGAAAGATTGACCAAGAGGATATATGTGTCGGAGGTGGAGGGAACAAGGAGAAGAGGGAGACGAAATTGGAGGTGGAAAGATGGAGTGAAAAAGATTTTGTGTGATCGGGGCCTGAACATGCAGGAGGGTGAAAGGAGGGCAAGGAATAGAGTGAATTGGAGCGATGTGGTATACCGGGGGTGACGTGCTGTCAGTGGATTGAATCAAGGCATGTGAAGCGTCTGGGGTAAACCATGGAAAGCTGTGTAGGTATGTATATTTGCGTGTGTGGACGTATGTATATACATGTGTATGGGGGTGGGTTGGGCCATTTCTTTCGTCTGTTTCCTTGCGCTACCTCGCAAACGCGGGAGACAGCGACAAAGCCAAAAAAAAAAAAATATATATATATATATATATATATATATATATATATATATATATATATATATATATATATATATATGTATATATATCTTTCTTTCAAACTATTCGCCATATCCCATGTTAGCGAGGTAGAGTTAAGAACAGAGAACTGGGCCTTTGAGTGAATATCCTCACCTGGCCCCCTTCTCTGATCTTTCTTTTGGAAAATTATATATATGTTTATATATATATATATATATATATATATATATATATATATATATATATATATATATATATATATATATGTATATATATATATACTTCCTGCCTCAGCAGTCCCATCTATCTTTATGTGACTCCTGCAGTGCTCAGAAAGCTAGCCACCTCCACTGGTTGAGACCATAGGTCATAAAAGTGTAGCGATGCTATATGTGTGCCTATGTGCGGAAAATGCAGGGCAATAGAGTTTTAAGTACTAGCTGTCTTTATCGTAGAAGTTGCACTGTGGATGTGAAGGGTTTTGGGATATGTTAAAATCATGTTTTCAATATTGTAGGGAGGGGTTATGTCCAAGGCACAGATAGAAAGGTGTGACTTGTGTTTGTCTTGGGAGTTGGTGGGTTGGGTGTTTGGGAATGAATTGAGAAAATGGTTGTTTAGTGCTTGTCAGTTTATATCATATTTGTTTTGCCTGCATTATGTTTGTTAGGTGGATCTCTGAGTAGAGGTTGTTGATGCATGAGGCAGGGTAAGCATTTTACTTGGGGGTTAGGGGTTAGTTATGGAGTGTTTTAGGAGGGAGGGGTCTTATGCTGTTGTATAGAATTGAGTGCTGAGCATGTTATGGTGGGACTGTACTGGGAGGATCTTTGTTTCATTGTGTAAGTGTTGAGTAGTTGCTAGACAGCAAATGATTGTTTAAAGTACACTCTTTTGTATGGATTGCAACTTTGTTACATTTGCTCTTGAAACAACAAAACACCAGCAGGCAGGATGTAGTTAAGAGAGGAGCATATGAATTGTTTGTAAAGGATGCTGAGTGATTCTGTTATTTGTCCAGATCTCATGTCAGTTAGTATTTTATGTGCCTTTAGTTTGTGTTGCTTTTGTGTTGATGTTATTGGTGTAGGGAGTGATTGTCATGTGTGTCTTATGTAATGCTTTGAATGGTTGGTGTTTTGTCCAGTGGGGGTGATTGTCCATTCATGGTTCCTATGTGATGCCTAGAATGGTTTGTGTTTTATCCAGTGAGACTGATTGTCCATTCATGGTGACTGGAGGGTGTGAGATGATTCATGTCTGTCTGGCATTAAACTCAATTTTCTTAATGATAGATTGAATTTTATTTGCTATTCTGTTCCAGCCAATGGAGAGGATAGTAGAGATGACCCTCGAGGAGCAGCGACGGTGGGAAGAGGAGGAGCTGAACAAGGAGGTTGATTTTAGCAAATGTCACATTGATCCTGCACCTTTCCAGCTCGTTGAGAGAACTTCACTCCTTAAAGTAAGTTTAGCCTGGGAGACTGGATAATTGGTACAGTCATGAGATGAGAACAAAAATTCAGTATAGTATCATTACATTTTGTATGTTATTTATCATCTGTCCATCATCTTGTTCTCGATTAGTCTATCTGTACCCTTTTTTGTACTCACAGAAGCTTAAGTGAACACACAGCAGCAACAGTAGTAGATGTAAGTTTGCTATTTATATGTTTTTTTTTTTTTATACTTTGTCGCTGTCTCCCGCGTTTGCGAGGTAGCGCAAGGAAACAGACGAAAGAAATGGCCCAACCCCCCCCCATACACATGTATATGCATACGTCCACACATGCAAATATACATACCTACACAGCTTTCCATGGTTTACCCCAGACGCTTCACATGCCTTGATTCAATCCACTGACAGCACGTCAGCCCCGGTATACCACATCGCTCCAATTCACTCTATTCCTTGCCCTCCTTTCACCCCCCTGCATGTTCAGGCCCCGATCACACAAAATCTTTTTCACTCCATCTTTCCACCTCCAATTTGGTCTCCCTCTTCTCCTTGTTCCCTCCACCTCCGACACATATATCCTCTTGGTCAATCTTTCCTCACTCATCCTCTCCATGTGCCCAAACCACTTCAAAACACCCTCTTCTGCTCTCTCAACCACGCTCTTTTTATTTCCACACATCTCTCTTACCCTTACGTTACTCACTCGATCAAACCACCTCACACCACACATTGTCCTCAAACATCTCATTTCCAGCACATCCATCCTCCTGCGCACAACTCTATCCATAGCCCACGCCTCGCAACCATACATCATTGTTGGAACCACTATTCCTTCAAACATACCCATTTTTGCTTTCCGAGATAATGTTCTCGACTTCCACACATTCTTCAAGGCCCCCAGAATTTTCGCCCCCTCCCCCACCCTATGATCCACTTCCGCTTCCATGGTTCCATCCGCTGCCAGATCCACTCCCAGATATCTAAAACACTTCACTTCCTCCAGTTTTTCTCCATTCAAACTCACCTCCCAATTGACTTGACCCTCAACCCTACTGTACCTAATAACCTTGCTCTTATTCACATTTACTCTTAACTTTATATGTACAGATAGTTAATCAGCTATGCAGTTATTGACTATATCATATGTTTGATGTTTACAAGCAGTAACTGTGCTCTCAATGAACTCGTGATCGCACAGCTAGTAAAATTGCCTTAGGCTAACAAAACCTCTTTCTCAGTTCTATGACTGCTTTATTGGGCTACTATGTCCCATATGGGTGGAACAATTGTCTCTGGTGTAATCTAGCCTCAGTAAATCTTGGAACACTGTAAGGAACACTGTAAGAAAAACATCTAACATTACCTCTCAAGATGCATATCATTGAAAGGCACATCTCCATATAAGCAATAATTCATAATCAACCTTAAGATGATTCAAGGTACAACTCAGTACTTACAAATACCAGGTGAACAGGCAGGTAATGCCGTTGGTCCTTCACTTCTGGTCTCTAAACATGAGCTGACCACGCACTGATACTCACTCAGGGTCAGCACCATGACCTTAGTGCGAAAAATTGGCTCAACACAAAGGGCTTTTGTGTCCAGCCCCAAACCACCCTCATCATTTGGAAGTTCACTTAAGACTTAAGCAACTTAACACTAAAGGTAAATGAGGAAAAGCCTTGGGTATCATAATCTCTGAGAACTTAAAGCCAAGTAGGTAGAGAAAAAAGAAGTAAGGTGAAAAAAATCCTGGATTCATAGGTAGGGCTTTCACATTTAAATCACAGCTCTCATATAATCATTCGTTTTGGAGAGAAAAATTTAAAAAAGATATTTCATTTCTTTATCAAGTATAGTTAGGTTAGCATTTGTTTAAACAGTAAGGAATACAGGAATGAATTTTCAAAAATGATTACATATGTAACAGAATATGTTGTTTATTTACTTATATTCATATCTAAAGAATTGGAAATATAAAGGTATGTCATTTGGAGCACTTCAGTGAAAATTGCATAAGGGAGGGATTTTTATCTGCAGCACTAAGATATAAAGAAAACATCACTGTAATGAAACAATAGCTGAACTGTAGATTCTTCATTAATCCAAATAAGTACGCTAATACTATAGGATGGGTTAAGCGTATAGATAGGCTGATGGCAGGTGCGGGACTAATAGTTTTATAGACATTGGTCCTAAAGCATTTTGGGGTGCAGTGCTGTATGTGCATGTGGCAAGTATAAGATATTTTTCTTTTCTGTTATAGACCCTTTCAGTATTGATTTTGTGTTGAGATGCTGTTTCATTATGATAAACTAATAAATAAAAGAATGCATTCCTCAAGTGGAGCCATGGAACCAGTTTCAGTACAAAATCTTAATATTTGTGGGTCTTTAAGTCATAGATGGTGAATGTATTGACACCATATTCAGCACACATTTAATTTTTTTTTTTTTTACCTAGGGCTCTTTATCAAGCTTTGATATAATTGCTGCTTTCTTGAGAACAGTGAGTGTAACATGCTCCCAGTTTTCAGAGCTGAATTTGTCATAAGGGATTGATCTTTTCATGGGATCCATAATGAGGGCTCAAAATATTAAAAGTAGTCTGGATAGAAAAGGTCACTGGAAAATCATTTTGTTCAACTGCAAAAAGACACTGACCCTGCGAGTATACTGTACTATACTGTACCTGATAGAGGCTCTACGGCAAGCTCAAATGATATAGAATTACTGGTGATTATTAAATAAAATTCTTTGTGTATGCTTTATTTCTTAGTCTTAATTACTGTTTTAGCTATTGTTATATTACAATCGCAGTAAATTAGATGAACCATAAGTGTAAGGTATACATAAGCATACATAAGAAAATGAGTCACTACATTTGCTGTGTGGCCACACTGTTACAAGCACCAACCATGGCTGAACTCACCATGAGCAACCTTTTCTTCAATGACATGATAACATTCTGTATTTTTGTTAATCTTTTTAGTCTTGATAGCTGTTTTATGAACTGTTCTATTACTTTTTGCAGTGAATTAAGTAAATCAAAAAGTGTAAGATGAACATAAATGAATACATATGTACTTACAAAATTGTGTCATGATGATAGCCATGTGCCCGCACTGTTACAATGGCCACCCTCAGCTGAACTATTCATGAAAGAGCATTTCCTTCTTTGATTACACCATTCTCTATTTTTGCTTTTAGTTTATTTGTCTTAGATAATGTTTTACATATTATGCTATTACATTTAGCAATAAACTACAGGAACCATAAGTACAACATGAACATTAATATACGTATACAATAAAATACGTATACATATAAGAACAAGTCATTATGTCAGGTGCTCTGATCTGTTAGAACAGCTGACTGCAGCTGAACTCATGAGGAAGCAATTTCTTCTTTGATTATACAATATTCTTTATTTTTGCTCAGTTTCATAATCTTAATTTTTCTGTGCATGATCACTTTTTCATGTATCAGTGAGGTAGTGCCAGGAACAGATGAAGAACGGTTGCATCCACTTACATCCATTCTCTGGCTGCCATGTTTAATGCAACGAAACCATAGCTCCCCATCCAAAACCATGACCCATATATCTTTCCATTGTTTACCCCAGAGTCTACTGACAGCATGTCAACTCATGAACACCATATCATTCCAGTTCATTCTATTCTGTGTAAGCCTTTCACCCTCCTGCATGGTCAGGCCCCTGTTGCTTAAAATATTTTTTACTTCATCCTTCCATCTATGAGTTGGTATCCCCATTTTCCTTGTTCCCTGTACTTTTGACAAATACCTTCTTTGTCAACCTTTCTTCTCTTATTCTATCCATTTGTCCAATCCATTTCAGCCCACTCTTTTTAGCTCTCTCAACCATAATCTTTTTATTACTGCACCTATCTTTTACCCTTTCATTATTTGCTCAATCAAACCACTTCACACATTTCATTTCCAACACACCCACCCTCCTCTGCACAGCACTTCTTCCCTAAATACCTTCCATTCCTCACCCCACTCCCTATGCTTGATTTACTCTCACCATTTGCCATTCTACACACAATCTCTTCTGGTATTCCACACAAGACTCTTTATCCAAGCTTACTTTCACCACTCTCTTCTCAGTGACATGTTTCCTCTTTTCCTAAAACTTCAACAAATCTTCACCCTTGCTTTCACAAGAAAGGGATTAGACATCCCACCAGCTGCCCCCTCAGTACATTTACATCCAACTCTCTTTTACATGCCTATCAATTAATATGTTATCAAATTATAATGTTTTTGCTTTCTTTTACACAATTTTATATTTTTCCTAGCAATCAGCACCCTAATCTTGTTTATTTATTGAAGATACGTGGTTTCAGAAGTGGTAGAGGATGTGTGGATCAGGTGTTTGCTTTGAAGAATGTATGTGAGAAATACTTAGAAAAGCAAATGGATTTGTATGTAGCATTTATGGATCTGGAGAAGGCATATGATAGAGTTGATAGAGATGCTTTGTGGAAGGTATTAAGAATATATGGTGTGGGAGGCAAGTTGTTAGAAGCAGTGAAAAGTTTTTATCGAGGATGTAAGGCATGTGTATGTATAGGAAGAGAGGAAAGTGATTGGTTCTCAGTGAATGTAGGTTTGCGGCAGGGGTGTGTGATGTCTCCATGGTTGTTTGATTTGTTTATGGATTGGGTGGTTAGGGAGGTGAATGCAAGAGTTTTGGAAAGAGGGGCAAGTATGAAGTCTGTTGGGGATGAGAGAGCTTGGGAAGTGAGTCAGTTGTTGTTCGCTGATGATACAGCGCTGGTGGCTGATTCATGTGAGAAACTGCAGAAGCTGGTGACTGAGTTTGGTAAAGTGTGTGAAAGAAGAAAGTTAAGAGTAAATGTGAATAAGAGCAAGGTTATTAGGTGCAGTAGGGTTGAGGGTCAAGTCAATTGGGAGGTGAGTTTGAATGGAGAAAAAATGGAGGAAGTGAAGTGTTTTAGATATCTGGGAGTGGATCTGGCAGCGGATGGAACCATGGAAGTGGAAGTGGATCATAGGGTGGGGGAGGGGGCGAAAATTCTGGGAGCCTTGAAGAATGTGTGGAAGTCGAGAACATTATCTCGGAAAGCAAAAATGGGTATGTTTGAAGGAATAGTGGTTCCAACAATGTTGTATGGTTGCGAAGCGTGGGCTATGGATAGAGTTGTGCGCAGGAGGATGGATGTGCTGGAAATGAGATGTTTGAGGACAATGTGTGGTGTGAGGTGGTTTGATCGAGTAAGTAACGTAAGGGTAAGAGAGATGTGTGGAAATAAAAAGAGCGTGGTTGAGAGAGCAGAAGAGGGTGTTTTGAAATGGTTCGGGCACATGGAGAGAATGAGTGAGGAAAGATTGACCAAGAGAATATATGTGTCGGAGGTGGAGGGAACAAGGAGAAGAGGGAGACCAAATTGGAGGTGGAAAGATGGAATGAAAAAGATTTTGAGTGATCGGGGCCTGAACATGCAGGAGGGTGAAAGGAGGGCAAGGAATAGAGTGAATTGGAGCGATGTGGTATACCGGGGCTGACGTGCTGTCAGTGGATTGAATCAAGGCATGTGAAGCGTCTGGGGTAAACCATGGAAAGCTGTGTAGGTATGTATATGTGTGTGTGTGGACGTATGTATATACATGTGTATGGGGGTGGGTTGGGCCATTTCTTTCGTCTGTTTCCTTGCGTTACCTCGCAAACGCGGGAGACAGCAAAAAAAAAAAAAAAAAAAAAAAAACGTTTAACCTAGCCCATGAGGGCCATGTGTTGCAAAGATAGGATTGAAGTGGGTATGAGAGTGTAATGAAGATGGTCTTAGACCTGATCTATGTGTTGAGAAGATAAAGGTAAGTGAAGGTAAGGGTGTAGTGAAGATGCCTTTTATATGACTCATAAGCATTTAGTGAAGCTAAGGGTGGAGTGAAGATCATGATGTGTTGATGATAGCCTTTAACCCAGAACTGTAATAGTCAGGCTAAAGGGCAGTGGTATCTAGGATGTGGCAAAGATAAGGGTAAATTGAAGACAAGGATATAGTTATGGTATCTTTTCACCTACTTTAAATTAATGTAGTGAAGCTGGCATTTGAAGTTAATCAAGGTTTGTAAAGGGTGAAGTGGACATGAGTTTTCTTGTATCTTCCTCCATAGTGAACATGAACATGATGAACAGGGTGAAGAGAGACAAACTGCATTTGCTGACAGTTATTATTTTTATTTATTATACTTTGTCGCTGTCTCCCGCGTTTGCGAGGTAGCGCAAGGAAACAGACGAAAGAAATGGCCCAACCCCCCCCATACACATGTATATACATACGTCCACACACGCAAATATACATACCTACACAGGTTTCCATAGCTTACCCCAGACGCTTCACATGCCTTGATTCAATCCACTGACAGCACGTCAACCCCGGTATACCACATCGCTCCAATTCACTTTATTCCTTGCCCTCCTTTCACCCTCCTGCATGTTCAGGCCCCGATCACACAAAATCTTTTTCACTCCATCTTTCCACCTCCAATTTGGTCTCCCTCTTCTCCTTGTTCCCTCCACCTCCGACACATATATCCTCTTGGTCAATCTTTCCTCACTCATCCTCTCCATGTGCCCAAACCACTTCAAAACACCCTCTTCTGCTCTCTCAACCACGCTCTTTTTATTTCCACACATCTCTCTTACCCTTACGTTACTCACTCGATCAAACCACCTCACACCACACATTGTCCTCAAACATCTCATTTCCAGCACATCCATCCTCCTGCGCACAACTCTATCCATAGCCCACACCTCACAACCATACAACATTGTTGGAACCACTACTCCTTCAAACATACCCATTTTTGCTTTCCGAGATAATGTTCTCGACTTCCACACATTCTTCAAGGCCCCCAGAATTTTCGCCCCCTCCCCCACCCTATGATCCACTTCCGCTTCCATGGTTCCATCCGCTGCCAGATCCACTCCCAGATATCTAAAACACTTCACTTCCTCCAGTTTTTCTCCATTCAAACTCACCTCCCAATTGACTTGACCCTCAACCCTACTGTACCTAATAACCTTGCTCTTATTCACATTTACTCTTAACTTTCTTCTTTCACACACTTTACCAAACTCAGTCACCAGCTTCTGCAGTTTCTCACATGAATCAGCCACCAGCGCTGTATCATCAGCGAACAACAACTGACTCACTTCCCAAGCTCTCTCATCCCCAACAGACTTCATACTTGCCCCTCTTTCCAAAACTCTTGCATTTACCTCCCTAACAACCCCATCCATAAACAAATTAAACAACCATGGAGACATCACACACCCCTGCCGCAAACCTACATTCACTGAGAACCAATCACTTTCCTCTCTTCCTACACGTACACATGCCTTACATCCTCGATAAAAACTTTTCACTGCTTCTAACAACTTTCCTCCCACACCATATATTCTTAATACCTTCCACAGAGCATCTCTATCAACTCTATCATATGCCTTCTCCAGATCCATAAATGCTACATACAAATCCATTTGCTTTTCTAAGTATTTCTCACATACATTCTTCAAAGCAAACACCTGATCCACACATCCTCTACCACTTCTGAAACCACACTGCTCTTCCCCAATCTGATGCTCTGTACATGCCTTCACCCTCTCAATCAATACCCTCCCATATAATTTACCAGGAATACTCAACAAACTTATACCTCTGTAATTTGAGCACTCACTCTTATCCCCTTTGCCTTTGTACAATGGCACTATGCACGCATTCCGCCAATCCTCAGGCACCTCACCATGAGTCATACATACATTAAATAACCTTACCAACCAGTCAACAATACAGTCACCCCCTTTTTTAATAAATTCCACTGCAATACCATCCAAACCTGCTGCCTTGCCGGCTTTCATCTTCCGCAAAGCTTTCACTACCTCTTCTCTGTTTAACAAATCATTTTCCCTAACCCTCTCACTTTGCACACCACCTCGACCAAAACACCCTATATCTGCCACTCTATCATCAAACACATTCAACAAACCTTCAAAATACTCACTCCATCTCCTTCTCACATCACCACTACTTGTTATCACCTCCCCATTTGCGCCCTTCACTGAAGTTCCCATTTGCTCCCTTGTCTTACGCACTTTATTTACCTCCTTCCAGAACATCTTTTTATTCTCCCTAAAATTTAATGATACTCTCTCACCCCAACTCTCATTTGCCCTTTTTTTCACCTCTTGCACCTTTCTCTTGACCTCCTGTCTCTTTCTTTTATACATCTCCCACTCAATTGCATTTTTTCCCTGCAAAAATCGTCCAAATGCCTCTCTCTTCTCTTTCACTAATACTCTTACTTCTTCATCCCACCACTCACTACCCTTTCTAATCAACCCACCTCCCACTCTTCTCATGCCACAAGCATCTTTTGTGCAATCCATCACTGATTCCCTAAATACATCCCATTCCTCCCCCACTCCCCTTACTTCCATTGTTCTCACCTTTTTCCATTCTGTACTCAGTCTCTCCTGGTACTTCCTCACACAGGTCTCCTTCTCAAGCTCACTTACTCTCACCACCCTCTTCACCCCAACATTCATTCTTCTTTTCTGAAAACCCATACAAATCTTCACCTTAGCCTCCACAAGATAATGATCAGACATCCCTCCAGTTGCACCTCTCAGCACATTAGCATCCAAAAGTCTCTCTTTCGCACGCCTGTCAATTAACACGTAATCCAATAACGCTCTCTGGCCATCTCTCCTACTTACATAAGTATACTTATGTATATCTCGCTTTTTAAACCAGGTATTCCCAATCATCAGTCCTTTTTCAGCACATAAATCTACAAGCTCTTCACCATTTCCATTTACAACACTGAACACCCCATGTATACCAATTATTCCCTCAACTGCCACATTACTCACCTTTGCATTCAAATCACCCATCACTATAACCCGGTCTATTGCATCAAAACCACTAACACACTCATTCAGCTGCTCTCAAAACACTTGCCTCTCTTGATCTTTCTTCTCATGCCCAGGTGCATATGCACCAATAATCACCCACCTCTCTCCATCAACTTTCAGTTTTACCCATATTAATCGAGAATTTACTTTCTTACACTCTATCACATACTCCCACAACTCCTGTTTCAGGAGTATTGCTACTCCTTCCCTTGCTCTTGTCCTCTCACTAACCCCTGACTTTACTCCCCAGACATTCCCAAACCACTCTTCCCCTTTACCCTTGAGCTTCGTTTCACTCAGAGCCAAAACATCCAGGTTCCTTTCCTCAAACATACTACCTATCTCTCCTTTTTTCACATCTTGGTTACATCCACACACATTTAGGCACCCCACTCTGAGCCTTCGAGGAGGATGAGCACTCCCCGCTCCCCGTTCACAGATGTGAACATTTTTACTTTGTCAGATTTCTGCCAATTATTGTGTAATGATAGCTATCCAGTGCATGCATTTTACTGCTTTTGTTTATGGGGTTGTTATAGAAGTTAAACCTCTTATCTTCATCAGGTTTAATATTATGCTTACAGACTTTAATGATGTAGGTAGGAATATCCTTGGAGTTATGTCAGATTATTTATGTTTGTCTCTCCCTACATAAATGCTGTTTAGTCCTCTTGCTGTTACTGTAATGCAGGTACTAATGAATGACAGGTACAGTTTTAAGAATACTTCAGAGGTTAGTCAGCATTTAAGTTCATAATTCTCTTCTTAAACTTGGGCTCATTTTGAAAGAGTCCAAGTGATTATCTGCTAAGAAACAATGCTTCAAGCATGAGAAACCCAAAATGAGTGTTGTATAACAATTAGAGTATCACGTGCCTCATCTTTTACAGTTGAGCTCTGTTTTTAATAACACATACCTGAATAATGTCAAGAATGAATATATCTTGGGTCAACATGCAGTCAGTGAACTGAACTTGGGCATGTAAAGCATATGGATAGGGAGCCATGGTTTCATTGCGTTATACATGACAGCTAGAGAATGAATGTGGACTGATGTTTTTTTTTGTCTGTTCCTGGTGCTACCTCACTAATGCCTGCCAGGAAATAGTGACCAAGTATGAAAAAACTGATTTATCTTCTCTATATGTGATACTAGTTTCTTTACATGATATCCCTGTCCATGGAATATATTTATTGGCTATTAAATTTGTTGAACATTACTTCTACAGGTCCACTCATTGTTTTCTATGCTGGGTCTCAATCATGCCTATGTCACAGCAATTGGCAGGATCATTGGTGTTGTCGCACTAAAAGAGGTCAGTTAGATTTTTTGTTACTATTATTTTCTGCTTACTAAACACTCATTAATTAGTATTATTCTTTTGTGGAATCTCATTGCTTTATGGTTTGGTGGCAGCAGTTAATTGATTGCACATTTTTATATGAAAGTTGATGTATGAATTATAAGTGCAGTTTAATTAAATTTTCTTGATGATTTTCAGTCTTTCTTTTCATTGCATTTCTGAGGATTTGTTTCGTACCTGATATTTTGTCAGTATTAGATTGGATTCACTAGATTATCAGTGATTACTGTTAACATTATTAAAATGTCACAAATAATCTGTTAATGTGTTCGGCCAATTCCTTATGGATCACTTTGGGTTATGTAATCTCCCAAGTTTCCCATATGTATTTTACAGTCTTTTTGTTTCATATTTTGTTCATGACATAGCTCGAAAGATATATGGTTCCAGATCTGTTTGTCTCATTAAGTAAGTAAAAGCCACTCAGCTAAAGTGCCCACCATCCTCATGCTGTTTGCCATAGTCAAGCCAATCATGGCCTGCAGACCAGAACAGGTTGTTGTACTCTGTTCCTCCAAGGGTTATGTGGTGCATACAGTCAGGTCCACAGTTACTATCTCAGTTAAGATTAATTCACCAAGAAGCCATGGCCAGGTATGAAAGGTCTTATTGTGGTCATATTAAAAGTGGTTGATACATGTTTGCTGGTTGGATAGAAGAGATGAGTAAGAGTAAGCATTGATATCTTACAGATCAAAATATTTTTACTCCTGCTTCATAAGATCACTTTCGGTTGTAAAATTCTATTCTAAATATGATAAGGTGTTTGCATTAACACAGTGCCCTATCCAAAATATGATAAGGTGTTTGCATCACATTAGTGCCACTTTGAACAAGCTTTGCTGATGTAGGTATCACAACAATTTTATGTTTATTTCACTTCCAAAATTAAGCAGCTTCGATAGTGACTTTCCTACTTTTCAGGGTAAAAATTTGCTCTATGTAGTTTTGAAATATTTGTAGATAAAACACCATATTGTGTATTCATATGAATCTGATCTAGAGTATTGTGAAAGAAAATAAGTGACATACATACCTTGCCACTGGCTTGTAAACTAAGCTTTTAGCTTTATGGATATGAACCTAGGTTTTACACACTTCAAGGGGATGAAGGGATAAAGTGTATCATTTATTTATTTTATTTAATTTGCTTTGTCTCTGTCTCCTGAGTTAGTGAGGTAGCGCAAGGAAACAGACGAAAGAATGGCCCAACCCACCCACATACACATGTATATAGATACACATCCACACACGCAAATATACATACCTATACATCTCAATGTACACATATATACACACACAGACATATACATATATACACATGTACATAATTCATGCTGTCTGCCTTTATTTATTCCCATCGCCACCTCGCCACACATGGAATAACAACCCCCTCCCCCCCTCATGTGTGCGAGGTAGTGCTAGGAAAAGACAACAAAGGCCCCCATTCGTTCACACTCAGTCTCTAGCTGTCATGAAATAATGCACCAAAACCACAGCTCCCTTTCCACATCCAGGCCCCACAGAACTTTCCATGGTTTACCCCAGACGCTTCACACGCCCTGGTTCAATCCATTGACAGCACTTCGACCCCGGTATACCACATCATTCCAATTCACTCTATTCCTTGCACGCCTTTCACCCTCCTGCATGTTCAGGCCCCGATCACTCAAAATCTTTTTCACTCCATCTTTCCACCTCCAATTTGGTCTCCCACTTCTCCTCGTTCCCTCCACCTCTGACACATATATCCTCTTTGTCAATCTTTCCTCACTCATTCTCTCCATGAGACCAAACCATTTCAAAACACCCTCTTCTGCTCTCTCAACCACTCTCTTTTTATTTCCACACATCTCTCTTACCCTTACATTACTTACTAAATTAAACCACCTCACACCACATATTGTCCTCAAACATCTCATTTCCAGCACATCCACCCTCCTGTGCACAACTCTATCCATATCCCACACTTCGCAACCATACAACATTGTTGGAACCACTATTCCTTCAAACATACCCATTTTTGCTTTCCGAGATAATGTTCTCGACTTCCAAACATTCTTCAAGGCTCCCAGAATTTTCACCCCCTTCCCCACCCTATGATTCACTTCTGCTTCCATGGTTCCATCCGCTGCCAGATCCACTCCCGGATATCTAAAACACTTTACTTCCTCCAGTTTTTCTCCATTCAAACTTACTTCCCAGTTGACTTGACCCTCAACCCCACTGTACCTAATAACCTTGCTCTTATTCACATTTACTCTTAACTTTCTTCTTTCACACACTTTACCAAACTCAGTCACCAGCTTCTGCAGTTTCTCATATGAATCAGCCACCAGCGCTGTATCATCAGCGAACAACAACTGACTCACTTCCCAAACTCGCTCATCCACAACAGACTGCATACTTGCCCCTCTTTCCAAAACTCTTGCATTCACCTCCCTAACAACCTCATCCATAAACAAATTAAACAACCATGGAGACATCACACATCCCTGCTGCAAACCTACATTCACTGAGAACCAATCACTTTCCTCTCTTCCTATACGTACACATGCCTTACATCCTCGATAAAAACTTTTCACTGCTTCTAACAACTTGCCTCCCACACCATATATTCTTAATACCTTCCACAGAGCATCTCTATCAACTCTCTCATATGCCTTCTCCAGATCCATAAATGCTACATACAAATTCATTTGCTTTTCTAAGTATTTCTCACATACATTCTTCAAAGCAAACACCTGATCCACACATCCTCTACCACTTCTGAAACCACATTGCTCTTCCCCAATCTGATGCTCTGTACATGTCTTCACCCTCTCAATCAATACCCTCCCATATAATTTCCCAGGAATACTCAACAAACTTATACCTCTGTAATTTGAGCACTCACTCTTATCCCCTTTGCCTTTGTACAGTGGCACTATGCAAGCATTCCGCCAATCCTCAGGCACCTCACCATGAATCATACATACATTAAATAACCTTACCAACCAGTCAACAATACAGTCACCCCCTTTTTTAGTAAATTCCACTGCAATACCATCCAAACCTGCTGCCTTGCCAGCTTTCATCTTCCGCAAAGCTTTTACTACCTCTTCTCTGTTTACCAAATCATTATCCCTAACCCTCTCACTTTGCACACCACCTCGACCAAAACACCCTATATCTGCCACTCTATCATCGAACACATTCAACAAATCTTCAAAATACTCACTTCATCTCCTCACATCACCACTACTTGTTATCACCTCCCCATTAGCCCCCTTCACTGAAGTTCCCATTTGCTCCCTTGTCTTACGCAGTTTATTTACCTCCTTCCAAAACATCTTTTTATTCTCCCTGAAATTTAATGATACCCTCTCACCCCAACTCTCATTTGCCCTCTTTTTCACCTCTTGCACCTTTCTCTTGACCTCCTGCCTCTTTCTTTTATACATCTCCCACTCATTTGCATTTTTTCCCTGCAAAAATCATCCAAATGCCTCTCTCTTCTCTTTCACTTATAATCTTACTTCTTCAATCCCACCACCCACTACCCTTTCTAATCAACCCACCTCCCACGCTTCTCATGCCACAAGCATCTTTTGCGCAAGCCATCACTGTTTCCCTAAATACATCCCATTCCTCCCCCACTCCCCTTACCTCCTTTGTTCTCACCTTTTTCCATTCTGTACTCAGTCTCTCCTGGTACTTCCTCACACAAGTCTCCTTCCCAAGCTCACTCACTCTCACCACTCTCTTCACCCCAACATTCTCTCTTCTTTTCTGAAAACCCCTACAAATCTTCACCTTCGCCTCCAGAAGATAATGATCAGACATCCCTCCAGTTGCACCTCTCAGCACATTAACATCCAAAAGTCTCTCTTTCGCACGCCTGTCAATTAAAACGTAATCCAATAATGCTCTCTGGCCATCTCTCCTACTTACATACGTATACTTATGTATATCTCGCTTTTTAAACCAGGTATTCCTAATCACCAGTCCTTTTTCAGCACATAGATCTACAAGCTCTTCACCATTTCCATTTACAACACTGAACACCCCATGTATACCAATTATTCCCTCAACTGCCACATTACTCACCTTTGCATTCAAATCACCCATCACTATAACCCAGTCTTGTGCATCAAAACCACTAACACACTCATTCAGCTGCTCCCAAAACACTTGCCTCTCATGATCTTTCATCTCATGCCCAGGTGCATATGCACCAATAATCACCCATCTTTCTCCATCAACTTTCAGTTTTACCCATATCAATCTAGAATTTACTTTCTTACACCCTGTCACATACTCCCACAACTCCTGTTTCAGTAGTAGTGCTACTCCTTCCCTTGCTCTTGTCCTCTCACTAGCCCCTGACTTTACTCCCAAGACATTCCCAAACCACTCTTCCCCTTTACCCTTCATCTTCGTTTCACTCTGAGCCTGAACATCCAGGTTCCTTTCCTCAAACATACTACCTATCTCTCCTTTTTTCTCATCTTGGTTACATCCACACACATTTAGACACCCCAGTCTGAGCCTTCGAGGAGGATGAGCACTCCCCGTGTGACTCCTTCTTCTGTTTCCACTTTTAGAAAGTCAAAATACAAGGAGGGGAGGGTTTCTGGTCCCTCGTTCCCGTCCCCTTTAGTCGCCTTCTACCACACGTGAGGAATGCGTGGGAAGTATTCTTTCTCCCCTATCCCCAGGGATAAAGTTTATCATATTTTCATTATTATCAAGTTTTCAACATGTCAAGCTGTTTAACAGTGATGGAGTTATACAAAGTATGGATTAATCATAGATTTTCTTCTAAGCTTCAGATGTTTTGCTAATGAGGAGAATAGAAAAAAAAGTTTCTCCCTGTTCAGTTTGTGAAAAGTCAACAAAGTGAAAATGATGAAAAATGAAGAACAGCTCTAAGGTGAATTTTGCGCTTTGTGACAGTCAGAAAGAGTGAGCATTGAATATGTTTTCCAACTTCCTCAGGCTAGATCGTTTTTATAAATTTGCCTAAATTTCATCTAATATTAGTGTAGGAATTTGAGTTCCATTTAGCTTTCTTTTTATTTTTTAAGTTGACATAGCATGGGTAACTGAGGTCCTAATCAAGACCATCTCAGTAACACTATATGTATATATATCTTAGCCTTAGCCAGGTACCTATTTTATCGACCAACTCCTATGGGTGGAAAAATATCTTGGTTGTTTGTGGACCAACTGTCTCAAACAGGATTTGAACCTGCGTGCTCAACCCTGGGCAACCTGTGAATCCATCATGTCCAGGAACATTAACCATTACCCAACATCCAGACAAATTAGCATCTCATGGTAATGTTCTCACATCTTAATCTGATTCCAGAATTTTCAAGACTACTTCAGTTAAGCTTACTATATCTTTTACTTTTGGACTTTCAGATAAATAATGAAATTTCTTTTCATCTTTTCCCTTTCTTCTCTTCTTCTTCCTCTTCCTCTTCTTCTTCTTCTTCTTCTTCTTCTTCTTCTTCTTCTTCTTCTCATTTTGAATTCTTTTTCTTTTCTATTCTTCCTCTTCTATATTCTCTCTTTATTTCTTTATTTCTTGATGGACAATATTCACATTGAGGCATTCTTTCACTCTGTTCCATCCTCATTACCTGACATTTACTTGAATTTGGATTTCATTTACTTTATATCAGACCAATATATAAGTTGATGCAATCTTCCTCACTTTTCACTTCCCTCATGACTATGGCATCATCCATAAACATGTTCAGGTAGGAGTCCAGTCCCTCTAGCAAGTCATTTACACAGATCAGTAAAAATAATGGTCCCAGGAATAGAAACCTGCAGCAAGCCATTGCTAACCTCAACCCATTTTGAGAAGGCTCTTCTAACATACTTCCTTTGTTCCCTTCCAATAGGGAAGTCTTTTATCCATCAAATGAATCTTCCTCATATTATTGCCTAGGGTCCAGACTTCTCTACCAGGCTGCTGTGTGGCACAAAGTCATATGCTTTCTGACCGTCCAGATACAGATAATCCAACCAGCTTTTTCTTTTGTCTGAAACAAAGTTAACTCTTTGTAGAAATCTAAGAGGCTTGTTATTTATGACCGACCTCCTTTTCCTAAAATTTTGCTGTCTCTTACTTTCATACTTTTTGATAAGTAGGAAATCATGCAATTCATTTCTGAATATCTTTTCCAGTATCATACAGACTACACTTACTAGGGATGCCAGTCTGTAGTTCAGAGCTTTTCCTGGTCTCCTCTGTGATAGATAGGTATGACATTTGATCTTTTCCACTCCCTTGATGCTATATCCTTTTCCAACAACATCTTGAATAATGTTTTAAGTGGGTTTTCAGGTGTATATGCACATATTCCCAGCACATATGGAGAAATTTTATCGGGACCATGAGCCTTAGTATTCTGTCTATGTCTTCAGTTTTTGGTATGTTTCAGTGCCTTCTGACTCCTCCTCCCTATTTCATCTCACTCGTGTGAGGGCTTTGTTCCTTACTTATCCTTACATCATCCTTTATAGCTCATCCTGCTGCTTTTTATCTGAATACTTACTCATTGAAGTTTTGGATCATCCCCTGCAACATTCACAATACCCTTTTCAAGTTTTCTCTGTTCTTCCTTTCTTATCCTGCTATGCTAGTTCCTTCCTCTCTTATACCTTGTAGATGCTGGCTGGCTGGTGTTTTTTCTACATTTCCACAGCACATTACAAAGTTCCTTCCTTTTTGAGATCTGTTAGTGAACTGCTCACCCCTCTTTCTCAATATTCCTCCTGTATTTAAGGCTAAAGGCACCCATGTTCCTACTGATTCATTATTAATTTCATAGAACCTTTTACTAAAATGCCCTCATCCTGGCTATTGAACTCCATATCCCAGTTGATTACCATAGAAATGATTAAGCTCTGAGAAGTGTCCTTGGATTACATCTCTTCAAATGTGTTTTCCATCTCTGTTCTTTTTACATCCTTAGTTACCTCATAATCAGACTGAAGAATTATGTAATTACTTTTTCCAGTTGGTGTGTCATATATGATATTCTCAACTTCCATGTTACTATGTGTGAAAATAAGATATAATAATGGTGGTGTATTAGTCTGTCTCATCCTGGTGTATTCACTGACAAAGTGTTATAAGAAACTGTTATAGGAAACTATCCTGTATACACTCAAAAACCTTATGTTTCCGTGACTTTTCTTTAAAATTTTCCATTATCAATGCAAGTTTTACTACTCCTTCTACCATCTTGATTGTTCATTCATTATTATCATTGTATATTTGCTCTGGTTCATTAAGATTCTTCGAAAGATTAATCTTATCAACACCACTATGCACTTCCTTTCTACTCATTATGTTTAGTTTGAATGTACTATCTTCCAGTATTTCCATTTAAAGCTGTTTTTTACCAAGAGAGCCACTCCATCTCCTTTGTCTTATGTTTCCCTCCCTCCTATCACAGATCCCCATGGACAGAACATGTTAGATTTTCTCTCCGGTTAATTTTGTCCTCTCAACTCCCAACAGTATTAGATGCATTTTCCCTAATTTGATCTTTGAATTCCAGCACTTTACCATTTACTGCTAGTCTATTTGCATTTAAATACATTACTTTCACTCTGACATTTCCATCACAGAACATTCCTAGGCTCTCTGCTGCACTAGTGGAGCTGTTCCATTCTCCTGTCTCGTTTGATGCCTCCTCTTTTTTAACTTCTGCCTGAATTCTTTGCTCCTCTTTCCTTCTCCTCCCTGACTCTATCATATTTGATGGGCACCCCACTGAAATCCATTATATTTTCAAATTTGTTAACCTCCCTAAGTTACTCCTAGCAAGAGCACTCATATCTAAATTAACCTTAACTGGCTAGCCTCATATGTCTTAGTTATAACCATCAGTTCTTTCTTTCAACACAGAAATTGCATTTGGCATTTCTATAGCCAATATTTTCTTTAAATAGCATCACATCTTTTGTTACCCCTTTTCTTTCTCCCCTAGTCCAAAAATAATCTGATTTATGTCTATCAACCTCTTGCTTTACAAATCTTTTTAATTTTGGTTCCACCTACTTTTCAGGTAATCCTCCAGTGTTGATTTATCAATTCCCTTGTTTATAACTTATTCTAAAATCTACCTTTTAGTTGACAAACTCTATTCATGTATGCTTAAACTTTACTTTTCTAAAATGATCATCAACCAAACCATGAATTTTCTTGTTTCATCTCTTACCTGTGATTTGAGTCATGTGCTTGATAACAGAAAGACATATGGATGTACTTTGGCAGTGGTAGAGATATAATATACTTCATCTCAAAAACAGTTCTCTTGCTGTGTAATCAAGCATTTGCCTTTTGAATTATTTTGAAAGCAGATTGTAATTTTCAGGTTTAGTGTCTTACCTCTGTGTTCTTGACAGAAAATGCTTAAAAGATATACTCTTATCATCCATTTGCCCTGTTGCTTATTATTGCATAGCTTAGTGTTTGGGGGCACTGATCATAACTGCGTTGATGGATATCAGTTTGGTTGCAAACGTTTGAGGATGATGAGTACTTGTGTAATTTGAGATTACAAAATATTTTGGTGATCCAACTGCCCTTCTGAGTAGATTTAGAAGCATGTAACTTTAAGGTTATCCTACAAGAGTGCAGAAGTAAACTATTAAACTAGAATTAGTATCTCCATGTTTGTTTACATGTCCATTTTACTCTACTCCTTTATTGTTTCCTTGGCTTTCTTAATTTGCTTTCCTCTTCTATGATCTTCCTGCTATTCTTTTATCCTTCATTGCCCTCTTTCTTACACTAGTATACATTACTTTTGCTCTGTGATATATTTTGTCCCACCACTTTATCTTCCAGTTGAGAAAAGCTGTTGAATCAACGAACTCTGGTGACTTCTCCAAGCCTAAGAAAGATAGGGGTGTTGGAGGCACTTTCAGAGAAAAATTTTTGAGGCCCACAATACGCAGAAAGGTTGATTATGAATGTCTGGAGTGGATTTGAATAGAACACCGGAAATTTGTGGTTTTGTTATTCTTATTCCATACTCTCCTATACAGATGTGTGTAATTAAAGTCCCTTCCTAACCAATATATTACAGTTTATTTTCATAGAGCAAGTTTTTCTAACACTGACTGTCTTTACTTTTTGTTGATAATAAACAGATTGATGTGGTCACATTAACTCACATGTGATATTCTACTAAGATCAATTTTTTCTGAAAATACTGTTACTGTGTTCTGATTATATGTGTATTAGAACTGTGTGTTTGACCAAAGACGTGTCCTGTAAATGATCCTTATCGGATTTATATCTTGATTCTGTACAGTACATGATTATATTGGAATTATTATTCATGATTGGTTTTTAGCATAAAAAGAGAAAACAGCATAATGTTATGAAAAAAGAAGAGGTAATTACTTTGGTGAAAAAAGAAGAGATGATGAAAGTCTCACATAAGATGGAATGTGGCAAAGGAACTGGAGTGGATGGTATTCCACTTGAATTTCTAAAGAAAGGGGATGATTGTTTTGTTGATTGGTTAGATATTGGTTAGATAGGATTTCAGTGTATGTATGGATCATAGTGATGTGCATTGGTATTGGCAGAATGCATTTATAGTGCCACTGTATAAAGACAAATAGGAACAAAGATGACTGTCTAAACTACACAGGTATATGTTTCTTGAGTGTACCTAGTAGGTTGTACAGGTGGGTAGTGACTGAGAGGATGAAGACATGTACAGAGCATTGTGGTTTTAGAAGTGGTAGAGGAAGTGTGAATCAGGTGTTTGCTTTAAAGAATGTGTGTAAGAAATACTTAGCTAAACAGAAGGATTTGTATGTGGCATTTATGGATCTTGAGAAACCATATGATAGGGTTGATGGAGATGCTTTATAGAAGTTCTTAAGATTATATGGCTTGGGAGGGAAGCCGCCAGAAGCTGTGAGTTTTTATCAAGATTGTAATGCTTGTGTATAAGTAAGAAGAGAGGAAAATGAGTGATTCCAAGTGAAGGGTGGTCTGTAGTGTGTGACATCACCATGACTGTTTAATTTGTTTGTGGGTGGTATGGTGAAGGATGTAAATGAAAGAGTCTTGAAGAGTGGGGAAAGAATGCAAGTTGTAGAGGGTGAAAGGTTCTGGGAGGTAAGTTTGTTATTTGCTGATGACACAGCACTGATGAAAGATTCAAGTGATAAATTGAGTGATGAGTCTAGAAGGGATATATGAAAGGAACAAGCTGGGAGTGAATTTGAATGACAACAAGGTTATTAAGATTAGCATCATAGAGAAACAGGTCAGTTTTAGTATGAATTTGAATGTAGAAAATCTGGATGAAGTAAAATATTTTAGATACCTGGGAATGGATACGGCTGCAAATGGAGCCATGGAAAGGAAAGTGAGTCTTTAAGTTGGTGAGGGGACAAAGGTTTTAGGAACATTGAAAAATGTATGGAAAGAGAGGTCTTTATCTGGAAGACAAAAATGGGTGTTATATGGATACAAAGCATGGACTGTACATCAGGATGTACTGAGGAGGTTGGATGTTGGAAAAGAAAAATGTTTAAAGATATTATATTATGTGAGTTGGTTTGATTTGATATGCAGTGGAGTTGATGATACTGCAGTAAGATTTTTAAGAAAGTGGGTGAATGTATTATTGGTTAGTTAGTTTAGATTTTCATTGGATATATGGATCATGGTTATGTTCCTGAGAATTGACAGAATACATGTATAGTGCCATTGAATAAAGGGAAGGGAACAGAGGTAAGTGTTCAAACTACAGATGTATAAGTTTGATGAGTTTACATGATAAGTTGTATGGAAGAGTAGTCATTAAAAAGGTGATGGTATGCATGGACCATAAGATTTAGGTGGAACAATGTGGTGTCAGGAGTGGTAGAAGATTTGTGGATCAGGTGTTTGCTTTAAGGAATGTGTATAACAAATACAGAAACAGAGGGATCTGTATGTAGCATTCTTGGATATGGAGAAAATAAATGAAAAGGCTGTTAGAGATGTTTTATGGAAGGTGTTATGAATACATATGGTGTGGGAGGAAAGCTGTCAGAATCAGTAGGAAGTTTTCATCAAGACAATGAGGCATGTAAGTGAGAGGATAGAGAGGAGGGTGAGTGGTTCCATGTGAAGGTGGGTCTGCTGCATGGTTGTGTTGTCACCATGACTGTTTATATTGTTAATAGATAGGGTGGTGAGGGAAGTAAATGCAAGGATCTTAGAGATAAGGACAGGTATGCAGTGTGTTGGGAGCAGGGGGCCCTAGTAATTGAGTCATTTATTGTATGCTACTGACATAGCACTGGTGACAGATTTGACTGAGAAACAGCAGAAGTTGGTGTCTGAGTTTGGGTGAGTTTGTGAAAAGAACAAATTTAGTTTGGGTGTGAATTTGGATGGAGAAAACTAAGAAGTGAAGTGTTTTAGATACCTGGGAGTGGATATGGGCCATAAGGTGGCTGAGGGGGCAAAGGTTTGTGGAACATTGAGGAATGAGTAGAAAGAGAGGCTGCTATTTGGGAGGGCAAAGATGAGTATATTTAAAAGTATAGTATTCCTAGCATTGTTGTTTGGATGCAAGGCATAGGCTATAATGAAGATGTATGGAGGATGGTGAATGCGCTGGAAATGAAATGTTTAAGGATGATATATGATGTGAGAAAGATTGACTGAGTGAGTAATTGTAGAGTAAGAGAAAGGTGTGGTAATAAGATTATGGTCGAGAGAGCTGAAGAGGGTGTGAAAAATGGTTTAGACATATAGAGAGAATGAGTTAGATGTTGACAAAGAAGTTAATGCATCAAAAACTGAGGTGGCAAGGCAAAAGGGGAGACCAAAATAGAGATGGAAAGATGGAGTAAATAAGATTTTAAGTGCTTGGGATGTGAACATACAGGAAGATGGCCATTATGAAAGGGATGGAGTGAATCAGAGCTATGTGGTTTAATCCATTCCTGTCGCTACCCCACCCCACAGGAAATAGCACTGCTATCCCCTGTTTAAGCAAGGTAGTGTCACGAAAACAGAAAATAAAGCCCGCATTCATTCACACTTAGTCTCTAGCTGTCATGTGTAATGTACTGAAACCACAGCTCCCTGTCCACATCCAGGCCCCACACCCTTTATTCCTTACACGCCTTTCCCAGTGAATGTCGGTTTGTGGCAGGGGTGTGTGGTGTCTCCATGGTTGTTTAATTTGTTTATGGATGGGGTTGTTAGGGAGGTGAATGCCAGAGTTTTGGAGAGAGGGGCAAGTATACAGTCTGTTGTAGATGAGAGGGCTTGGCAAGTGAGTCAGTTGTTGTTTGCTGATGGTACGGCGCTGATGGCTGATTCGGATGAGAAACTGCAGAAGCTGGTGACCGAGTTTGGTAAAGTGTGTGAAAGAAGAAAGCTGAGAGTAAATGTGAATAAGAGCAAGGTTATTAGGTTCAGTAAGGTTGAGGGACAAAATATTTGGGAGGTAAGTTTGAATGGAGAAAAACTGGAGGAAGTGAAGTGTTTTAGATATCTGGGAGTGGATTTAGCAATGAATGGAACCATGGAAGCGGAAGTGAGTCACAGGGTGGGGGAGGGCGCAAAGGTTCAAGGAGCATTGAAGAATGTGTGGAAGGCGAGAATGTTATCTCGGAAAGCAAAAATGGGTATATTTGAAGGAATAGTGGTTCCAACAATGTTATATGGCTGCGAGGCATGGGCTATAGAAAGGGTTGTGCGGAGGAGGGTGGATATGTTGGAAATGAGATGTTTGAGGACAATATGTGGTGTGAGGTGGTTTGATTGAGTAAGTAATGAAAGGGTAAGAGAGATGTGTGGTACTGAAAAGAGTGTGGTTGAGAGAGCAGGAGAGGGTGTATTGAAATGGTTTTGTCACAGGGAGAGAATGAGTTAGGAAAGATTGACAAAGAGTTTATATGTGTCAGAGGTGGAGGGAACGAGGAGAAGTGGGAGACCAAATTGCAGGTGGAAGGATGGAGTGAAAAAGATTTTGAGTGATCGGGGCCTGAACATGCAGGAGGATGAAAGGTGTGCAAGGAATAGAGTGAATTGGAACGATGTGGTATATTGGGGTGGATGTGCTGTCAATGGATTGAACCAGGGCATGTGAAGTGGTTGGGGTAAACTATGGAAAGTTTTGTGGGGCCTGCATGTGGACAGGGAGCTGTGGTTTCAGTGCACTATACATGACAGCTAGAGACTAAGTGTGAATGAATGTAGCCTTTGTTGTCTTTCCTAGTGCTACCTCACACGCGTGTGGTGGGAGGGGGTGTCATTTCATGTGTGGCAGGGTGGCGATGGGAATGAATAAAGGCAGCAAGTATGAATTATGTATATGTGTATATGTATGTATGTATATGTCTGTGTATGTGTATATTTATGCATACGTTAAAATGTATAGGTAAGTATATGTGCTTGTGTGGACGTGTCTGTATATACATGTGTATGTGGGTGGGTTGGGCAATTCTTTCATATGTTTCCTTGCGCTACCTCGCTAACGCAGGAAACAGCGGCAAAGTGTGATAGATAAATGAATAAATATGTATGTATATATATATATGTATATATATATATATATATATATATATATATATATATATATATATATATATATATATATATTTTTTTTTTTGCTTTGTCGCTGTCTCCCGCGTTTGCGAGGTAGCGCAAGGAAACAGACGAAAGAAATGGCCCAACCCACCCCCATAAACATGTATATACATAAGTCCACACACGCAAATATATATACCTACACAGCTTTCCATGGTTTACCCCAGACGCTTCACATGCCCTGATTCAATCCACTGACAGCACGTCAACCCTGGTATACCACATCGCTCCAATTCACTCTATTCCTTGCCCTCCTCTCACCCTCCTGCATGTTCAGGCCCCGATCTCACAAAATCTTTTTCACTCCATCTTTCCACCTCCAATTTGGTCTCCCTCTTCTCCTCGTTCCCTCCACCTCCGACACATATATCCTCTTGGTCAATCTTTCCTCACTCATTCTCTCCATGTGACCAAACCATTTCAAAACACCCTCTTCTGCTCTCTCAACCACGCTCTTTTTATTTCCACACATCTCTCTTACCCTTACGTTACTTACTCGATCAAACCACCTCACACCACACATTTTCCTCAAACATCTCATTTCCAGCACGTCCATCCTCCTGCGCACAACTCTATCCATAGCCCACGCCTCGCAACCATACAACATTGTTGGAACCACTATTCCTTCAAACATACCCATTTTTGCTTTCCGAGATAATGTTCTCGACTTCCACACATATATATATATATATATATATATATATATATATATAGAGAGAGAGAGAGAGAGAGAGAGAGAGAGAGAGGGGAGAAAGAGGGAGAGAGAGCAGTAATGAGATTGCTTTGATAAGGCCACTCAGTTGCTCATGGCATCTCAGCTAACATAAATGAAATTTTGTAGAAATGTATAAAGAGGCCTTAGATATTTTGTGCCCGCATCATAGAGCAGCTGAAATTTGAACACTGGCACCAAAGCATGGATCATAGATCTACTTGTGGTCCCTCTTACCAGGCAATGTAGATCTGCATAAAGTATGGTTAAAACATTGTGCATATTTTGAGACAAGCCCATTGAGGTCCAATGCACATTGAAAAAAGAGTACACTTCAGGTGTATCAGAAGGTAAAGAACATGAAATATAAAAGCCATACCTACTATCAGTTGGTGGGGACAAACAAGAAATCTCTGCAGATTGTGGTTGTGAGATGTGATGGAGTTATGTGCAGTCTCCCATTAACTTCCACTATTATGTATTTCACATGCATGTATTAGGTATGTAGACACATTTTCCATGATTTGTAGGTACAAAAACATGAAATTGGTGTTATTCATGCCTTGTCAGGGCTTATTACCCAAACTTCATGAAAAAAAGATGGTGGTTGTTATCATGACTGTCATATCTCTCCTTTCACTTCCCCCTACCACCTCATGTATTTCCTTTCCCCTATATATTGATTGTTCTCTGTTCCATTTTGGGAAGCCTTAAGTGTATGGGCAGTACATGGGAAATTATGCCAGAGTTGTGAACTAAATTGGTATCACTGTAGCACATGACAGTAATAATGATTCAAACTCTAGGTGTGCTAGCCTACTCGATATACAACAGTAATGATGATTCAAACTCTGGGTGTGCTAGCCTACACGGTATGCTAGCCTAGGAATCAGATGTCAACAATTCAAGGCCTCCTCATGCTCCTTGGTTCTTTACTCTTGACCTTTGTTGATGTTCAGTATATAAGGAACTGCAAGTATATGGAAACTTTGTTTTGTCACAAAGCCAAATTGTTGGGAGCTCCATGTGGATGAAGATCATTTCCCCCCAGTCAAGGTGGGCTGGTGGATCTATTGGCTTATGATAACTGACAAGTCCAGTACCTTTGCCAATATAGCCATGATATACTGGGGGATCAGGCCACCCAAGGGATTAGAGAATTGAGATTTTCCTCCACAGAACCAAAGTTCTTCCTTAAAACATGGGTTATAGAAAAGTGCTATTTATTCCAGGGCACCTTTGATGGTGGTTTCTATATCTTTTTGATGTTTCTTATTGCACAACTCAGGATGGTTTGTCTTCACCTAAAGGATTCTTGGGAACACAAGACACAAACTGAAGCAAAATGTGATTAAGATCCACCCAGTGGTGTTGGACACTTGTTAACTTTTCAGTCCTGATCGTGCCATAGAAGTATGTCTATCTCTCCTTTACTATAAATTGTCTTGAGCCATTTCCCTGTAGATTAGCCCCTCATTATGTTTTCCTGGAATTTCTAGTGTGCTGCAGGATCTTGCTTAGTCATCTCTGGGAACTGAAGGACAAAAATAGAAATGCACATGTAACTAGAAAATCCCATGCCCTGGATAGTATACCAGTGATATACTAGTGAACTTTCAGTCATGGCCAGTTATGACAAAGTAAATATGGACCTTCTTTCTCATACAACTAAAATGCCAGTGCCCAGTAGCCATCCTCACATAACATTATGGTGCAGTCCTGGGATCTCATCATCAAGGAAGATTATATGACAAGATCACTCCATATCCTTGATTGATAATTAAGGGATACAGCAATAAACCAACTTTCCTTCAATACCATGTTCTGATTGGTCAAGTATTGATATGCTAGGATACTAATGAGAAAGTGATTTATCATTCATGGTCTCCCAGTTCAGGTTCCACATCAGGTACCAGTATTGATTTATAGATACATGGAGAGGAACTATACCCAGAGAATTAAGAAAACTCCTTTTCTCCACCTCTAGGTTTTTTATTTGATTTGGACCTGTACCTAGAACTCAGCTACTCCTGGCCATGTGTTTTATCTATTGTTAGTATCAACTTCAGGAAGTTTTTTTTACAGTAGTTATGAGCAGAAGCCTTGTTTCTCAGACACTAGGGGAGGAGATGAAGAGCCCTGTTCCTCAGATACTGGTGGGGTAGTTGATGATCCTTACTTCTCAAACACTTGCAGATGGAAGCTAGGAGCATTGTTCCTAAAATGCTGGTGAGGGAGGTGAGGAGCCTTGTTTTCCAGGTACTGGTTGGGAGGGGAAGCACATTGTTCGTCAGATACTGGTGGGAAAAACAAGGAGCATTGTTCCATAGAAACTTGTAGGTTTGGTGTGGACCTGTGTTCTTCAGGCATTGGTGGGGAGGGAAAGAGCCTTGTTTCTCATATATTAGTGGGTTTGTGAGGAGTGTTGTTTCTCAAATACTGGTGGGGGAGATGAGGAGCCTTTTTCTCGAGGTTTTTGTGGGGGGAATGAGAAGCCTTGCTTCTGAGGTACTGGTGGGAGAGGCAAGGAGCCTTGTTCAGAGAGTAATATAAATGCAGGACTTTGAATGGAGTTACAGATGACATGTCATGTCAACATAGGAGCTGTTGACTCCATGAATTTATATCTTCTAGGATGTCCTGAGGCTTGAGAAGGAATTTTTTCTGATAGACAATGTTGTGGCTGTCTGATATCTGATGAAAAGGCTCTTGCAATCCCTACTTCTCTCAGAATTAATGGAAAAGATTATCTGCCTGGCAATGTCCAGTGGCCTTTTTCTTCAAGCTTTGTCTGAGCAGGTTTTCTGTTGCCATCAGACACTATATCAACAAATATATCAGCAGGGAAGGATGTTTTCATTTGGATCCTCTCCTTAGGAGTAGCACGCAAAGTGGATCTCCTGTCATCAGAACCAGTGCATTTCCTCCAGCTTATTTTTCTCCAACTTTAGATGTAGAAGCAGTGCAATATATGCCCTGTCTGTGGTTAATATTCGTTTAAACCAGAAATAGCTTTTTCCTCAATACATCATTTGGGAAAGGTTGTTCTCAACTAGCTGGTTTTTGGGAATTAGTATTGCTGATACTCCTGAAGTGGAACAAACAGCCTGTTCATACTATGGGTTATTACAAACCATCTCAGCATTTTTATGTGACCCCAGCACTGTACCAGATTTTGGAATTTACACATTTGTATTTTCTTTAACACTACTTTGAGCACAGGTTTGGAATGTGCCAATAGATGAACTTGTACTGAACCTTTGCCCTTCTACTTTAGATGGTTCCTTTAGATCTGAAAAACCTTTGTCCTGTAAGAATCTGATGTCTCAGTATTGACTAAAGCCTTATGTTTAATTCACCTCTAACTTTTTTCTTTTTTCCTTTTTTG
The DNA here is from genome assembly GCF_036320965.1 of Panulirus ornatus. NCBI lineage: Eukaryota > Metazoa > Arthropoda > Malacostraca > Decapoda > Palinuridae > Panulirus > Panulirus ornatus. Next base: position 19,760,156 of record NC_092264.1, read on the forward strand.
AGAGGACAAGGCTAGTAACACTATTGCCTTAATCTGACTGGATCTATTGAGGATAAACTTCTCTAGTCTTTTCTTTTCTTATAGTGAGACCAGCTGTATACCAATACCCCAAGTGAAAGCTTTATAGATTAAACCTTTTATATCTTGCTGTTTTTGTGGCTGCTTATCTCCAGTGTATCTTCTTATTACAAGCTTTTTTACATATATCCTTGTGTTCTGGGATGAGAGTTAGTGAATTACATGCTGTGTTTAGACTCAAGAATAGGATGATTATCTCATTGGTTCGAATAAATCCAGAATAATTTTTTTTTTTTCTTTTTTTGGCTAAGATGAAACTATTGAATATAGAAGTAGCCCTATTGTTGTCCTCTCTTGGAGGACTTTTTTAGGAGGGCAACATGCATTACACATAATTAAATCTCTCTGAGACTCTTTGGGCTTCATTAGAAATTTCTGATGGTGCCATTTATTTGTGCACCCTGGAACCTTACAGCCTTTCTCATTCCTCACAGATTAAGAAACTTGTGTTGTTACCTCATCATGGGTTTTACACCTGAGCTTTTCTCACATCCTTTCATTAGAAAAGATCAGAATAGCATCTTTGGAACTCTTCTTTTAGCTTTAGGACATTCCAGTGCACCTCTGAGCCACTGTTGAAGGTATCTATTTTTGTTTTCAGTTTAGTGCTCTCAAGAAGTTTTCTCTGATATCTCCTCTTTCATGTGGGTATGCTCCTATGCTCATAGGACTTTCTACAGAGGAGACAAATCTGAAGCAGTGACCCATGAGCATTTTTTTCCTGGTGCAGGTGAATGATTTACTGAGGATAGATGGCCTGGAAATAAATGAGAGACCATGATTATGTTTAAGTGGTTCATGAAGATTAGTACCTCCTCACTGGAAACCATGAGAATTTGGAGATCATATACCATTATTTTTAGAGAGTATATCTTATGCTTACAGGACACTGCCTTGGAGAGAAAAAGTTTTTAATTTTCAAAACTCATTTTTTACAAATCTTGAACATTTTCATACAATATAGATTTTTGAATTATTCCAAATCTTTTTCACTTCATCTTTTTCCCTTTAAGGCTTGACTTCCTTAAGAACTTCTGTCTCTAAATGGTGCTTTTAATGTAAAAGAGGGATAAAGTAGATTTGATAACTTATTTTTCTCATGTCAGAGAACCAGCTTTACTTATCAGTAACTGCTGAATAATTACACCTTATTCTTATGGTAAGAAAAGTGAATTTATGAATGTCATTATTTGGAGGAACTTTACAGCCTTTATAACTTTTATACGTATTACATATCATTAGAATACAAAGAGAATTAAAGCCATGTTTCATTTGTGTGAACAACTAGAGGTTCTTATGATATAGGCATATGTCCTCTGGCTGTGTTTCTTTTTACCATTAAGAAGAGCTGTTTCTCTGCTTATTTGTCACTTTAGGCCTCATTATATGATTGATGCAAAATATTGCCTTTACAGCTGCTGGGAAGAAGTATAAAAAATTAATGAAAACATATTTCACTTGTATCAGCAGTAATGATCTTGTACCCAAAAGTATGTTTTTGACTAATGAGCAGGAGCACTTTGATTACATTGTATTACTTTTACATGCGTGGATTACATTCATGTGTTATTACAAAAAGTGTGCAGTAAAAGCATCTCTAAACACACTTTATAATATTTTGATGATTTCTAGGTTAAGTGTACCAAGATTTTGTGACTAATGTTCTGTAAGTTGTTATTGTGTGGCCATATCTACCTGCTGTTTGTTATGATTTGGTGCATGTTTGTGAAGTGGTTTGAAAAATGAATAGATGTAACAAAATTATAGAATTTTCACATATATTTATATTATTTTGGAAGCTAATCATTTGTTTATTGCCTTAGAAGTAATTTCTGAGGTACTTAGATTATTCTTTTATAATCAGTTGTATTTAAAAAAATCATTTGTTTACAGTACCATAGAGATTGACAAATTTCAGTTGGCATATACTAGTCAAGTTATATTCTTATTATTTGCTCATATTAAAATGAAATTTTATATACAAGTTCAATTGATATATTTACATATCATTGTATTGTAATATTTTGATACAATGTTAGTTCCCAACACTATTTTGACATGTTTGCTAGATTTTCCTCTGACAGTTCTCACCTTGGTGTCTGTCTCATAGACATTACTAAGACTGAATCTCAGATTAGGATTCAGCTCACACCCTCATAATTTAATGCGAGGGCAAAGGTCTTCATTCTCCCTTTGTGAATTACTAAGGTGCATACACTCAATACTTATTAAATGGGGCTGAACTTGGCAAAATTGCAACTGCCACCAGGCTGACATCATTGACCTGCCCCACAACAAATACCAGGAGTTCACTTTTCTGTGGGGTTCATGGGCACTCTGATATGCATCCTGGCTCACTACTGCAATCAGCAGCTACCTTTTAAGATCACTATCTCCTTTATTTCATTTTATTACTTACTGAGTTGTAGTTGTACTTAGATATCTGCCTATATTTATATTTGTCTATCTATCTGTCTGTTTTTTTTTCATACCTGATTGCATTTTCCCAGGTTAGCAAGGTAGCACCAGGAATTGATGAATAAAGGCCACATCCACTCACATCCATTCCCTAGCTATCATATGTAATGCACCAAAACCAGTTGACTCTTCACAACCAGGCCTCACAGACCTTTCCATGGCTTACCCTGAATGCTTCACATGCCCTGGTTCAGTCCATTGACAGCACATCAACCACTGTATATCACATTGTTCCAATTCACTTTATCTCATACATGCCTTTCACCCTCCTGCATGTTCAGGCCCCAATTGCTTAAAATCTTTTTGACTCCATCCTTCCATTTCCAATTTTGTCTCCTTGTTCTCCTTGATCCTTCCACTTTTAACAAATATATCCTCTTTGTCAACCTTTGTTCACATATTCTCTTCATATGTCCAAACCATTTCAGCACACCCTTTCCAGCTTTCTCAACTGCTCTCTTTTTTATAGCCACACCTCTCTCAACCCTGTCATTATTCACTTGATCAAACCACACCTCAGTCCAGATAATAACCTCATACATCTCATTTCCAACATATCCACCTTCCTCCACATAGCCTTATCTTTAGCAGATGCCTTGCATTTATATGATATTGTTGGGATTACTGTTCCTTCAAGCATAACCATTTTTGCCTTCCCAGAAAAGTCACTCTTTTCACGAATTCTTCAGTACTCCCAGGAACTTTGCCATCTCACCCACCCTATGACTCACATCTGCCTCCATGGTTCCATGTGCTGCCATATCCACTCCCAGGTATCTAAATCAATTTTCTTCCTCCAATTTTTCTTCATTCAAACTCACACCCAAAGTTACCTGTCCATCAACCCTGCTAAACCTAGTAACCTTGCATTTATTTACATTTTCTTTCAACTTCCTCTTTAGCACACTCTCCCAAATTCATTCACCAACTTCTGCAGTTTCACCCTCAAATCCCCAACTAGTGTTATTTCATCAGCAAACAACAGCTGACTCACTTCTCAGGCCCTGTGAACCCCTGCAAACTACATACTCATTCCTCTTTCCAAGACTCTCACATTTACCTCCCTCACCACCCTATCCATAAACAAATTGAACAACTATGGTGACATCATACACCCCTGCCACAGACCAACTTTCACTTGGAATCATTCACTATCCTCTCTTCCTACTTGTACACTTGCCTTACACCCTTGATAAAAACTTCTCACTGCTTCTAGCAGCTTTCCTCCCACACCATGTATTCTTAAGACCTTCCTCAAGCCATCTTTATCAACCATATCACATGCTTTCATCAGATCCATAAATGTCACATACAAATTTCTCTGTTTCTCCAAGTATTTTACAGACACATTCTTCAAAGCAAACACCTAATCCATGCATCCTCTACCATTTCTGAAACGACAGTATTTCTACCAAATCAGATGTTCTGTACATGCCTTCACCCACTCAGTCAATACCCTCCCCCTACAACTGACTATGTATACTCAACAAACTCATACCTCTGTAGTTTGAGCCCTCATCTTTATCCCCCTTACGTTTATACTATGGCACTATACATACATTCTGCTAATCCTCTGTCACCTTACCATGATCCATATATACTGAAAATACATACCAGCCAACAACACAGTCACTGCCTTTTTTGATAAGTTCAACTGCAATACCATCCACTCCAGCTACCTTGCCACATTTCACCTTGCATAAGGATGACACCACCTTTTGTCTTTTCAGGAAACTGATCTCCATGACTCTCATTTTGCATACCATCTAGACTCAAACACTTTATATCTGTCACTCTGTGATCAAACACATTCAACTTGCTTCATCACTACCTGTTACTACCTCCCCTTTTGTCCCCTTCATCCTGTTTGTTTTCTTCTTTTTCACACATAATTTACATCCTTTACAAAACAGCAGTGGTGGCAGATTCAAGTGAGAAACTGCAGAAGTTGGTGAATGAGATTGGAAAAGTGTGTGAAAGGAGAATGTTGAGTGTAAAAGTGGATAAAAACATGGTTATAAGGTTTAGCAGGGTTGAGGGATAGGTCAATTGTAGTATGAGTATGAATGGAGAAAACTTAGAGGAAGTGAAGTGAAGAGTTAGATACCTAGGAGTGGACATGGCATTGAATGGAACCATGGAAGCAGAAGTGAGTCATAGGGTGGGTAAGGGAGGTGAAAGATCTAGGAGTGCTAAGGAATGTGTGGAGGGAGAGAAAATTATTTGGTAAGGCAAAAATGAGTATGTTTGAACGAATAGCAGTCTCACCAATGTTGTATTGATGTAAGGCATGAGCTATAGAAAAACTTATGCTGAGGAGGATGGATGCATTGGAAATGAATGCTTGTGGAAAATATGTGGTGTGAGTTGGTTTGATCGAGTGAGTAATGAAAAAGTAAGACAAATGTTTTAATAAAAAGAATGTGGTTAAGAGTGCTGGAGAGGGGTGTGCTGAAATGGTTTGGACATACAGAGAAAATGAGTGAAGAAAGGTTGACAAAGAGGATATATGTATCAGAAGTGGAGGGAACAAGTAGAATGGAGAAACCAAATTGGAGATGGAAAGATGAAGTGAAAAAGATTTTGAACATGTAGGATAATGAAAGACATGTATGGGGTAGAGTGGTTGTTTAATTTGTTTATGGATGGGGTTGTTAGAGAGGTGAATGCAAGAGTTTTGGAGAGAGGGGCAAGTATGCAGTCTGTTCTGGATGAGAGGGCTTGGCAAGTGAGTCAGTTGTTGTTCGCTGATGATACAGCGCTGGTGGCTGATTCGATTGAAAAACTGTGGAAGCTGCTGACCGAGTTTGGTAAAGTGTGTGAAAGAAGAAAGCTGAGAGTAAATGTGGATAAGAGCAAGGTTATTAGGTACACCTAATACAAGCCACCTCACACCACATATTGTCCTCAAACATCTCATTTCCAGCACATCCACCCTCCTCTGCACAACCCTATCAATAGCCCACACCTTGCAACCATATAACATTGTTGGAACCACTATTCCTTCAAATATTCCCATTTTTGCTTTCCAAGATAATGTTCTCGCCCTCCACACATTTCCCAATGGTCCCAGAACCTTCGCCTCCTCCCCCACCCTGTGACACACTGCTGCTTCAGTGGTTCCATCCGCTGCCAAATCCACTCCCAGTTATCTAAAACACTTCACTTCCTCCAGTTTTTCTCCATTCAAACTTACCTCCCAGTTGACTTGTCCCTCAACTGCACTGTACCTAATAACCTTGCTCTTATTCACATTTACTCTCAGCTCTCTTCTTTCACACACTTTACCAAACTCAGTCACCAGCTTGTACAGTTTCTCACTTGAATCAGACACCAGCGCTGTATCATCAGCGAACAACAACTGACTCACTTCCCAAGCTCTCTCATCTACAACAGCCTGCATACTTGCCCCTCTCTCCAAAACTCTTGCATTCACCTCCCTTACAATCCCATCCATAATCATATTAAACAACCATGGAGACATCACGCACCCCTTCCGCAAACCGACATTCACTGAGAACCAATTACTTTCCTCTCTTCCTACTCATACACATGCCGTACATCCTCAATAAAAACTTTTCACTGCTTCCAGCAATTGCCTCCCACATCATGTACTCATAATACCCTCCACAGAGCATCTCTGTCAACTGCCTCCTTGAGATTCAGAAATGCTAAATACAAATCCAATTGTTTTTCTAAGTATTTCTCGCATACATTCTTCAAAGCAAACACCTGATCCACACATTCTCTACCACTTCTGAAACCACACTGCTCTTCTCCAATTTGATGTTTTGTACATTATCTTTACCCTCTCAATCAATACCCTCCCATATAATTTCCCAGGAATACTCAACAAACTTATACCTCTGTAATTTGAACATTCATCACCCCCTTTGCCTTTGTACAATGGCACTATGCATGCATTCCGCCAATCCTCAGGCACTTCACCATGAACTATACATACATAGAATATCCTCACCAACCAGTCAACAACACAGTCACCCCCTTTTTTCATAAATTCCACTGCAATACCATCCAAACCTGCTGCCTTGCCAGCTTTCATCTTCCACAAAGCTTTTACAACCTTTTCTCTGTTTACCAAATCATTCTCCCTAACCTTCTCACTTCATACACCACCTTGACTAAAACACCCTATGTCTGCCACTCTGTCATCTAACACATTCAACAAACCTTCAAAATACTCACTCCATCTCCTTCTCACATCACCACTACTTGTTATTACCTTGCCATTAGCCTCCTTCACTGATGTTCCCATTTGTTCTCTTGCCTTAAACACTTTATTTACTCTCTCACCCCTACTCTCATTTTCACCTCTTGCACCTTTCTCTTGACCTCCTGCCTCTTTCTTTTATACATCTCCCACTCACTTGCATTATTTCCCTGCAAAAATCGTCCAAATACCTCTCTGTTCTCTTTCACTAATAATCTTACTTCTTCATACCACCACTCAATACCCTTTCTAATCCACCCACCTCCCATGCTTCTCATGCCACAGGTATCTTTTTCGCAAGCCATCACTGCTTCCCTAAATACATTCCATTCCTCCCCCACTCCCCTTACGTCCTTTGTTCTCACCTTTTTCCATTCTGCACTCATTCTCTCCTGGTACTTCCTCACACAAGTCTCCTCCCCAAGCTCACTTACTCTCACTACTCTCTTGACCCCAACATTCTCTCTTCTTTTCTGAAAACCTCTACAAATCTTCTCCTGTGCCTCCACAAGATAATGATCAGACATCCCTCCAGTTGCACCTCTCAGCATATTAACATCTAAAAGTCTCTCTTTGATGCGCCTGTCAATCAACATGTAATGCAATAACCCTGTCTGGCCATCTCTCCTACTTACATACGTATACTTATGTATATCTCTTTTTAATCAGGTATTCCCAATCACCAGTCCTTTTTCAGCACACAAATCTACAAGCTCTTCACCATTTCCATTTACAACACTGAACACCCCATGTACCCCAATTATTCCCTCAACTGCCACATTACTCACCTTCGCATTCAAATCACCCATCACTATAACTCGTTCTCGTGCATCAGAACTACTAACATACTCGCTCAGCTGCTCCCAGAACACTTGCCTCTCATGATCTTTTTTCTCATGCCCAGGTGCATAGGCACCAATAATCACCCATCTCTCTCCATCCACTTTTACTTTTACCCATATCAATCTAGAGTTTACTTTCTTACACTCCATCACATACTCTACCACTCCTGTTTCATGAGTAGTGCTACTCCTTCCCTTGCTCTCGTCCTCTCACCAACCCCTGACTTTACTCCTAAAACATTACCAAACCACTCATCTCCTTTACTCTTGAGCTTTATTTCACCCAGAGCCAAAACATCCAGGTTCCTTTCCTCAAACATACTACCCATCTCTCCTTTTTTCTCATCTTGGTTACATCCACACACATTTAGACACCCCAATCTGAGCCTTCGAGGAGGATGAGCACTCCTGCATGACTCCTTCTTCTGTTTCCCCTTCTAGAAAGTTAAAATACAAGGAGGGGAGGGTTTCTGGCCCCCTGCTCCCGTCCCCTTTGGTTGCCTTCTACGGCACGTGAGGAATGCATGGGAAGTATTCTTTCTCCCCTATCCCCAGGGATATATAGGTAGTATGTTTGAGGAAAGGAACCTAGATGTTTTGGCTCTGAGTGAAATGAAGCTCAAGGGTAAAGGGGAAGAGTTATTTGGGAGTGTCTTAGGAGTAAAGTCAGGGGTTGGTGAGAGACAAGAGCAAAGGAAGGAGTAGCAATACTCCTGAGGCAGGAGATGTGGGAGTATGTGATAGAGTGTAAGAAAGTAAACTCTAGATTGATATGGGTAAAACTGAAAGTGGATGGTGAGAGATGGGTGATTATTAGTGCCAATGCACCTGATCATGAGAAAAAAGATCATGAGAGGCAAGTGTTTTCGGAGCAGCTGAGTGAGTGTGTCAGGAACTTTGATGCATGAGACCGGGTTATAGTGATGGGTGACTTAAATGCGATGGTGAGTAAATGTGGCAGTTGAGGGTATAATTGGTGTACATGGATTGTTTAGTGTTGTAAATGGAAATGGTGAAGAGCTTGGGGATTTGTGTGCAGAAAAAGGACTGGTGATTGGGAATACCTGGTTTAAAAAGAGAGATATCCATAAGTATACATAGGTGAGTAGGAGAGATGGTCAAAGGGCGTTATTGGATTACATGTTAATTGATAGGCATGTAAAAGAGAGACTTTTGGATGTAAATATTCTGAGAGAAGCAGTTGGAGGGATGTCTGATCACTATCTTGTGGAGGCGAAGGTGAAGATATGTAGAGGTTTTCAAAGAAGAGAGAATGTTGGAGAGAAGAGAGTGGTGAGAGTAAGTGAGCTTGGAAAGGGGACTTGTGTGAGGAAGTACCAGGAGAGATTGAGTGTGGAGTGGCAAAAGGTGAGAGCAAATGATGTGAGGGTTGTTGGGGAGGAATGGGATGTATTTACGGAAGCAGTGATAGCTAGTGCGAAAGATGCATGTGGCATGAGAAAGGTGGGAGATGGGCAGATTAGAAAGGGTAGTGAGTGGTGGGATGAAGAAGTAAGGTTGTTAGTGAAAGAGAAGAGAGAGGCGTTTGGATGATTTTTGCAGGGAAGTAGTGCACATGACTGGGAGATGTATAAAGGAAAGTGGCAAGAGGCCAAGGGAAAGGTGCAAGAGGTGAAAAAGAGGGCAAATGAGAGTTGGGGTGAGAGAGCATCTTTAAATTTCAGGGAGAATAAAAGATATTTTGGAAGGAGGTAAATAACATGCGTAAGACAAGAGGACAAATGGGAACATCAGTGAAGGAGGCAAATGGGGAGATAGTAACAAGTTGTGATGAAACGCGAAGGAGATGAAGTGAGTATTTTGAAGGTTTGTTGAATGTGTTTGATGATAGAGTGGCAGATATAGGGTGTTTTGGTCGAGGTGGTGTGCAAAGTGAGAGGGTCAGGGAGAATAGTTTGATAAACAAAGAGGTGGTAGTGAAAGCTTTGCAGATGATGAAAGCTGGCCAGGCGGCAGGTTTGGATGGTACTGCAGCGGAATTTGTTAAAATGGGGGTGACTGTGTTGTTGACTGGTTGGTAAGGATATTCAGTGAATGTATGGATCATGGTGAAGTGCCTGAGGATTGGCAGAATGCATGCATTGTGCCATTGTACAAAGACAAAGGGTTAAAGGTGAGTGTTTAGATTACAGAGTCATAAGTTTGTTGAGTATTCCTGGGATTTTATATGGGAGGGTATTGATTGAGAAGGCAAAGGCATGTACGGAGCATCAGGTTGGGGAAGAGCAGTGTGGTTTCTGAAGTGGTAGAGTATGTGTGGATCAGGTGTTTGCTTTGAAGAATGTCTGTGGGAAATACTAAGGAAAACAGATGGATTTGTATGTAGCATTTATGGATCTGGAAAAGACATATGATAGGTTTGATAGAAATGCTTTGTAGAAGGTTTTAAGACTATATGGTGTGGGAGGTTAGTTGCTAGAAGCAGTGGAAGGTTTTTACCAATGATGATAGGCATATGTACGAATAGGAAGGGAGGAGAGTAATTGGTTCCCAGTGAATGTCAGTTTGCAGCAGGGATGTATGATGTCCCAATGGTTGTTTAATTTGTTTATGAATGGGGTGGTTAGGTAGGTGAATGCAAGAGTTTTGGAGAGAGAGGCACGTATGCAGTCTTTTGTGGATGAGAGGGCCTGGGATGTAAGTCATTCGTTGTTCGCTGATGATACAGCTCTGGTGGCTGATTCGGATGAGAAACTGCAGAGGTTGGTGACTGAGTTTGGGTCAAGTTCAACTCAAGCATGTCCTTAAGACTTTCCCCAACTGGGACCCTGACTGGTGCTCAACAGGTACTCGACCCAACTAGGTGATCAACCCAAACATGTGCTCGACCCAAACAGCTGCTTGGCCCAACCAGGTGATTGATCCATACAGCTGTTTGACCCAAACAGCTTCTTGACCCAACCAGGTGCTCAAACCAAACAGCTGCTCAACCCAAACTGCTGCTTGACCCATCCAGGTGCTTGACTCAAACAGCTGCTTGACCTAACCAGGTGCTCCACCCAAACAGCTGCTTGACCCAACCAGGTGCTCAACCCAAACAGCTGCCCAGTGGAATTGAAATTATCTGTGTCTCATGTAGATGTAATATGGCTAGTTACCCTTAAAGGGGATGAGCCTTGCACACTTTATAAAGACACCTTTTGTAACAAATCAATGTGCTAGCTTACTGGGATTTCCTAGTGGACATTGAATGCTATTCCCCCCAGGCTGGGTAACTATCTCTAAGGAGATAGGATACTTAATGACACTGAATGGCTGAGTCTCATCTGTGTAGTGCCTACCCGGAATCACATTTGCTTACCAAGGCAATCATTTGAGTTACCCTGGTTAATTACTTCACTGTGATGCTTTGTCACTTTTCCACAGTTGATACATTTTTGTTATGTCATTATTTGAAACTATCACTGTATGTTCTTATTTGAGCACCATAAATACTAAACTTTTGCACTGGGTTCAATCATTTATGGGAACTGCAATGGGTGAGGACATTTACCTTATGAGTTTAACAAGTTAATCTCTATGATTAATCTACAGCTATACTCATGATATATACCAAGGGTTATTTTACATGCTCACTCGTTACATTGTTCTTACAATATGATAATTTGCTCCTTACTAGCTCAACAACATTACAAGGGTACCCATAATTGGCATCTTTCCCCCATGTGACCTCACATCCCTCATGACTCTGCTGGGCTGGCACAATTAGTAGCCTTCCTCCATATAGTAGCTTTAGTGATATTGTATACTGTATGCTTACTTTCAACTTATCCCCAATGTATCAAATAACAACTGTACATCAATGATACTAAACTATCATACGGGTTAGATGGATATGACAACACTGGCTACCATCTGGTTCCTTGTTCCAACTGTGTTTGTTCTACCCAATAATGACGTGGCTGCGTGAATACTTTATGCACACAGTCAGATCTCTCCTTGTCCAACATGTCTACCCTGTTACATATGTTATTCATTTATTTTATCTATTGATTATACTTGATCGCCATTTCCAGTGTCAGTGAGGTAGCACCAGGAAACAGATGAAATATGGACCATCCACTTATATACACATATATATACATAAATGCCTACACACACACATATACATGCAGAAATGCATACGTATCAACATATACACAAAACATACATTTGCTGATAGGCCAAGGGTAACTCCATTTAACAAGTACTGAGTGTAGACACATTAAGGATGAGTGAAGGCTGTTTCCTTTTCCCCAAATTATGAGGGTGTGAGCTGAATCCTGATCCAAGTACTCACAGTAAAACTTTCATACTTGCAGAAAGAGAAAAGGTGGAGAGAAAAGGTTTTTCATCTTTCTAAATCTACATTATCCTCTTAGCTGCGGAAGGCCATTGAGGAGACCAACTCAGGAGATTTCCCCAAGGCTGACACAGCTCCAGCAGCTCCTACAACAGGAGGCAGTTGTGTAGACAGTCCATCAAGAACCTCTAAGACTGCTGAGGCTAAGGATTAGAATGAAGAAGCAGGGAGAAAGGGAACTATAGTTTCTGGTATGTGTACATTACACAGATGTTGATGACTATGGAGAACATCCTAAGAATTGGAAGAAAGACTAACCAATAGTGATTAAAGAGCTAGACTAGGTGTAAAAGCTAAGAGAAAAGGAGTGGCAGGAATATATGAAAGAGTTTCCTACTCATAAAGGAGAGGGGAAGACTATACATCAGTGCTTGTAGAAGAATGAATTACTTTCATGTCTTTTGTGTGCTGTCTGCAAAGTGGTTATTAGGTACTTCTTTTCCAACACAACAAAAACTTCCAAACATAATAGGACACCTCTAGCAACCACCAAGAGATTATGTAACAGAAGCACTGTTTCATGATTAAGGGAGCTTATTGCCTTCATAACTTCCAGATGAAATAATACCTCAGTCAGTTTAAGTCACATTGCAGTAAGAACCTAATTCCATGTTGAATAATGTTGGATTTGTATGTAGCATTTATGGATCTGGAGAAGGCATATGATAGAGTTGATAGAGATGCTCTGTGGAAGGTATTAAGAATATATGGTGTGGGAGGCAAGTTGTTAGAAGCAGTGAAAAGTTTTTATCGAGGATGTAAGGCATGTGTACGTGTAGGAAGAGAGGAAAGTGATTGGTTCTCAGTGAATGTAGGTTTGCGGCAGGGGTGTGTGATGTTTCCATGGTTGTTTAATTTGTTTATGGATGGGGTTGTTAGGGAGGTGAATGCAAGAGTTTTGGAAAGCGGGGCAAGTATGAAGTCTGTTGGGGATGAGAGAGCTTGGGAAGTGAGTCAGTTGTTGTTTGCTGATGATACAGCGCTGATGGCTGATTCATGTGAGAAACTGCAGAAGCTGGTGACTGAGTTTGGTAAAGTGTGTGAAAGAAGAAAGTTAAGAGTAAATGTGAATAAGAGCAAGGTTATTAGGTACAGTAGGGTTGAGGGTCAAGTCAATTGGGAGGTAAGTTTGAATGGAGAAAAACTGGAGGAAGTAAAGTGTTTTAGATATCTGGGAGTGGATCTGGCAGCGGATGGAACCATGGAAGCGGAAGTGAATCATAGGGTGGGGGAGGGGGCGAAAATCCTGGGAGCCTTGAAGAATGTGTGGAAGTCAAGAACATTATCTCGGAAAGCAAAAATGGGTATGTTTGAAGGAATAGTGGTTCCAACAATGTTGTATGGTTGCGAGGCGTGGGCTATGGATAGAGTTGTGCGCAGGAGGTTGGATGTGCTGGAAATGAGATGTTTGAGGACAATGTGTGGTTTGAGGTGGTTTGATCGAGTAAGTAATGTAAGGGTAAGAGAGATGTGTGGAAATAAAAAGAACGTGGTTGAGAGAGCAGGAGAGGGTGTTTTGAAATGGTTTGGGCACATGGAGAGAATGAGTGAGGAAAGATTGACCAAGAGGATATATGTGTCGGAGGTGGAGGGAACGAGGAGAAGTGGGCGACCAAATTGGAGATGGAAAGATGGAGTGAAAAAGATTTTGTGTGATCAGGGCCTGAACATGCAGGAGGGTGAAAGGAGGGCAAGGAATAGAGTGAATTGGATCGATGTGGTATACCGGGGTTGACGTGCTGTCAGTGGATTGAATCAGGGCATGTGAAGCGTCTGGGGTAAACCATGGAAAGTTGTGTGGGGCCTGGATGTGGAAAGGGAGCTGTTGTTTCGGGCATTATTGTGTGGCAGCTAGAGACTGAGTGTGAACGAATGGGGCCTTTGTTGTCTTTTCCTAGTGCTACCTCGCACACATGAGGGGGGAGGGGGAAGGTATTCCATGTGTGGCGAGGTGGCGATGGGAGTGAATTGGGGCAGACAGTGTGAATTGTGTGCATAGGTATATATGTATGTGTCTGTGTATGTACATATATGTGTACATTGAGATGTATAGGTATGTATATTTGCGTGTGTGGACGTGTGTGTGTATACATTGTGTATGGGGGTGGGTTGGGCCATTTCTTTCGTCTGTTTCCTTGTGCTACCTCGCAAACGCGGGAGACAGCGACAAAGCAAAATAAAATAAATAAATAATGCCATTTTGGAAATAATGTGGAACAGAATATCCTCAGGAGTACCCTCACCCTCCAATATATATATATTTTATTTCATTTCATACTTTTCGCCATTTCCCGCAATAGCGAGGTAGAGTTAAGAACAGAGGACTGGGCCTTTGAGGGAATATCCTCACCTGCCCCCTTCTCTGTTCATTCTTTTGGAAAATTAAAAAAAAAAATGAGAGGGGAGGATTTCCAGCCTCCCCGCTCCCTTCCCTTTTAGTCACCTTCTACGACACACAGGGAATACGTGAGAAGTATTCTTTCTCCCAATTCACTCTATTCCTTGCACGCCTTTCACCCTCCTGCATGTTCAGGCCCCGATCACTCAAAATCTTTTTCACTCCATCTTTCCACCTCCAATTTGGTTTCCTACTTCTCGTTCCCTCCACCTCTGACATATATATCCTCTTGGTCAATCTTTCCTTACTCATTCTCTCCATGTGACCAAACCATTTCAAAACACCCTCTTCTGCTCTCTCAACCACACTCTTTATTTCCACACATCTCTCTTACCCTTACATTACTTACTTGATCAAACCACCTCACACGACATATTGTCCTCAAACATCTCATTTCCAGCACATCCACCCTCCTGCGCACAACTCTATCCATAGCCCACGCCTCACAACCATACAACATTGTTGGAACCACTATTCCTTCAAACATACCCATTTTTTGCTTTCCGAGATAATGTTCTCGACTTCCAAACATTCTTCAAGGCTCTCAGAATTTTCGCCCCCTCTCCCACCCTATGATTCACTTCCGCTTCCATGGTTCCATCCGCTGCCAAATCCACTCCCAGATATCTAAAACACTTCACTTCCTCCAGTTTTTCTCCATTCAAACGTACCACCCAATTGACTTGACCCTCAACCCTACTGTACCTAATAACCTTGCTCTTATTCACATTTACTCTTAACTTTCTTCTTTCACACACTTTACCAAACTCAGTCACCAGCTTCTGCAGTTTCTCACATGAATCAGCCACCAGCGCTGTATCATCCACACACCCACACATCCTATACTTCTTCTGAAACCACACTGCTCTTCCCCAATCTGATGCTCTGTACATACCTTCACCCTCTCAATCAATACCCTCCCATATAATTTATCAGGGATACTCAACAAACTTATACCTCTGTAATTTGAGCACTCACTCTTATCCCCTTTGCCTTTGTACATTGGCACTATGCAAGCATTCCGCCAATCCTCAGGCACCTCACTATAAATCATTTTTTTTTTTTTTTATTATACTTTGTCGCTGTCTCCCGCGTTTGCGAGGTAGCGCAAGGAAACAGACGAAAGAAATGGCCCAACCCCCCCCCCCCATACACATGTATATACATACATCCACACACGCAAATATACATACCTACACAGCTTTCCATGGTTTACCCCAGACGCTTCACATGCCTTGATTCAATCCACTGACAGCACGTCAACCCCGGTATACCACATCACTCCAATTCACTCTATTCCTTGCCCTCCTTTCACCCTCCTGCATATTCAGGCCCCGATCACACAAAATCTTTTTCACTCCATCTTTCCACCTCCAATTTGGTCTCCCTCTTCTCCTCGTTCCCTCCACCTCCGACACATATATCCTCTTGGTCAATCTTTCCTCACTCATTCTCTCCATGTGCCCACACCACTTCAAAACACCCTCTTCTGCTCTCTCAACCACGCTCTTTTTATTTCCACACATCTCTCTTACCCTTACGTTACTCACTCGATCAAACCACCTCACACCACACATTGTCCTCAAACATCTCATTTCCAGCACATCCATCCTCCTGCGCACAACTCTATCCATAGCCCACGCCTCGCAACCATACAACATTGTTGGAACCACTATTCCTTCAAACATACCCATTTTTGCTTTCCGAGATAATGTTCTCGACTTCCACACATTCTTCAAGGCCCCCATATAAATCATACTTACATTAAATAACCTTACCAACCAGTCAACAATACAGTCACCCCCTTTTTTGATAAATTCCACTGCAATACCATCCAAACCTGCTGCCTTGCCGGCTTTCATCTTCCGTAAAGCTTTTACTACCTCTTTTCTGTTTACCAAATCATTTTCCCTAACCCTCTCACTTTGCACACCACCTTGACCAAAATACCCTATATCTGCCATTCTATCATCAAACACATTCAACAGACCTTCCAAATACTCACTCCATCTCCGTCTCACATCACCACTACTTGTTATCACCTCCCCATTAGCCCCCTTCACTGAAGTTCCCGTTTGTTCCCTTGTCTTCCGCACTTTATTTGACTCCTTCCAAAACATCTTTTTATTCTCCCTAAAATTTAATGATACTCTCTCATTCCAACTCTCATTTACCCTCTTTTTCACCTCTTGAACCTTTCTCTTGATCTCCTGCCTCTTTCTTTCATACATGTCCCACTCATATGCATTTTTTCCCTGCAAAAATCGTCCAAATGCCTCTCAATAATCTTACCTCTTCATCCAACCACTTACTACCCTTTCTAATTAACCCACCTCCCACGCTTCTCATGCCACAAGCATCTTTTGCACAAGCCATCACTACTTCCCTAAATACATCCCATTCCTCCCCCACTCCCCTTACCTCCTTTGTTTTCACCTTTTTCCATTCTGTACTGTCTCTCCTGGTACTTCCTCACACAAGTCTCCTTCCCAAGCTCACTTACTCTCACCACTCTCTTCACCCCAACATTCTCTCTTCTTTTCTGAAAACCCATACAAATCTTCACCTTCGCCTCCACAAGATAATGATCAGACATCCCTCCAGTTGCACCTCTCAGTACATTAACATCCAAAAGTCTCTCTTTCACACGCCTATCAATTAACACGTAATCCAATAACACCCTCTGGCCATCTATCCTACTTAAATACATATTTATTTATTCATTTATTTTGCTTTGTCGCTGTCTCCCGCGTTTGCGAGGTAGCGCAAGGAAACAGACGAAAGAAATGGCCCAACCCACCCCCATACACATGCATATACACACACGTCCACACACGCAAATATACATACCTATACATCTCAATGCACACATATATATACACACACAGACACATACATATATACCCATGCACACAGTTCACACTGTCTGCCTTTATTCATTCCCATAGCCACCTCGCCACACATGGAATACCATCCCCCTCCCCCCCTCATGTGTGCGGGGTAGCGCTAGGAAAAGACAACAAAAGGCCTCATTCGTTCACACTCAGTCTCTAGCTGTCATGCAATAATGCCCGAAACCACAGCTCCCTTTCCACATCCAGGCCCCACACAGCTTTCCATGGTTTACCCCAGATGCTTCACATGCCCTGATTCAATCCACTGACAGCACGTCAACCCCGGTATACGACATCGATCCAATTCACTCTATTCCTTGCCTGCCTTTCACCCTCTTGCATGTTCAGGCCCCGATCACTCAAAATCTTTTTCACTCCATCTTTCCACCTCCAATTTGGTCTCCCACTTCTCCTCATTCCCTCCACCTCTGACACATATATCCTCTTGGTCAATCTTTCCTCACTCATTCTCTCCATGTGCCCAAACCATTTCAAAACACCCTCTTCTGCTCTCTCAACCATGCTCTTTTTATTTCCACACATCTCTCTTACCCTTACATTACTTACTCGATCAAACCACCTCACACCACACATTGTCCTCAAACATCTCATTTCCAGCACATCCACCCTCCTGCGCACAACTCTATCCATAGCCCACGCCTCGCAACCCTACAACATTGTTGGAACCACTATTCCTTCAAACATACCCCTTTTTGCTTTCCGAGATAATGTTCTCAACTTCCACACATTCTTCAAGGCTCCTAGGATTTTCGCCCCCTCCCCCACCCTATGATTCACTTCTGCTTCCATGGTTCCATCTGCTGCCAGATCCACTCCCAGATATCTCAAACACTTTACTTCCTCCAGTTTTTCTCCATTCAAACTTACCTCCCAGTTGACTTGACCCTTAACCCTACTGTACCTAATAACCTTGCTCTTATTCACATTTACTCTTAACTTTCTTCTTTCACACACTTTACCAAACTCAGTCACCAGCTTCTGCAGTTTCTCTTATGAATCAGCCGGCAAGGCAGCAGGTTTGGATGGTATTGCAGTGGAATTTATTAAAAAAGGGGGTGACTGTATTGTTGACTGGTTGGTAAGGTTATTTAATGTATGTATGACTCATGGTGAGGTGCCTGAGGATTGGCGGAATGCATGCATAGTGCCATTGTACAAAGGCAAAGGGGATAAGAGTGAGTGCTCAAATTACAGAGGTATAAGTTTGTTGAGTATTCCTGGTAAATTATATGGCAGGGTATTGATTGAGAGGGTGAAGGCATGTACAGAGCATCAGATTGGGGAAGAGCAGTGTGGTTTCAGAAGTGATAGAGGATGTGTGGATCAGGTGTTTGCTTTGAAGAATGTATGTGAGAAATACTTAGAAAAGCTAATGGATTTGTATGTAGCATTTATGGATCTGGAGAAGGCATATGATAGAGTTGATAGAGATGCTTTGTGGAAGGTATTAAGAATATATGGTGTGGGTGGCAAGTTGTTAGAAGCAGTGAAAAGTTTTTATCGAGGATGTAAGGCATGTGTACGTGTAGGAAGAGAGGAAAGTGATTGGTTCTCATTGAATGTAGGTTTGCGGCAGGGGTGTGTGATGTCTTCATGGTTGTTTAATTTGTTTATGGATGGGGTTGTTATGGAGGTGAATGCAAGAGTTTTGGAAAGAGGGGCAAGAATGAAGTCTGTTGTGGATGAGAGAGCTTGGGAAGTGAGTCAGTTGTTGTTCGCTGATGATACAGTGCTGGTGGCTGATTCATGTGAGAAACTGCAGAAGCTTAAATACATATACTTATGTATATCTCTCTTTTTAAACCAGGTATTCCCAATCACCAGTCCTTTTTCAGCACATAAATCTACAAGTTTTTCATCATTTCCATTTACAACACTGAACACCCCATGTATACCAATTATTCCCTCAACTGCCATGCTACTTACCTTTGCACTCAGATCACCCATCACTATAACCCAGTCTTGTGCATCAAAACCACTAACACACTCCTTCAGCTGCTCCCAAAACACTTGCCTCTCATAATCTTTCTACTCATGCCCAGATGCATATGCACCAATAATCACCCATCTCTCTCCATCAACTTTCAGTTTTACCCATATCAATCTAGAATTTACTTTCTTACACTCTATCACATACTCCCACAACTCCTGTTTCATAAGTAGTGCTACTCCTTCCCTTGCTCTTGTCCTCTCACTAACTCCTGACTTTACTCCCAAGACATTCCCAAACCACTCTTGCCCTTTACCCTTGAGCTTTGTTTCACTCAGAGCCAAAACCTCCAGGCTCCTTTCCTCAAACATACTACCCATCTCTCCTTTTTTCTCATCTTGGTTACATCCACACACATTTAGACACCCCAATCTGAGCCTTCGAGGAGGATGAGCACTCCCCGCATGACTCCATCTTCTGTATCCCCTTTTAGAAAGTTAAAATACAAGGAGAGGAGAGTTTCTGGCACCCCACTCCCATCCCCTTTAGTCGCCTTCTACGAAATGTGAGGAATGCGTGGGAAGTATTCTTTCTCCCCTATCCCCAGGGATATTTATATATATATTTCATTTATCTATTTATTTTGCTTTGTCGCTCTCTCCTGCATTTGCGAGGTAGCGCATGGAAACAGACAAAAGAAATAGCCCAACCCACCCACATACACATGTATATACATACACGTCCACACCGCAAATATACTTACCTATACATCTCATTGTACACATATATATGCACACACAGACATATACATATATACACATGTACATAATTCATACTGTCTACCTTTATTTATTCCCATCGCCACTTCGCCACACATGAAATAACATCCGCCTCCCCCCTCATTTGTGCGAGGTAGTGCTAGGAAAAGACAACAAAGGCCCCATTTGTTCACACTCAGTCTCTAGCTGTCATGTAATAATGCCCGAAACCACAGCTCCCTTTCCACATCCAGGCCCCACAGAACTTTCCATGGTTTACCCCAGACGCTTCACATGCCCTGATTCAATCCATTAACACATATATCCTCTTGGTCAATCTTTTCTCACTCATTCTCTCCATGTGCCCAAACCATTTCAAAACACCCTCTTCTGCTCTCTCAACCACGCTCTTGTTATTTCCACACATCTCTCTTACCCTTACATTACTTACTCGATCAAACCACCTCACACCACATATTGTCCTCAAACATCTCATTTCCAGCACATCCACCCTCTTGTGCACAGCTCTATCCATAGCCCACGCCTCGCAACCATACAACATTGTTGGAACCACGATTCCTTCAAACATAGCCATTTTTGTTTTCCGAGATAATGTTCTAGACTTCCAAACATTCTTCAAGGCTCCCAGGATTTTCGCCCCCTCCCCCACCCTATGATTCACTTCTGCTTCCATGGTTCCATCCGCTGCCAGATCCACTCCCAGATATCTAAAACACTTTACTTCTTCCAGTTTTTCTTCATTCAAACTTACCTCCCAATTGACTTGACCCTCAACCCTACTGTACCTAATAACCTTGCTCTCATTCAAATTTACTCTTAACTTTCTTCTTTCACACACTTTACCAAACTCAGTCACCAGCTTCTGCAGTTTCTCACATGAATCAGCCACCAGCGCTGTATCATCAGCGAACAACAACTGACTCACTTCCCAAGCTCTCTCATCCCCAACAGACTGCATACTTGCCCCTCTATCCAAAACTCTTGCATTCACCTCCCTAACAACCCCATCCATAAACAAATTAAACAACCATGGAGACATCACACACCCCTGCTGCAAACCTACATTCACTGAGAGCCAATCACTTTCCTCTCTTCCTACACGTACACATGCCTTACATCCTCGATAAAAACGTTTCACTGCTACTAACAACTTGCCTCCCACACCATATATTCTTAGTACCTTCCACAGAGCATCTCTATCATCTCTATCATGTGCCTTCTCCAGATCCATAAATGATACATACAAATCCATTTGCTTTTCTAAGTATTTCTCACATACATTCTTCAAAGCAAACACCTGATCCACACATTCTCTACCACTTCTGAAACCACACTGCTCTTCCCCAGTCTGATGCTCTGTACATGCCTTCACCCTCTCAATCAATACCCTCCCATGTAATTTACCAGGAATACTCAACAAACTTATACCTCTGTAATTTGAGCACTCACTTTTATCCCCTTTGCCTTTCTACAAAGGCACTATGCAAGCATTCCGCCAATCCTCAGGCACCTCACCATGAGTCATACATACAACAAATAACCGTACCAAGCAGTCAACAATACAGTCACCCCCTTTTTCAATAAATTCCACTGCAATACCATCCAAACCCGCTGCCTTGCCAGCTTTCATCCTCCGCAAAGCTTTTACTACCTCTTTTCTGTTTACCAAATCATTTTCTGCCATTCTGTCATCAAACACATTCAACAAACCTTCCAAATACTCACTCCATCTCCTTCTCACATCACCACTACTTGTTATCACCTCCCCATTTACCCCCTTCACTGAAGTTTCCATTCGTTCCCTTGTCTTATGCTCTTTATTTACCTCCTTCCAAAATATCTTTTTATTCTCCCTAAAATTTAATGATACTCTCTCACCCCAACTCTCTATTTATCACCCCAACTCTCATTTACCCTCTTTTTCACCTCTTGCACCTTTCTCTTGACCTCCTGCCTCTTTCTTTTATACATCTCCCACTCATTTGCATTATTTCTCTGCAAAAATCGTCCAAATGCCTCTCTCTTCTCTTTCACTAATAATCTTACTTCTTCATCCCACCACTCACTACCCTTTCTAATCTGCCCACCTTCCACACTTTTCATGACACAAACATCTTTTGTGCAAGCCATCACTTCTTCCCTATATACATTCCATTCCTCCCCCACTCCACTTATGTCCTTTGTTCTCACCTTTATCATTCTGTACTCAGTCTCTCCTGGTACTTCCTCACACAAGTCTCCTTCCCAAGCTCACTTACTCTCACCACTCTTTTCACCCCAACATTCTCTCTTCTTCTCTGAAAACCTCTACAAATCTTCACCTTTGCCTCCACAAGATAATGATCAGACATCCCTCCAGTTGCACCTCTCAGCACATTAACATCCAAAAGTCTCTCTTTCACGCGCCTATCAATTGACACGTAATCCAATGACGCTTTCTGGCCATCACTCCTGTTTACATACATATACTTATGTATATCTCGCTTTCTAAACCAGGTATTCCCAATCACCAGTCTTTTTTCAGCACAAAAATCTACAAGCTCTTCGCCATTTCCATTTACAACAGAACACCCCATGTACACCAATTATTCCCTCAACTGCCACATTACTCACCTTTGCATGCAAATCACTCATTACTATAACCCAGTCTCGTGCATCAAAATTACTAACACACTCACTCAGCTGCTCCCAAAACGTTTGCCTCTCATGATCCTTCTTCTCATGCCCAGGTGCATATGCACCAATAATCACCCATCTCTCTCCAGCCACTTTCAGTTTTACCCACATCAATCTAGGGTTTACTTTCTTACACTCTGTCACATACTCCCAGCACTCCTGTTTCAGGAGTAGAGCTACTCCTTCGCTTGCTCTTGTCCTCTCACTAACCCCTGACTTTACTCCCAAGACATTCCCAAACCACTCTTCCCCTTTGCCCTTCAGCTTCGTTTCGCTCAGAGCCAAAACATCCTGGTTCCTTTCCTGAACCATTCTACCTATCTCTCCTTTTTTCTCATCTTAGTTACATCCACACACATTTAGACGCCCCAATCTGAGCCTTCTATGAGGATGAGCACTCCCCGCGTGACTCCTTCTGTTTCCCCTTTTAGAAAGTTAAAATGTATGTATTTATTTATTTATATTTATTTTACTTTGTCGCTGTCTCCCGCGTTTGCGACGTAGCGCAAGGAAACAGACGAAAGAAATGGCCCAACCCACCCCCATACACATGTATATACATACACGTCCACACACGCAAATATACATACCTATACATCTCAATGTACACATATATATACACACACAGACACATACATATATACCCATGCACACAATTCACACTGTCTGCCTTTATTCATTCCCATCGCCACCTCGCCACACATGGAATACCATCCCCCTCCCCCTACATGTGTGCGAGGTAGCGCTAGGAAAAGACAACAAAAGCCCCTTCATTCACACTCAGTCTCTAGCTGTCATGCAATAATACCCGAAACCACAGCTCCCTTTCCACATCCAAGCCCCACACAACTTTCCATGGTTTACCCCAGACGCTTCACATGCCCTGATTCAATCCACTGACAGCACGTCAACCCCGGTATACCACATCGATCCAATTCACTCCATTCCTTGCCCGCCTTTCACCCTCCTGCATGTTCAGGCCCCGATCACTCAAAATCTTTTTCACTCCATCTTTCCACCTCCAATTTGGTCTCCCACTTCTCCTCGTTTCCTCCACCTCCGACACATATATCCTCTTGGTCAATCTTTCCTCACTCATTCTCTCCATGTGCCCAAACCATTTCAAAACACCCTCTTCTGCTCTCTCAACTACGCTCTTTTTATTTCCACACATCTCTCTTACCCTTACATTACTTACTCGATCAAACCACCTCACACCACATATTGTCCTCAAACATCTCATTTCCAACACATCCACCCTCCTGCGCACAACTCTATCCATAGCCCTCGCCTCGCAACCATACAACATTGTTGGAACCACTATTCCTTCAAACATAGCCATTTTTGCTTTCGGAGATAATGTTCTCAACTTCCACACATTCTTCAAGGGTCCCAGGATTTTCACTCCCTCCCCCACCCTATGATTCACTTCCGCTTCCATGGTTCCATCCGCTGCCAGATCCACTCCCAGATATCTAAAAACTTTACTTCCTCCAGTTTTTCTCCATTCAAACTTACCTCCCAGTTGACTTGACACACAACCCTACTGTACCTAATAACCTTGCTCTTATTCACATTTACTCTTAACTTTCTTCTTTCACACACTTTACCAAACTCAGTCACCAGCTTCTGCAGTTTCTCACATGAATCAGCCACCAGCGCTGTATCATCAGTGAACAACAACTGAATCACTTCCCAAGCTCTCTCATCCACAACAGACTTCATACTTGCCCCTCTTTCCAAAACTCTTGCATTCACCTCCCTAACAATCCCATCCATAAACAAATTAAACAACCATGGAGACATCACACACCCCTGCCGCAAACCTACATTCACTGAGAACCAATCACTTTCCTCTCTTCCTACACGTACACATGCCTTACATCCTTGATAAAAACTTTTCACTGCTTCTAACAACTTGCCTCCCACACCATATATATATATATATATATATATATATATATATATATATATATATATATATATATATATATTTTTTTTTTTTTTTTTTTTTGCTTTGTCGCTGTCTCCCGCGTTTGCGAGGTAGCGCAAGGAAGCAGACGAAAGAAATGGCCCAACCCACCCCCATACACATGTATATACATACGTCCACACACGCAAATATACATACCTACACAGCTTTCCATGGTTTACCCCTGACGCTTCACATGCCTTGATTCAATCCACTGACAGCACATCAACCCCGGTATACCACATCGCTCCAATTCACTCTATTCCTTGCCCTCCTTTCACCATCCTGCATGTTCAGGCCCCGATCACACAAAATCTTTTTCACTCCATCTTTCCACCTCCAATTTGGTCTTTTGACTTTTGGATGACAGCAAGTCAACCCCGGTATACCACATCGCTCCAATTCACTCTATTCCTTGCCCTCCTTTCACCATCCTGCATGTTCAGGCCCCGATCACACAAAATCTTTTTCACTCCATCTTTCCACCTCCAATTTGGTCTTTTGACTTTTGGATGTTAATGTGCTGAGAGGTGCAACTGGAGGGATGTCTGATCATTATCTTGTGGAGGCTAAGGTGAAGATTTGTATGGGTTTTCAGAAAAGAAGAGTGAATGTTGGGGTGAAGAGGGTGGTGAGAGTAAGTGAGCTTGGTAAGGAGACTTGTGTGAGGAAGTACCAGGAGAGACTGAGTACAGAATGGAAAAAGGTGAGAACAATGGAAGTAAGGGGAGCGGGGGAGGAATGGGATGTATTTAGTGAATCAGTGATGGATTGCGCAAAAGATGCTTGTGGCATGAGAAGCGTGGGAGGTGGGTTGATTAGAAAGGGTAGTGAGTGGTGGGATGAAGAAGTAAGATTATTATTGAAAGAGAAGAGAGAGAAATTTGGACGATTTTTGCAGGGAAAAATGCAATTGAGTGGGAGATGTATAAAAGAAAGAGACAGGAGGTCAAGAGAAAGGTGCAAGAGGTGAAAAAGAGGGCAAATGAGAGTTGGGGTGAGAGAGTATCATTAAATTTCAGGGAGAATAAGAACATGTTCTGGAAGGAGGTAAATAAAGTGCGTAAGACAAGGGAGCAAATGGGAACTTCAGTGAAGGGCGCTAATGGGGAGGTGATAACATGTAGTGGTGATGTGAGAAGGAGATGGAGTGAGTATTTGGAAGGTTTGTTGAATGTGTTTGATGATAGAGTGGCATATATAGGGTGTTTTGGTCGAGGTGGTGTGCAAAGTGAAAGGGTTAGGGAAAATGATTTGGTAAACAGAGAAGAGGTAGTAAAAGCTTTGCGGGAGATGAAAGCCGGCAAGGCAGCAGGTTCGGATGGTATTGCAGTGGAATTTATCAAAAAAGGGGGTGACTGTATTGTTGACTGGTTGGTAAGGTTATTTAATGTATGTATGACTCATGGTGAGGTGCCTGAGGATTGGCGGAATGCATGCATAGTGCTATTGTACAAAGGCAAAGGGGATAAGAGTGAGTGCTCAAATTACAGAGGTATAAGTTTGTTGAGTATTCCTGGTAAATTATATGGCAGGGTATTGATTGAGAGGGTGAAGGCATGTACAGAGCATCAGATTGGGGAAGAGCAGTGTGGTTTCAGAAGTGGTAGAGGATGTGTGGATCAGGTGTTTGCTTTGAGGAATGTATGTGAGAAATACTTAGAAAAGCGAATGGATTTGTATGTAGCATTTATGGATCTGGAGAAGGCATATGATAGAGTTGATAGAGATGCTCTGTGGAAGGTATTAAGAATATATGGTGTGGGAGGCAAGTTGTTAGAAGCAGTGAAAAGTTTTTATCAAGGATGTAAGGCATGTGTACGTGTAGGAAGAGAGGAAAGTGATTGGTTCTCAGTGAATGTAGGTTTGCGGCAGGGGTGTGTGATGTCTCCATGGTTGTTTAATTTGTTTATGGATGGGGTTGTTAGGGAGGTGAATGCAAGAGTTTAGGAAAGAGGGGCAAGTATGAAGTCTGTTGTGGATGAGAGAGCTTGGGAAGTGAGTCAGTTGTTGTTCGCTGATGATACAGCGCTGGTGGCTGATTCATGTGAGAAACTGCAGAAGCTGGTGACTGAGTTTGGTAAAATGTGTGAAAGAAGAAAGTTAAGAGTAAAGGTGAATAAGAGCATAAGGTGAATAAGGTTATTAGGTACAGTAGGGTTGAGGGTCAAGTCAATTGGGAGGTAAGTTTGAATGGAGAAAAACTGGAGGAAGTAGTGTTTTAGATATCTGGGAGTGGATCTGGCAGCGGATAGAACCGTGGAAGCAGAAGTGAATCATAGGGTGGGGGAGGGGGCGAAAATCCTGGGAGCCTTGAAATATGTGTGAAAGTCGAGAACATTACCTCGGAAAGCAAAAATGGGTATGTTTGAAGGAATAGTGGTTTCAACAATATTGTATGGTTGCAAGGCGTGGGCTATGGATAGAGTTGTGCACAGGAGGGTGGATGTGCTGGAAATGAGATGTTTGAGGACAATGTGTGGGGTGAGGTGGTTTGATCGAGTAAGTAATGTAAGGGTAAGAAATGTGTGGAAATAAAAAGAGCGTGGTTGAGAGAGCAGAAGAGGGTGTTTTGAAATGGTTTGGGCACATGGAGAGAATGAGTGAGGAAAGATTGACCAAGAGGATGTATGTGTCGTAGGTGGAGGGAACGAGGAGAAGTGGGAGACCAAATTGGAGGTGGAAAGATGGAGTGAAAAAGATTTTGAGTGATCGGGGCCTGAACATGCAGGAGGGTGAAAGGCGGGCAAGGAATAGAGTGAATTGGATCGATGTGGTATACCAGGGTTGACGTGCTGTCAGTGGATTGAATCAGGGCATGTGAAGCGTCTAGGGTAAACCATGGAAAGTTGTGTGGGGCTTGGATGTGGAAAGGGAGCTGTGGTTTCAGGCATTATTGCATGACAGCTAGAGACTGAGTGTGAACGAATAGGGCCTTTGTGGTCTTTTCCTAGCACTACCTCGCACACATTAGGGGGGAGGGGGTTGGTATTCCATGTGTGGCGAGGTGGCGATGGGAATGAATAAAGGCAGACAGTGTGAATTGTGTGCATGGGTATATATGTATGTGTCTGTGTGTGTATATATATGTGTACATTGAGATGTATAGGTATGTATATTTGCGTGTGTGGACGTGTATGTATATACATGTTTATGTTGGTGGGTTGGGCCATTTCTTTCATCTGTTTCCTCACGCTACCTCGCAAACGTGGGAGACAGCGACAAAGCAAAATAAAAAAATAAAAAATACATCTTATCCCTGGGGATAGGGGAGAAAGAATACTTCCCACGTATTTTGCGCATGGTCAAGATATTCCTATGAGTCCACAGAACTTATCGTGTTTCATTTTCCCTCTGGACTCATAGGAATATATATATATATATATATATATATATATATATATATATATATATATATATATATATATATATATATATATATATTTTGGTTGAGGTGATGTGCAAAGTGAGAGGGTTAGATAGAATGATTTGGTAAACAGAGAAGAGGTAGTAAAAGCTTTGCAGAAGATGAAAGCCGGCAAGGCAGCAGGTTTGGATGGTATTGCAGTGGAATTTATTAAAAAAGGGGGTGACTGTATTGTCGACTGGTTGGTAAGGTTATTTGATGCATGTATGTTTCATGGTGAGGTGCCTGAGGATTGACGGATTGCTTGCATAGTGCCATTGTACAGAGGCAAAGGGGACAAAGGTGAGTGCTCAAATTACAGAGGTACAAGTTTCTTGAGTATTCCTGGGACATTATATGGGAGGGTATTGATTGAGAGGGTAAAGGCATGTACAGAGCATCAGATTGGGGAAGAGCAGTGTGGTTTCAGAAGTGGTAGAGGATGTGTGGATCAGGTGTTTGCTTTGAAGAATGTATGTGAGAAATACTTAGAAAAGCAAATGGATTTGTATGTAGCATTTATGGATCTGGAGAAGGCATATGATAGAGTTGATAGAGATGTTTCCACAGAGTTGATAGAGATGTTCTGTGGAAGATATTAAGAATATATGGTGTGGGAGGCAAGTTGTTAGAAGCAGTGAAAAGTTTTTATCGAGGATGTAAGGCATATGTACGTGTAGGAAGAGAAGAAAGTGATTGGTTCTCAGTGAATGTAGGTTTGCGGCAGGGGTGCATGATGTCTCAATGGTTGTTTGATTTGTGTATGGATGGGGTGGTTAGGGAGGTGAATGCAAGGGTCTCGGCGAGAGGTGCAAGTATGCAGTCTGTTGTGGATGAGAGGGTTTAGGAAGTGAGTCAGTTGTTGTTCGCTGTGATACAGTGCTGGTGCTGATTCATGTGAGAAACTGCAGAAGCTTAAAATACATATACTTATGTATATCTCTCTTTTTAAACCAGGTATTCCCAATCACCAGTCCTTTTTCAGCACATAAATCTACAAGTTTTTCATCATTTCCATTTACAACACTGAACACCCCATGTATACCAATTATTCCCTCAACTGCCATGCTACTTACCTTTGCACTCAGATCACCCATCACTATAACCCAGTCTTGTGCATCAAAACCACTAACACACTCCTTCAGCTGCTCCCAAAACACTTGCCTCTCATAATCTTTCTACTCATGCCCAGATGCATATGCACCAATAATCACCCATCTCTCTCCATCAACTTTCAGTTTTACCATATCAATCTAGAATTTACTTTCTTACACTCTATCACATACTCCCACAACTCCTGTTTCATAAGTAGTGCTACTCCTTCCCTTGCTCTTGTCCTCTCACTAACTCCCTGACTTTACTCCCAAGACATTCCCAAACCACTCTTGCCCTTTACCCTTGAGCTTTGTTTCACTCAGAGCCAAAACCTCAGGCTCCTTTCCTCAAACATACTACCCATCTCTCCTTTTTTCTCATCTTGGTTACATCCACACACATTTAGACACCCCAATC
The DNA here is from genome assembly GCF_036320965.1 of Panulirus ornatus. Classification (NCBI taxonomy): domain Eukaryota; kingdom Metazoa; phylum Arthropoda; class Malacostraca; order Decapoda; family Palinuridae; genus Panulirus; species Panulirus ornatus. Next base: position 19,789,736 of record NC_092264.1, read on the forward strand.
TGAGCCTTCGAGGAGGATGAGCACTCCCCGCATGACTCCATCTTCTGTATCCCCTTTTAGAAAGTTAAAATACAAGGAGAGGAGAGTTTCTGGCACCCCACTCCCATCCCCTTTAGTCGCCTTCTACGAAATGTGAGGAATGCGTGGGAAGTATTCTTTCTCCCCTATCCCCAGGGATATTTATATATATATTTCATTTATCTATTTATTTTGCTTTGTCGCTCTCTCCTGCATTTGCGAGGTAGCGCATGGAAACAGACAAAAGAAATAGCCCAACCCACCCACATACACATGTATATACATACACGTCCACACCGCAAATATACTTACCTATACATCTCATTGTACACATATATATGCACACACAGACATATACATATATACACATGTACATAATTCATACTGTCTACCTTTATTTATTCCCATCGCCACTTCGCCACACATGAAATACATCCGCCTCCCCCCTCATTTGTGCGAGGTAGTGCTAGGAAAAGACAACAAAGGCCCCATTTGTTCACACTCAGTCTCTAGCTGTCATGTAATAATGCCCGAAACCACAGCTCCCTTTCCACATCCAGGCCCCACAGAACTTTCCATGGTTTACCCCAGACGCTTCACATGCCCTGATTCAATCCATTAACACATATATCCTCTTGGTCAATCTTTTCTCACTCATTCTCTCCATGTGCCCAAACCATTTCAAAACACCCTCTTCTGCTCTCTCAACCACGCTCTTGTTATTTCACACATCTCTCTTACCCTTACATTACTTACTCGATCAAACCACCTCACACCACATATTGTCCTCAAACATCTCATTTCCAGCACATCCACCCTCTTGTGCACAGCTCTATCCATAGCCCACGCCCGCACCATACAACATTGTTGGAACCACGATTCCTTCAAACATAGCCATTTTTGTTTTCCGAGATAATGTTCTAGACTTCCAAACATTCTTCAAGGCTCCCAGGATTTTCGCCCCCTCCCCCACCCTATGATTCACTTCTGCTTCCATGGTTCCATCCGCTGCCAGATCCACTCCCAGATATCTAAAACACTTTACTTCTTCCAGTTTTTCTTCATTCAAACTTACCTCCCAATTGACTTGACCCTCAACCCTACTGTACCTAATAACCTTGCTCTCATTCAATTTACTCTTAACTTTCTTCTTTCACACACTTTACCAAACTCAGTCACCAGCTTCTGCAGTTTCTCACATGAATCAGCCACCAGCGCTGTATCATCAGCGAACAACAACTGACTCACTTCCCAAGCTCTCTCATCCCCAACAGACTGCATACTTGCCCCTCTATCCAAAACTCTTGCATTCACCTCCCTAACAACCCCATCCATAAACAAATTAAACAACCATGGAGACATCACACACCCCTGCTGCAAACCTACATTCACTGAGAGCCAATCACTTTCCTCTCTTCCTACACGTACACATGCCTTACATCCTCGATAAAAACGTTTCACTGCTACTAACAACTTGCCTCCCACACCATATATTCTTAGTACCTTCCACAGAGCATCTCTATCATCTCTATCATGTGCCTTCTCCAGATCCATAAATGATACATACAAATCCATTTGCTTTTCTAAGTATTTCTCACATACATTCTTCAAAGCAAACACCTGATCCACACATTCTCTACCACTTCTGAAACCACACTGCTCTTCCCCAGTCTGATGCTCTGTACATGCCTTCACCCTCTCAATCAATACCCTCCCATGTAATTTACCAGGAATACTCAACAAACTTATACCTCTGTAATTTGAGCACTCACTTTTATCCCCTTTGCCTTTCTACAAAGGCACTATGCAAGCATTCCGCCAATCCTCAGGCACCTCACCATGAGTCATACATACAACAAATAACCGTACCAAGCAGTCAACAATACAGTCACCCCCTTTTTCAATAAATTCCACTGCAATACCATCCAAACCCGCTGCCTTGCCAGCTTTCATCCTCCGCAAAGCTTTTACTACCTCTTTTCTGTTTACCAAATCATTTTCTGCCATTCTGTCATCAAACACATTCAACAAACCTTCCAAATACTCACTCCATCTCCTTCTCACATCACCACTACTTGTTATCACCTCCCCATTTACCCCCTTCACTGAAGTTTCCATTCGTTCCCTTGTCTTATGCTCTTTATTTACCTCCTTCCAAAATATCTTTTTATTCTCCCTAAAATTTAATGATACTCTCTCACCCCAACTCTCTATTTATCACCCCAACTCTCATTTACCCTCTTTTTCACCTCTTGCACCTTTCTCTTGACCTCCTGCCTCTTTCTTTTATACATCTCCCACTCATTTGCATTATTTCTCTGCAAAAATCGTCCAAATGCCTCTCTCTTCTCTTTCACTAATAATCTTACTTCTTCATCCCACCACTCACTACCCTTTCTAATCTGCCCACCTTCCACACTTTTCATGACACAAACATCTTTTGTGCAAGCCATCACTTCTTCCCTATATACATTCCATTCCTCCCCCACTCCACTTATGTCCTTTGTTCTCACCTTTATCATTCTGTACTCAGTCTCTCCTGGTACTTCCTCACACAAGTCTCCTTCCCAAGCTCACTTACTCTCACCACTCTTTTCACCCCAACATTCTCTCTTCTTCTCTGAAAACCTCTACAAATCTTCACCTTTGCCTCCACAAGATAATGATCAGACATCCCTCCAGTTGCACCTCTCAGCACATTAACATCCAAAAGTCTCTCTTTCACGCGCCTATCAATTGACACGTAATCCAATGACGCTTTCTGGCCATCACTCCTGTTTACATACATATACTTATGTATATCTCGCTTTCTAAACCAGGTATTCCCAATCACCAGTCTTTTTTCAGCACAAAAATCTACAAGCTCTTCGCCATTTCCATTTACAACAGAACACCCCATGTACACCAATTATTCCCTCAACTGCCACATTACTCACCTTTGCATGCAAATCACTCATTACTATAACCCAGTCTCGTGCATCAAAATTACTAACACACTCACTCAGCTGCTCCCAAAACGTTTGCCTCTCATGATCCTTCTTCTCATGCCCAGGTGCATATGCACCAATAATCACCCATCTCTCTCCAGCCACTTTCAGTTTTACCCACATCAATCTAGGGTTTACTTTCTTACACTCTGTCACATACTCCCAGCACTCCTGTTTCAGGAGTAGAGCTACTCCTTCGCTTGCTCTTGTCCTCTCACTAACCCCTGACTTTACTCCCAAGACATTCCCAAACCACTCTTCCCCTTTGCCCTTCAGCTTCGTTTCGCTCAGAGCCAAAACATCCTGGTTCCTTTCCTGAACCATTCTACCTATCTCTCCTTTTTTCTCATCTTAGTTACATCCACACACATTTAGACGCCCCAATCTGAGCCTTCTATGAGGATGAGCACTCCCCGCGTGACTCCTTCTGTTTCCCCTTTTAGAAAGTTAAAATGTATGTATTTATTTATTTATATTTATTTTACTTTGTCGCTGTCTCCCGCGTTTGCGACGTAGCGCAAGGAAACAGACGAAAGAAATGGCCCAACCCACCCCCATACACATGTATATACATACACGTCCACACACGCAAATATACATACCTATACATCTCAATGTACACATATATATACACACACAGACACATACATATATACCCATGCACACAATTCACACTGTCTGCCTTTATTCATTCCCATCGCCACCTCGCCACACATGGAATACCATCCCCCTCCCCCTACATGTGTGCGAGGTAGCGCTAGGAAAAGACAACAAAAGCCCCTTCATTCACACTCAGTCTCTAGCTGTCATGCAATAATACCCGAAACCACAGCTCCCTTTCCACATCCAAGCCCCACACAACTTTCCATGGTTTACCCCAGACGCTTCACATGCCCTGATTCAATCCACTGACAGCACGTCAACCCCGGTATACCACATCGATCCAATTCACTCCATTCCTTGCCCGCCTTTCACCCTCCTGCATGTTCAGGCCCCGATCACTCAAAATCTTTTTCACTCCATCTTTCCACCTCCAATTTGGTCTCCCACTTCTCCTCGTTTCCTCCACCTCCGACACATATATCCTCTTGGTCAATCTTTCCTCACTCATTCTCTCCATGTGCCCAAACCATTTCAAAACACCCTCTTCTGCTCTCTCAACTACGCTCTTTTTATTTCCACACATCTCTCTTACCCTTACATTACTTACTCGATCAAACCACCTCACACCACATATTGTCCTCAAACATCTCATTTCCAACACATCCACCCTCCTGCGCACAACTCTATCCATAGCCCTCGCCTCGCAACCATACAACATTGTTGGAACCACTATTCCTTCAAACATAGCCATTTTTGCTTTCGGAGATAATGTTCTCAACTTCCACACATTCTTCAAGGGTCCCAGGATTTTCACTCCCTCCCCCACCCTATGATTCACTTCCGCTTCCATGGTTCCATCCGCTGCCAGATCCACTCCCAGATATCTAAAAACTTTACTTCCTCCAGTTTTTCTCCATTCAAACTTACCTCCCAGTTGACTTGACACACAACCCTACTGTACCTAATAACCTTGCTCTTATTCACATTTACTCTTAACTTTCTTCTTTCACACACTTTACCAAACTCAGTCACCAGCTTCTGCAGTTTCTCACATGAATCAGCCACCAGCGCTGTATCATCAGTGAACAACAACTGAATCACTTCCCAAGCTCTCTCATCCACAACAGACTTCATACTTGCCCCTCTTTCCAAAACTCTTGCATTCACCTCCCTAACAATCCCATCCATAAACAAATTAAACAACCATGGAGACATCACACACCCCTGCCGCAAACCTACATTCACTGAGAACCAATCACTTTCCTCTCTTCCTACACGTACACATGCCTTACATCCTTGATAAAAACTTTTCACTGCTTCTAACAACTTGCCTCCCACACCATATATATATATATATATATATATATATATATATATATATATATATATATATATATATATATTTTTTTTTTTTTTTTTTTTTGCTTTGTCGCTGTCTCCCGCGTTTGCGAGGTAGCGCAAGGAAGCAGACGAAAGAAATGGCCCAACCCACCCCCATACACATGTATATACATACGTCCACACACGCAAATATACATACCTACACAGCTTTCCATGGTTTACCCCTGACGCTTCACATGCCTTGATTCAATCCACTGACAGCACATCAACCCCGGTATACCACATCGCTCCAATTCACTCTATTCCTTGCCCTCCTTTCACCATCCTGCATGTTCAGGCCCCGATCACACAAAATCTTTTTCACTCCATCTTTCCACCTCCAATTTGGTCTTTTGACTTTTGGATGACAGCAAGTCAACCCCGGTATACCACATCGCTCCAATTCACTCTATTCCTTGCCCTCCTTTCACCATCCTGCATGTTCAGGCCCCGATCACACAAAATCTTTTTCACTCCATCTTTCCACCTCCAATTTGGTCTTTTGACTTTTGGATGTTAATGTGCTGAGAGGTGCAACTGGAGGGATGTCTGATCATTATCTTGTGGAGGCTAAGGTGAAGATTTGTATGGGTTTTCAGAAAAGAAGAGTGAATGTTGGGGTGAAGAGGGTGGTGAGAGTAAGTGAGCTTGGTAAGGAGACTTGTGTGAGGAAGTACCAGGAGAGACTGAGTACAGAATGGAAAAAGGTGAGAACAATGGAAGTAAGGGGAGCGGGGGAGGAATGGGATGTATTTAGTGAATCAGTGATGGATTGCGCAAAAGATGCTTGTGGCATGAGAAGCGTGGGAGGTGGGTTGATTAGAAAGGGTAGTGAGTGGTGGGATGAAGAAGTAAGATTATTATTGAAAGAGAAGAGAGAGAAATTTGGACGATTTTTGCAGGGAAAAATGCAATTGAGTGGGAGATGTATAAAAGAAAGAGACAGGAGGTCAAGAGAAAGGTGCAAGAGGTGAAAAAGAGGGCAAATGAGAGTTGGGGTGAGAGAGTATCATTAAATTTCAGGGAGAATAAGAACATGTTCTGGAAGGAGGTAAATAAAGTGCGTAAGACAAGGGAGCAAATGGGAACTTCAGTGAAGGGCGCTAATGGGGAGGTGATAACATGTAGTGGTGATGTGAGAAGGAGATGGAGTGAGTATTTGGAAGGTTTGTTGAATGTGTTTGATGATAGAGTGGCATATATAGGGTGTTTTGGTCGAGGTGGTGTGCAAAGTGAAAGGGTTAGGGAAAATGATTTGGTAAACAGAGAAGAGGTAGTAAAAGCTTTGCGGGAGATGAAAGCCGGCAAGGCAGCAGGTTCGGATGGTATTGCAGTGGAATTTATCAAAAAAGGGGGTGACTGTATTGTTGACTGGTTGGTAAGGTTATTTAATGTATGTATGACTCATGGTGAGGTGCCTGAGGATTGGCGGAATGCATGCATAGTGCTATTGTACAAAGGCAAAGGGGATAAGAGTGAGTGCTCAAATTACAGAGGTATAAGTTTGTTGAGTATTCCTGGTAAATTATATGGCAGGGTATTGATTGAGAGGGTGAAGGCATGTACAGAGCATCAGATTGGGGAAGAGCAGTGTGGTTTCAGAAGTGGTAGAGGATGTGTGGATCAGGTGTTTGCTTTGAGGAATGTATGTGAGAAATACTTAGAAAAGCGAATGGATTTGTATGTAGCATTTATGGATCTGGAGAAGGCATATGATAGAGTTGATAGAGATGCTCTGTGGAAGGTATTAAGAATATATGGTGTGGGAGGCAAGTTGTTAGAAGCAGTGAAAAGTTTTTATCAAGGATGTAAGGCATGTGTACGTGTAGGAAGAGAGGAAAGTGATTGGTTCTCAGTGAATGTAGGTTTGCGGCAGGGGTGTGTGATGTCTCCATGGTTGTTTAATTTGTTTATGGATGGGGTTGTTAGGGAGGTGAATGCAAGAGTTTAGGAAAGAGGGGCAAGTATGAAGTCTGTTGTGGATGAGAGAGCTTGGGAAGTGAGTCAGTTGTTGTTCGCTGATGATACAGCGCTGGTGGCTGATTCATGTGAGAAACTGCAGAAGCTGGTGACTGAGTTTGGTAAAATGTGTGAAAGAAGAAAGTTAAGAGTAAAGGTGAATAAGAGCATAAGGTGAATAAGGTTATTAGGTACAGTAGGGTTGAGGGTCAAGTCAATTGGGAGGTAAGTTTGAATGGAGAAAAACTGGAGGAAGTAGTGTTTTAGATATCTGGGAGTGGATCTGGCAGCGGATAGAACCGTGGAAGCAGAAGTGAATCATAGGGTGGGGGAGGGGGCGAAAATCCTGGGAGCCTTGAAATATGTGTGAAAGTCGAGAACATTACCTCGGAAAGCAAAAATGGGTATGTTTGAAGGAATAGTGGTTTCAACAATATTGTATGGTTGCAAGGCGTGGGCTATGGATAGAGTTGTGCACAGGAGGGTGGATGTGCTGGAAATGAGATGTTTGAGGACAATGTGTGGGGTGAGGTGGTTTGATCGAGTAAGTAATGTAAGGGTAAGAAATGTGTGGAAATAAAAAGAGCGTGGTTGAGAGAGCAGAAGAGGGTGTTTTGAAATGGTTTGGGCACATGGAGAGAATGAGTGAGGAAAGATTGACCAAGAGGATGTATGTGTCGTAGGTGGAGGGAACGAGGAGAAGTGGGAGACCAAATTGGAGGTGGAAAGATGGAGTGAAAAAGATTTTGAGTGATCGGGGCCTGAACATGCAGGAGGGTGAAAGGCGGGCAAGGAATAGAGTGAATTGGATCGATGTGGTATACCAGGGTTGACGTGCTGTCAGTGGATTGAATCAGGGCATGTGAAGCGTCTAGGGTAAACCATGGAAAGTTGTGTGGGGCTTGGATGTGGAAAGGGAGCTGTGGTTTCAGGCATTATTGCATGACAGCTAGAGACTGAGTGTGAACGAATAGGGCCTTTGTGGTCTTTTCCTAGCACTACCTCGCACACATTAGGGGGGAGGGGGTTGGTATTCCATGTGTGGCGAGGTGGCGATGGGAATGAATAAAGGCAGACAGTGTGAATTGTGTGCATGGGTATATATGTATGTGTCTGTGTGTGTATATATATGTGTACATTGAGATGTATAGGTATGTATATTTGCGTGTGTGGACGTGTATGTATATACATGTTTATGTTGGTGGGTTGGGCCATTTCTTTCATCTGTTTCCTCACGCTACCTCGCAAACGTGGGAGACAGCGACAAAGCAAAATAAAAAAATAAAAAATACATCTTATCCCTGGGGATAGGGGAGAAAGAATACTTCCCACGTATTTTGCGCATGGTCAAGATATTCCTATGAGTCCACAGAACTTATCGTGTTTCATTTTCCCTCTGGACTCATAGGAATATATATATATATATATATATATATATATATATATATATATATATATATATATATATATATATATATATATATATTTTGGTTGAGGTGATGTGCAAAGTGAGAGGGTTAGATAGAATGATTTGGTAAACAGAGAAGAGGTAGTAAAAGCTTTGCAGAAGATGAAAGCCGGCAAGGCAGCAGGTTTGGATGGTATTGCAGTGGAATTTATTAAAAAAGGGGGTGACTGTATTGTCGACTGGTTGGTAAGGTTATTTGATGCATGTATGTTTCATGGTGAGGTGCCTGAGGATTGACGGATTGCTTGCATAGTGCCATTGTACAGAGGCAAAGGGGACAAAGGTGAGTGCTCAAATTACAGAGGTACAAGTTTCTTGAGTATTCCTGGGACATTATATGGGAGGGTATTGATTGAGAGGGTAAAGGCATGTACAGAGCATCAGATTGGGGAAGAGCAGTGTGGTTTCAGAAGTGGTAGAGGATGTGTGGATCAGGTGTTTGCTTTGAAGAATGTATGTGAGAAATACTTAGAAAAGCAAATGGATTTGTATGTAGCATTTATGGATCTGGAGAAGGCATATGATAGAGTTGATAGAGATGTTTCCACAGAGTTGATAGAGATGTTCTGTGGAAGATATTAAGAATATATGGTGTGGGAGGCAAGTTGTTAGAAGCAGTGAAAAGTTTTTATCGAGGATGTAAGGCATATGTACGTGTAGGAAGAGAAGAAAGTGATTGGTTCTCAGTGAATGTAGGTTTGCGGCAGGGGTGCATGATGTCTCAATGGTTGTTTGATTTGTGTATGGATGGGGTGGTTAGGGAGGTGAATGCAAGGGTCTCGGCGAGAGGTGCAAGTATGCAGTCTGTTGTGGATGAGAGGGTTTAGGAAGTGAGTCAGTTGTTGTTTGCTGATACAATGCTGGTTGCTGATTCGGATGAGAAACTGCAGAAGTTGGTGACTGAGTTGGGTAAAGTGTGTGTAAGAAGAAATTTAAGAGTAAATGTGAATAAGAGCAGGGTTGTTAGGTTCAGTAGGGTTGAAGAAGAAGTTAAATAGGAGGTAAGTTTGAATGGAGAAAAACTGGAGTAAGTGAAGTGTTTTAGATATCTGGGAGTGGACTTAGCAGCGGATGGAACCATGGAAGTGGAAGTGAGTCACAGGGTGGGGGAGGGGGTGAAGGTCCTGGGAGCGTTGAAGAATGTGTGGAAGGCAAGAACATTGTCTCAGAGAGCAAAAATGGGTATGTTTTAGGGAATAGTTTTTCCAACAATGTTATATGGTTGCAAGGCATGGGCTATAGGTAGGGTTGTACAGAGGAGGAGGGTGGATGTGTTGGAAATGAAATGTTTGAGGAGAATATGTGGTGTGAGGTGGTTTGATCGAGTAAGTAATGAAAGGGTATGTGGTAATAAAAAGAGTGTGGTTGAGAGAGCAGAAGGTGTGTTGAAATGGTTTGGTCACATGGAGATACTGAGTGAGGAAAGATAGACAAAAGGGATATAGGTCAGAGGTAGAGGGAAGGAGAAGCAGGAGACCAAATTGGAGGTGGAAGGATGAAGTGAAAAAGATTTTGAGCAATCGGGGACTGAACATACAGGAGGGTGAAAGGTGTGCAAGGAATAGAGTGAATTGGAACGATGTGGTATACCGGGGTCAATGTGCTGTCAATGGATTGAACCAGGGCATGTGAAGTGTCTAGGGTAAACCTTGGAAAGTTCTGTAGAACCTGGATGTGGATAGGAGCTGTGGTTTCAGTGCATTATACATGACAGCTAGAGACTGCATGAGAACGAATGTGAGCCTTTTTGTCTTTTCCTCGTGCTACCTCACTGAAGGGAGATGGGGGAGGGTGGATGCTATTTCATGTGTGGCGGGGTAGCAACGGGAATGGATGAAGGCAGCAAGTATATATGTATATTTCTGTGTATGTATATGTATGTATACGTTGAAATGTATATTATGTATATGTGTGGGTGTGGGCGTTTATGTATATGCATGTGTATGTGGGTGGGTTGGGCCATTCCTCATCTGTTTCCTTGCGCTACCTCGCTAACACGGGAGACAGCAATTAAGTATAATGAATAAATGAAAATATATACACATGCATATGTATGAGCAGGAAGAGAGGAGAGTGATTGGTTCCCAGTGAAGGTCAGTCTTTGGCAGGGGAGCATGATGTCCCCATGGTTATTTAATTTGTTTTTGGTTGGGACAGTTAGGGAGGTGAATGCAAGAGTTTTGGAGAGAAGGGCAAGTATGCAGTATGTTGGGGATGAGAGGGCCTGGGAAATAAGTCGTTTGTTGTTTGCCGATGATACAGCTCTGGTGGCTGATTCAAGTGAGAAACTGTAGAATCTGGTGACTGAGTTTGCAAAAGTGTGAGGAAGGAGAAATTTGATAGTAAATGTGAACAAGAGCAAGGTTATTAGGTTCAGCAGGGTTGAGGGATAAGTTAGTTGGGATGTAAGTTTGAATGGAGGAAAACTGGAGGAAGTGAAGTTTTTAGATATTTGGGAGTGGACTTAGCAGCGAATAGAACCATGGGTGCAGAAGTGAATCACAGGGTGGGGGAGGGGGCAAAGGTTCTGGGAGTGATGAAGAATGTGAAAAGAGAAAACATTATCTCGTAGAACAAAAATGGATATGTTTGAAGGAATAGTAGTTCCAACAATATTATATGGTCGTGAGGCATGGGCTATAGATAGGGTTGTATTGAGGAGAGTGGATGTGTTGGAAATGAAATGTTTGAGGACTATATGTGGTGTGAAGTGGTTTGATCAAGTAAGTAATGAAAGGGTAAGAGAGAGGTGTGGAAATGAAAAGAGTGCATTCGAAAGAGCAAAAGATGGTGTGTTGAAATGATTTGGACATATGGAGAGAATAAGTGAGGAAAGATTGACAAAGAGTATATATGTGTCAGAGGTGTAGGGAACAAGGAGAAGTGGGACACCAAATTGGAGGTGGAAGGATGGAGTGAAAAAGATTTTGAGTGATCAGGGCCTGAACATACAGGGAGGTAAGAGGTGTGCAAGGAATAGAGTGAATTGGAACAGTGTGGTATACTGGAGTTGACATGCAGTCATTGGACTGAACCAGGGCATGCCAAACATCTAGGGTAAACCATGGAAAGGTCTGTGGGGCCTAGACATGGATAGGGAGCTCTGGTTTCTGTGCATTATGCATGACAGCTAGAGACTGAGTGTGAATGAATGTGGCCTTTTTTGTCTGTTTTCGTGGCACTACCTCACTGAAGCAGGGGGTAGCGATCCTGTTTCCTGTGGGATGGGGTAGTGAAAGGAATGGAGGAAGCCAAGCAAGTATGAATATGTACATGTGTATAAATGTATATGTCTGTGTATGTGTGTGTATATGTATGTTTATGTGTACATGTTGATATGTGTATGTATATTTATCTATATGTGCATGTATGGGCATTTATGTATATATATGTGTATATGAGTGGATGGGCCATTCTTCATCTGTTTCCTGACACTACCTCACTGATGCAGGAAATGGCAATCAAGTATAATGATGATGATGATAAAATTCTTAATTAGTTTTATACTTATCTTGGGTAAGTTTGGGAATATGGAAGGAGAGAGAAGGGAGAGATAAGTATAGGTTAGAGGAGTCATTGGGTCCCTTAATAGAATAGTGATGAGTAGAGATGTAGTATGGAAGTGAAGAATGTATTAAGGGACAGCATAGTCCACCCAATCTTGACATGTGTAGCTGAAACATGGACATGGAATGAATCAGAGAGGTAAAAAATCCAGGGACTAGAAATAAGCTATTTGGGAAGAGGATCTAGTATGACTAGATGGAATGAAGAAAGAAATGAGAGGGTGTATGAGAAATTTGGTATGGCAGAGAACGTAAAAGGAATGAATTGTGGAGTGGTAGAGTTGTTTAGGCATATGGAAAGAATGCAAGGTGGAGTATTTACAAAGAGAGTGTATGACAGTACAACTAAAGGGGCTGGTGTGAGTACTGGAAGGAGAGAAATGGTGGAAGAATTCATGGATTCATGTGTGCAAGAGAGGCATGTGAGGACAGGGACGAGTAGAGACTTTTTGCTATGGCCACTCCCTGATGCCCATTCCCAGAGGGAATGGGCATCAGAGATATAGATAGCTTGAAGCAGGGAACATTAACAAGCTAGGGAAACCATGGAAAGGTCTGTATCCAGTGCCTTATCATCTGCAAACAACAACTGACTCAATTCCTAGATCTCACCACCTTCAGCAGACTGTTTACCTGCTCTTTCTCCATGACCCTTGCATTTATCCCCCTTTCAACCCCATCCATACACAGATTAGATATGATGACATCACACACCTCTTCCATAGGACCTTTATCACCTTGCACCACTCACCCTCCTCTCTACCTACTTGCACACACACCTTACTCTCTTGTTATAAACTCCTGACGGTTTCGAATTGCTTTCCTCCCACACCAAATACTCGTAGCACCTTCCACAAAGCATCTCTATCAACCCTAATATAAGCTGCTATCTCAAGATCTATAAGTTCCAAGATCCATCTGTTTCTCTAAATATTTCTCACATACGTTTTTCAATACAAACACCTGATTAGCTTGATCTACACATCCTCTACTGACTCTGAAACCAAATTGTTCTTCCCCACCCCAGTGTAATGCTCTGTGCATGCCACCATCCTATCAGATCACAACTCTTCCATACATTTTACCAGGTACACTAAACTGACTTATGTTTTTGTGATTTGAATACTCACCTCTGTCCCTCTTGCCAATCCTCAGGCACCTCACCATGATCATAACACATATCTAGTCTGTAACAGTCACCTCCTTTCCAAAGAAGTTTAACTGCAGTACCATCCACTGTAGCTAACTTTTCCACTTTTCACCATACAAGCCTTTAACCTCCTCTTCCGTTTTCACAGAACCACTTGCCATGACTCACTTCTTGTACCTCCCCAACCTACACACCTTTTATCTGCCACCCAGCCATCAAAAACATTTAACAGTCTTTCAAAGTACTCACTCCACTCCTCTTCACCTCATTTCTGCATGTTACCTCTTCCCTATTTGTCCTCTTCACTGATGTTCCCATTTGTTTTCTTCTTTTTCTCACCATTAACCTATCCACCCCAATCCCATTCCACCACCACCTACCTCAATCCCTCATTGCCAGCATTTTCAGTAAGAATCATTGGATATCATCTGCTTTACCTGCAAAATGGTAACAGTCACTGAATCAGTGTATAATTTGTATCATGATAGAGTGGTTCATTGATGGTAAGCTAAGATGTCATGGGGATAGTCCATACATAAGAATGAGACTGAGAAAATTGTTGGTCTGAAGCATAATCCCCCTTATAACATGGGTTATTCATATAATGACATTCATTTATAACAACAGATTACTGAAAATGTAACTCTTTCATTTTGTGGTGTCCCTATGTATTTGAAATGTTTGGATATTTTCAAAGTGGAATGTTTGGATAGGATATCTTCCATTTGTGATTAGATATAAAAGATTTTGTGGAACACGTCAAAAGAAGGTGTCAGACATGATTATACAAGAGGCCATTGTATAAGATGGAGGGAATCCTGAATTTTACCCAAAAGAAGTAGAGAACTAAAAGAAATTTCCAGATGAACTTTGATTGACAACAGTGTAATGTTCATAGCAGCAGATAATAATTATTGCTAAACAACTGATATATATAATGTGCTATGTAAAAACCGTGCCTTACGGCAAAATCTCTTTTGTAGGTTTTGTACTCAGAGGTTGGAAGATAGATTTTCTCTCCATACAGAAAATGAGTAGATTTTCTCTCCATACAGAAAATGAGTATATCGATATTGAGTTATTCTTAGAAACAAAATGGACCAATCAACTAAAGGACAAAGGGAAATCTAAGCATAATAAGAGTTACAGATTTGAGAAAGTACTTCTTTAGCAGTACAGCATTCATTTAGTTATCGATGATTCACTCTAACATGGTTTAAGTTAACCATGATACACAGTACTAAGTGAGACTATTTTAGAATAATCCTTGATCAGAATAGGAGTTACCATTATTTGGCAGTATGCATAATCTGTGGCTAACCTTTGTTCCATACACCACAACATTCCCTATTTAGTGTCTTTCTGCTATTGATACTGTACACATATTCACATGTGTTTTTGCATTTTTCCCCTCTCTTAAAGGATATCATCCAATCCCAGGTCACAGGATGAGACCCAAACAGCCTACTAATGGCCAGTAGTGTAGGTTGGTAGAGTACACTGAAGTTATTGTGAAGTTTGATTTTCTGTGATCCTTGACCACCCTTCCCACTCAGATAACTGAGGGAACATTTTAAAGTAATAGAAAAATAGAATAAGCTAAGAAAAGAAATAGGAAATTCAATGACCACTGGGAAATAAGCATGGAAGAAGTGAGAGGTTTTTATTTGTTGATCCCCTGCCAATGTAAAGTCCCTCCCTTTATATACAAATAGGTAATCACAACAGTTTTATCATAGGCTGATACCTGCCTGAATTCAATGAACAATGTCATGATTAAGTTGTTCCTTGAAAAGGCAGCAACTGTTAAACTAGATGACACAGTAAGAAACTAAACAAGAAAGAAACTCGAAACAATGTTAAGAAATACTTATGCTGCAACAGGATGATGAATGAATGGAAGAAGTTGAATGCAAAATAGTGAATGCGGAGAACTTGAATTTATTTTTCGTATGATTTATATTCATGTATTCATTTATTTTGCCCCAGGGCCCCTTTTCAAGAATGATTCCTGGTGTTATTCAGGAGCTCCTTCAGCGACAAGGCTGCACTACTTCCAGTAGCACGGAAATGAAGGACTCCTTTAGAGTGGGAAGTTCTTTGATGAGACTGTTCTCGAAATGATACAGCCTTACCTAAGGTAACTTTGTACTTATGGTGTAACCTTATGCATGAAGAGTCTGGTAGCACCTATTATTAATATAGGGACATCTGTTAACCTCTGTATGATTGATATGGAGAGGTTAACAGTTGGGACTATTAATAGAACTTCCTTCCATTTTGCACAGATAGGTAATTATTACTTGATTAAAAAAGGAATTTGTGGCCACACATACCTCTTTTGCCTATGGCACATGGGAGCCAAGAGTATGTTCAAGATATAACATTTTTATTTGAACAAGTGATAAGTTTTATATGTGATGAATGTTCATGCTGTTTTCAAGTGGTAGATATATCAAACTTTATAATGCAAAAATTTATTCATTCATCTTAATATATATATATATATATATATATATATATATATATATATATATATATATATATATATATATATATATATATATATATATATTCATTTATTTATTTATTTATTTTCCTTTGTCACTGTCTCCCGCGTTAGCGAGGTAGCGCAAGGAAACAGACGAATGAATGGCCCAACCCACCCACATACACATGTATATACATACACATCCACACACACAAATATACATACCTATACATCTCAACGTATACATATATATACACACACAAACATATACATATATGCACATGTACATAATTCATACTGTCTACCTTTATTCATTCCCATCGCCACCCCACCACACATGAAATAACAACCCCCTCCCCCGCGTGTGCACAAGGTAGTGCTGGGAAAAGACAACAAAGGCCACCTTCGTTCACACTCAGTCTCTAGCTGTCATGTATAATGCACAGAAACCACAGCTCCCTTTCCACATCCAGGCCCCACAGAACTTTCCATGGTTTACCCCAGACACTTCACATGTCCTGGTTCAATCCATTGACAACACATTGACACCCCGGTATACCACATCATTCCAATTCACTCTATTCCTTGCACGCCTTTCACCCTCCTGCATGTTCAGGCCCCAATCACTCAAAATCTTTTTCACTCCATCTTTCCACCTCCAATTTGATCACCCACTTCTCCTCGTTCCCTCCACCTGGCGGGGTGGCGACGGGAATGAATAAGGGCAGACAGTATGAATTATGTACATGTGTATATATGTATATGTCTGTGTGTGTATATATATATGTATACGTTGAGATGTTTAGGTATGTATATGTGCATGTGTGGACGTGTATGTATATACATGTGTATGTGGATGGGACATACATATATATGTTCCTCAACCCTACTTTAACTAATAACCTTGCTCTTATTCACATTTACTCTCAGCTTTCTTCTTTAACACACTCTACCAAACTCAGTCACCAGCTTCTGCAGTTTCTCACCCGAATCACCCACCAGCCCTTATCAACAGCAAAAAACAACTGACTCTCCTCCCAAGCTCTCTCATCCACAACAGACCGCATACTTGCCCCTCTTTCCAAAACTCTTGTATTCACCTCTCTAACAACCCCATCCGTAAACAAATTAAACAACCATGGAGACATCATCACCCCTGCTGCAAACCAACATTCACTGAGAACCAGTCACTGGAGGAAGTGAAGTGTTTTAGATATCTAGGAGTGGATTTGGCAGTGGATGGAACCATGGAAGCAGAAGTGAATCATAGGGTGGGGGAGGGGGCGAAAGTTCTGGGAGCATTGAAAAATGTGTGGAAGTCGAGAATGTTATCTTGGAAAGCAAAAATGGGTATGTTTGAAGGAATAGTGGTTCCAACAATGTTATATGGTTGCGAGGCATGGGGTATAGATAGAGTTGTGCAGAGGAGGGTGGATGTGCTGGAAATGAGATGTTTGAGGACAGTATGTGGTGTGAGGTGGTTTGATCGAGTAAGTAACGAAAGGGTAAGAGAGATGTGTGGTAATAAAAAGAGTGTGGTTGAGAGAGCAGAAGAGGGTGTTTTGAAATGGTTTGGTCACATGGATAGAATGAATGAGGAAAGATTGACAAAGAGGATATATGTGTCGGAGGTGGAGGGAATGAGGAGAAGTGGGAGACCAAATTGGAGGTGGAAAGATGGAGTGAAAAAGGTTGTGGGTGGGTTGGGCCATTCTTTCATCTGTTTCCTTGTGCTACCTCGCTAACGCGGGAGACAGCAACAAAGTAAGATAAATAGATAAATGAATAAATATGTATATATATATATATATATATATATATATATATATATATATATATATATATATATATATATATATATATAAAATATATATGTAAAATATATATATATATATATATATATATATATATATATATATATATATATATATATATATATATATATATATATATATGTGTGTGTGTATATATATATATATATATATATATATATATATATATATATATATATATATATATAAAAATATATAATTAATATATGTATATATTATATATTTATTATACTTTGTCGCTGTCTCCCGCGTTTGCGAGGTAGCGCGAGGAAACAGACGAAAGAAATGGCCCAACCCCCCCCCATACACATGTATATACATATGTCCACACACGCAAATATACATACCTACACAGCTTTCCATGGTTTACCCCAGACGCTTCACATGCCTTGATTCAATCCACTGACAGCACATCAACCCCGGTATACCACATCGCTCCAATTCACTCTATTCCTTGCCCTCCTTTCACCCTCCTGCATGTTCAGGCCCCGATCACACAAAATCTTTTTCACTCCATCTTTCCACCTCCAATTTGGTCTCCCTCTTCTCCTCGTTCCCTCCACCTCCGACACATATATCCTCTTGGTCAATCTTTCCTCACTCATTCTC
Organism: Panulirus ornatus; assembly: GCF_036320965.1. Taxonomy (NCBI): domain Eukaryota; kingdom Metazoa; phylum Arthropoda; class Malacostraca; order Decapoda; family Palinuridae; genus Panulirus; species Panulirus ornatus. The sequence continues at coordinate 19,807,799 of NC_092264.1, forward strand.
TCCATGTGCCCAAACCACTTCAAAACACCCTCTTCTGCTCTCTCAACCACGCTCTTTTTATTTCCACACATCTCTCTTACCCTTACGTTACTCACTCGATCAAGCCACCTCACACAACACATTGTCCTCAAACATCTCATTTCCAGCACATCCATCCTCCTGCGCATAACTCTATCCATAGCCCATGCCTCGCAACCATACAACATTGTTGGAACCACTATTCCTTAAAACATACCCATTTTTGCTTTCCGAGATAATGTTCTCGACTTCCACACATTCTTCAAGGCCCCCAGAATTTTCGCCCCCTCTCCCACCCTATGATCCACTTCCGCTTCCATGGTTCCATCCGCTGCCAGATCCACTCCCAGATATATCAAACACTTCACTTCCTCCAGTTTTTCTCCATTCAAACTCACCTCCCAATTGACTTGACCCTCAACCCTACTGTACCTAATAACCTTGCTCTTATTCACATTTACTCTTAACTTTCTTCTTCCACACACTTTACCAAACTCAGTCACCAGCTTCTGCAGTTTCTCACATGAATCAGCCACCAGCGCTGTATCATCAGCGAACAACAACTGACTCACTTCCCAAGCTCTCTCATCCCCAACAGACTTCATACTTGCCCCTCTTTCCAAAACTCTTGCATTTACCTCCCTAAAAACCCCATCCATAAACAAATTAAATAACCATGGAGACATCACACACCCCTGCCGCAAACCTACATTCACTGAGAACCAATCACTTTCCTCTCTTCCTACACGTACACATGCCTTACATCCTCGATAAAAACTTTTCACTGCTTCTAACAACTTCCTCCCACACCATATATTCTTAATACCTTCCACAGAGCATCTCTATCAACTCTATCATATGCCTTCTCCAGATCCATAAATGCTACATACAAATCCATTTGCTTTTCTAAGTATTTCTCACATACATTCTTCAAAGCAAACACCTGATCCACACATCCTCTACCACTTCTGAAACCACACTGCTCTTCCCCAATCTGATGCTCTGTACATGCCTTCACCCTCTCAATCAATACCCTCCCATATAATTTACCAGGAATACTCAACAAACTTATACCTCCGTAATTTGAGCACTCACTCTTATCCCCTTTGCCTTTGTACAATGGCACTATGCACGCATTCCGCCAATCCTCAGGCACCTCACCATGAGTCATACATACATTAAATAACCTTACCAACCAGTCAACAATACAGTCACCCCCTTTTTTAATAAATTCCACTGCAATACCATCCAAACCTGCTGCCTTGCCGGCTTTCATCTTCTGCAAAGCTTTCACTACCTCTTCTCTATTTACCAAATCATTTTCCCTAACCCTCTCTTTGCACACCACCTCGACCAAAACACCCTATATCTGCCACTCTATCATCAAACACATTCAACAAACCTTCAAAATACTCACTCCATCTCCTTCTCACATCACCACTACTTGTTATCATCTCCCCATTTGCGCCCTTCACTGAAGTTCCCATTTGCTCCCTTGTCTTACGCACTTTATTTACCTCCTTCCAGAACATCTTTTTATTCTCCCTAAAATTTAATGATACTCTCTCACCCCAACTCTCATTTGCCCTCTTTTTTCACCTCTTGCACCTTTCTCTTGACCTCCTGTCTCTTTCTTTTATACATCTCCCACTCAATTGCATTTTTTCCCTGCAAAAATTGTCCAAATGCCTCTCTCTTCTCTTTCACTAATACTCTTACTTCTTCATCCCACCACTCACTACCCTTTCTAATCAACCCACCTCCCACTCTTCTCATGCCACAAGCATCTTTTGTGCAATCCATCACTGATTCCCTAAATACATCCCATTCCTCCCCCACTCCCCTTACTTCCATTGTTCTCACCTTTTTCCATTCTGTACTCAGTCTCTCCTGGTACTTCCTCACACAGGTCTCCTTCCCAAGCTCACTTACTCTCACCACATATATATACATATATATATATATATATATATATATATATATATATATATATATATATATATATAGCGTGGGCTATGGATAGAGTTGTGCGCAGGAGGATGGATGTGCTGGAAATGAGAAGTTTGAGGACAATGTGTGGTGTGAGGTGGTTTGATCGAGTGAGTAACGTAAGGGTAAGAGAGATGTGTGGAAATAAAAAGAGCGTGGTTGAGAGAGCAGAAGAGGGTGTTTTGAAGTGGTTTGGGCACATGGAGAGAATGAGTGAGGAAAGATTGACCAAGAGGATATATGTGTCGGAGGTGGAGGGAACGAGGAGAAGAGGGAGACCAAATTGGAGGTGGAAAGATGGAGTGAAAAAGATTTTGTGTGATCGGGGCCTGAACATGCAGGAGGGTGAAAGGAGGGCAAGGAATAGAGTGAATTGGAGCGATGTGGTATACCGGGGTTGACGTGCTGTCAGTGGATTGAATCAAGGCATGTGAAGCGTCTGGGGTAAACCATGGAAAGCTGTGTAGGTATGTATATTTGCGTGTGTGGACGTATGTATATACATGTGTATGGGGGGGGTTGGGCCATTTCTTTCGTCTGTTTCCTTGCGCTACCTCGCAAACGCGGGAGACAGCGACAAAGTATAATAAAAAAAAATATAATATATATATATATTTTCTTTCTTTCTTTTAAACTATTTGCCATTTCCCGCGTTAGCGAGGTAGCATTAAGAACAGAGGACTGGGCCTTTGAGGGAATACCCTCACCTGGCCCAATTCTCTGTTCCTTCTTTTGGAAAATTTAAAAAAAAAATATATATATATATATATATATATATATATATATATATATATATTTTCTTCTTTCTTTCTTTCAAACTATTCGCCATTTCCCGCATTAGCGAGGTAGCGTTAAGAACAGAGGACTGGGCCTTTGAGGGAATACCCTCACCTGGCCCAATTCTCTGTTCCTTCTTTTGGAAAATTGAAAAAAAAAAAAAAAAAAAAAAAAAAAAAAAAAAAAACCGAGAGGAGAGGATTTCCAGCCCCCCGCTCCCTCCCCTTTTAGTCGCCTTCTACGACACACAGGGAATACGTGGGAAGTATTCTTAATCCCCTATCCCCAGGGATAATATATATATATATATATATATATATATATATATATATATATATATATATATATATATATATATATGCAAGAGCTTTGGCGGAAGGGGCAAGTATGCAGTCTGTTGTAGATGACAGGGCTTGGGAAGTGAGTCAGTTGCTGTTTGCTGATGATACAGCACTGGTGGCTGATTCGGGTGAGAAACTGCAGAAGTTGGTGACTGAGTTTGGTGAAAGAAGAAAGCTGAGAGTAAATGTGAATAAGATCAAGGTTATTAGGTTCTGTAGGGTTGAGGGACAAGTGAATTGGTGAGTTTGAATGGAGAAGAACTGGAGGAAGCAAAGTGTTTTAGATATCTGAGAGTGGATTTGGCAGTGGATGGAACCACGGAAGCGGAAGTCACAGAGTTGGGGACAGGGCAAAGGTTCTGGGAGTGTTGAAGAATGTGTGGAAGACGAGAACATTATCTCGGAGAGAAAAAATGGGTATGTTTGAAGGAATAGTGGTTCCAACAATGTTATGAGGTTGTGAGGCATGGGCTATAGATAGTTTGTGCGGAGGAGGGTGGATGTGTTGGAAATGAGATGTTTAGGGATAATATGTGGTGTGAGATGGTTTGACCGAGTAAGTAATGAAAGAGTGAGAGAGATGTGTGGTAATAAAAAGAGTGTGGTTGAGAGAGCAGAAGAGGGTGTATTGAAATGGTTTGGTCACATGGAGAGAATGAGTGTGGAGATGTTGACAAAGAGGATGTACATGTCAGAGGTGGAGGGAATGAGAAGTGGAAGACCAAATTGGAAGTGGAAGGATGGAGTGAAAAAGATTTTGAGCGATCAGGGCCTGAACATACAGGAGGGTGAAAGGCGCTCAAGGAATAGAGTAAGTTGGAACGATGTGGTATTCTGGGGTCGACATGCTGTTAATGGATTGAACCAGGGCGTGTGAAGCATCTAGGGTAAACCATGAAAAGTTTTGTGGGGCCTGGATGTGGAAGGGGAGCTGTGGTTTCAGTGCGTTGCACATGACAGCTGGAGACTGAGTGTGGGCAAGTGTGGCCTTTTGTCCTTTCCTAGCGCTGCCTTGTGGGAGGAGGGGGGATGCTATTTCATGAGTGGCGGGGTGGCAACAGGAATGAATAAAGACGGCAAGTATGAATTATGTACATGTGTATATATGTATATGTCTGTGTATGTACATATATGTATATGTTAAAATGTATAGGTATGTATATGTGCTTGTGTGGACACGTATGTTTATGCATGTGTATGTGAGTGGGTTGGGCCATTCTTTCATCTGTTTCCTTGGGCTACCTCACTAACACGGGAGACAGCAACAAAGTATGATAAATAATAAGAATAAATATATATATATAACTTACTTGCCTTTTCCTGCCTTAGTGAAGTAGTGTTTGGACTGGAAGAGTTAATTTTATGTACTGTATAGTAATTGCATTTTACCGTTGTTGAGATTGTTACATAATTCTTAAGCCCTTATTATCAAATATAATATATCGATGATACCATCTTAATTCAAGGAAAGCATTATTTTGAAACTGATTTTCAAGGATTGCATTGCAACTTTATTTCAAGGTAAATAGATGTATTTGGTGCATGCATTGGACTTCCAGATATCTGCTAGAAGTACTGGGAAGGGCAGCATAGAATGTATGAGAGACCAACAATGTAGGAGTCATTGAGCATAAAGCTTATCATGCGTATTACCACCTAAAGACATTTCTTTATACTTTTAGTGTGTCATGAAGGAGCTGAATGAGAAATCAAAATTAGTATAATGTTTAGCCAGATATTTATTTATGTATTCCATTGCATATTCATAGTTACAAGTGTACTTAAATGGATATCTTTTAGCACATCCACAAAAGATATAGCCAGGCAACTATTTGCTCTAGTTGAAAAGTTATTAGGTGTGATGCCACTGGTCATTTTTAATTCTTGATATGCATATCTTGCAGCTTATCTCATGCCAGACTTTCTAAAAAGTCAGATATATTGCTCTTAAAGACCAGTTCTGTTGGATAAACTAAAAAATCCAACTTAAGTCTATGTGAAAAACGTTTATTCTGATTTTGTGAGATTACATTTGAGAATAAAACATTTTATTTGACCTGATTTGGAATATATTTCTTTGATATGTAGACTTTATTTTATTTCATGTTATTACATTCTAACATCAGCATTTTAGATTATGAAATTTAAAAACAAAAGAAAAAGGAATCCAGAAGAAATATATAAAAGATATGTAAATTTAGTTGGTGAATCAGACTTTTTCATGGTTCATGGAAAATATATGACCATTTTCCATATAAAAATATTGATTTGATATATCTGTACCTTTGTATATAGAACATTTGAATTTTCTGAGCTTTTTCATAAGGTTTTGAAATATTGCTTTTGAAAAATTATTTCTCTTTTGGTAGAAAATGGATCTACGTTGTCAAACAGCCAGTGTGCTTTGTTGATATAAGGAAAAAAAATCATATTTTGGTGCTAAGTGAAGTTGCCCTGGATGCCTATATATACCCTATCATTCTTTGCCCAGATCAGCTGTTACTAAGTTTTTTTTTTTATAAGAGGTGAGATGAAAATACTGAAATTACTGTGATTTGTTGCATTACTATATTGAATACAAAACTTTCCTTGGGAAAAAGGAGATACCTCATTTCTCGTCATGTCAGGTTTTTATCAATGTGTTATTATCAAAATTGAGTGACTCATGCCCTTTTGATAAACTGTATCCCTTGACAGTAAACTGCACGCTGGATACAGCATAAAAGATGTGAAAGCTGTATGGTTATGTACTTTCCTTGTGCCACTTTATTTTCTTATTTAAAGAATATGCAAGATATTAAGCTAGAAATAAGAAATATGATATGGGAGAATGAATCCCACATTAAGTTATTACTCCATCCATAATCTTAAATCATCCTCGCAAAAGAGGAAAGGACTTTGAAGTTCAGGAAAATAAAACAATTTCCAAAGAAATATGCAGCAAAGCCTAATTTAATCCAACTTAAGAACCATTGGTAATATTCAAAGACAATAGTGGGTGATAAACAAGAAGAATATGGAGGTGCCGATTTTCAAAGAATGTGAAAGTGAATCATTATATTTGTTTCTCAGTAGAATAATGTTCAACATTATTTTACACATTAAAAGGAATCAGTAAGAATACTAACAATTAAAGAATCAGAAAATTACCTAAAATCTAAATCCCTTGAGTATCTATTAAGGTACCTTATGCTCAGCACCAATTTTTTTCAACAATATTGTATTGATCCTTCCCAATCAAACCTCTTCATAAGCAGTTACCATCTCCAAACAAATATAAAATGTTCACCCCTCACATACCACAAAACTCCTCATGTTTAAGATTCAAATTTCACATTGAAGACATTTAACACCTGCTCTTCACTTGTCCTGCACTCACCCCCAGTGACAAGTATGCAACATCACTGCTTTTTCTAATCTGTGATCCTGCCTGATGGATATAACGAGCTTCAAGGGCACTCCAGGATCTCTATAGAAGAGATCTTTTGACAAGGGTAAGATGAAATAAGAAGTACACATTCCAAGTTATGTTTATCGTCCATGAAACGTATGTAGAACAAAGTCACAAGTAAGTGTACTTCTCATACAACCCATGCTATGCTTAGTCATATTTTTGTGAGGAATTCCTTTCTTTTTCACAAAGTCCTTTTATGATTGCTGAATGGACATTTCTCAGTAATTGCAGAAATTTTCCTTATGTAGGATTAAGTTGATTAGTCCTCAGATAAAGTGTTCCAAGGAAAGTAAATAACTACCAAAATCTTAATTAGTCCATAGTGATCTTATACATTAGAAGCTGATGAACTGGAGATATTCATTTTTACATATAGATGGTTAAATTAAGCTCCTGTGGAAAGAGTTTGTTGTTTATTTTTATAATAAAGTTTAGAGGATTTGCATATCTTTATCAATACAAACCCCAAAACTCAAAATCATTGAAGTAAAACAGGTTTTTATGATCATAAATTGAATGGAGAAATATGTATCATTGGACTCTTGTCTAGATTTTCTGACACTGGATATTAGAAAGCTTGTAATTAATTACTAAGTAGGAAGAATATTCATTATTCATGTATAAGACTTAGTAGACATGTTCCAGTGATGCTTCATTGATCCATTACTTGTCCAATTAGAACTTTAATCACTTTGAATCTTGCAGTTTGATAAGTAATTTCTTGATGCATTCATGAATTTTGTGTAAGTAGTTGTTATGAACTTGACAGGCTTTATAAATCTTAAACTAGTTACCTATGTGCTGGAGGATCAAGGCATCAACACTGCATTTATGAAGTGAATACCTTGGAACAGAAATATGTTGTTCATGAACATTTTTAGAAAAGTATTATGATATTTTTGCACTACTCTTAGCTGGACTCAGAGTTTTTGCTTCATTTAGAAAACTTTTTATTACATTTCTCATTATAGCAAAACAAAAAATCTGTGATGTAAGTGACCAGTAAACTTTCATCCCTAATTGTAAAGTATTAATGAATTTACATAATTCAAGATAATAATCCATGCCCTCTTTTTTTTTCACTTATTCATTTAACTAGAGATGTATGGATCATCGTATTAGATGAATATATCTTGAATTCCTTTGATTAATGTCTTTCCTTATGTTAATTGTGCCCAAAAAGTTCAAATGTAATTATTCATCTCATAAGAATATTTGCACAATATTATATCTTTTTTCCATACATATTTGCCATTTCCCACATTAGCAAGGTAGTGTTAAGAACAGAGGACTGAGCCTTAGAGGGAATATCCTTACTAGGCCCCCTTCTCTCTTCCTTCTTTCAGAAAAATTAAAATGGGAGGGGAGGATTTCCAACCCACCACTCCCTACCCTTATAGTCGCCTTCTACAACACGCAGGGAATACGTGGGAAGTATTCTTTCTTCCCTATCCCCAGTGACAAAGTATGATAAATAGATAGAAGAAATATATATGTATTTACATACATGTCCACACATGCATATATACATACCTATACATTTCACCATATACATACACAGACATATGCATATATACACATGTGCATAATTCATACTTGCTGCCTTTATTCATTCCTGTTGCCACCCCACCACACATGAAATGACAACTCTCTCCCCCCGCGTGAAGTAGCACTAGGAAGAGACAACAAAGACCACATCCCTTCACACTCAGTCTATAGCTGTCATGTATAATGCACCGAAACCACAGCTCCCATTCCACATCCAGGTCCCACAAAACTTTCCATATTTTCTTTCTTTCTTTCAAACTATTCACCATTTCCCGCATTAGCAAGGTAGGGTTAAGAACAGAGGACTGGGCCTCTGAGGGAATTTCCTCACCTGGCCCCCTTCTCTGTTCCTTCTTTTGGAAAATTAAAAAAAAAACAAGAGGGGAGGATTTCCAGCCCCCGCTCCCTCCCTTTTTAGTCGCCTTCTACGACATGCAGGGAATACGTGGGAAGTATTCTTTCTCCCCTATCCCCAGGGATAAAAAACTTTCCATATATATATATATATATATATATATATATATATATATATATATATATATATATATATATATATATATATATTTTTTTTTTTTTCCGCTGTCTCCCGCGTTTGCGAGGTAGCGCAAGGAAACAGACGAAAGAAATGGCCGAACCCACCCCCATACACATGTATATACATACGGCCACACACGCAAATATACATACCTACACAGCTTTCCATGGTTTACCCCAGACGCTTCACATGCCCTGCTTCAATCCACTGACAGCACGTCAACCCCGGTATACCACATCGATCCAATTCACTCTATTCCTTGCCCTCCTTTCACCCTCCTGCATGTTCAGGCCCCGATCACACAAAATCTTTTTCACTCCATCTTTCCACCTCCAATTTGGTCTCCCACTTCTCCTCGTTCCCTCCACCTCCAACACATATATCCTCTTGGTCAATCTTTCCTCACTCATTCTCTCCATGTGACCACACCATTTCAAAACACCCTCTTCTGCTCTCTCAACCACGCTCTTTTTATTTCCACACATCTCTCTTACCCTTACGTTACTTACTCGATCAAACCACCTCACACCACACATTGTCCTCAAACATCTCATTTCCAGCACATCCATCCTCCTGTGCACAACTCTATCCATAGTCCACGCCTCGCAACCATACAACATTGTTGGAACCACTATTCCTTCAAACATACCCATTTTTGCTTTCCGAGATAATGCTCTCGACTTCCACACATTCTTCAAGGCTCCCAGAATTTTTGCCCCCTCCCCCACCCTATGATCCACTTCCGCTTCCATGTTTCCATCCACTGCCAGATCCACTCCCAGATATCTAAAACACTTCACTTCCTCCAGTTTTCTCCATTCAAACTCACCTCCCAATTGACTTGACCCTCAACCCTACTGTACCTAATAACCTTGCTCTTATTCACATTTACTCTTAACTTTCTTCTTTCACACACTTTACCAAACTCAGTTACCAGCTTCTGCAGTTTCTCACATGAATCAGCCACCAGCGCTGTATCATCAGCGAACAACAACTGACTCACTTCCCAAGCTCTCTCATCCCCAACAGACTTCATACTTGCCCCTCTTTCCAAAACTCTTGCATTCACCTCCCTAACAACCCCATCCATAAACAAATTAAACAACCATGGAGACATCACACACCCCTGCCGCAAACCTACATTCACTGAGAACCAATCACTTTCCTCTCTTCCTACACATACACATGCCTTACATCCTCGATAAAAACTTTTCACTGCTTCTAACAACTTGCCTCCCACACCATATATTCTTAATACCTTCCACAGAGCATCTCCATCAACTCTATCATATGCCTTCTCCAGATCCATAAATGCTACATACAAATCCATTTGCTTTTCTAAGTATTTCTCACATACATTCTTCAAAGCAAACACCTGATCCACACATCCTCTACCACTTCTGAAACCACACTGCTCTTCCCCAATCTGATGCTCTGTACATGCCTTCACCCTCTCAATCAATACCCTCCCATATAATTTGCCAGGAATACTCAACAAACTTATACCTCTGTAATTTGAGCACTCACTCTTATCCCCTTTGCCTTTGTACAATGGCACTATGCACGCATTCCGCCAATCCTCAGGCACTTCACCATGAGTCATACATACATTAAATAACCTTACCAACCAGTCAACAATACAGTCATCCCCTTTTTTAATAAATTCCACTGCAATACCATCCAAACCTGCTGCCTTGCCGGCTTTCATCTTCCGCAAAGCTTTTACTACCTCTTCTCTGTTTACCAAATCATTTTCCCTAACCCTCGCACTTTGCACACCACCTCGACCAAAACACCCTATATCTGCCACTCTATCATCAAACACATTCAACAAACCTTCAAAATACTCACTCCATCTCCTTCTCACATCACCACTACTTGTGGTTTGAATGTATATATATATATATATATATATATATATATATATATATATATATATATATATATATATATATTTTTTGCTTTCTCGCTGTCTCCCGCGTTTGCGAGGTAGCGCAAGGAAACAGACGAAAGAAATGGCCCAACCCACCCCCATACACATGTATATACATACGTCCACACACGCAAATATACATACCTACACAGGTTTCCATGGTTTACCCCAGATGCTTCACATGCCTTGATTCAATCCACTGACAGCACGTCAACCCCGGTATACCACATCGCTCCAATTCACTCTATTCCTTGCCCTCCTTTCACCCTCCTGCATGTTCAGGCCCCGATCACACAAAATCTTTTTCACTCCATCTTTCCACCTCCAATTTGGTCTCCCTCTTCTCCTCGTTCCCTCCACCTCCGACACATATATCCTCTTGGTCAATCTTTCCTTACTCATTCTCTCCATGTGACCAAACCATTTCAAAACACCCTCTTCTGCTCTCTCAACCACGCTCTTTTTATTTCCACACATCTCTCTTACCCTTACGTTACTTACTCGATCAAACCACCTCACACCGCACATTGTCCACAAACATCTCATTTCCAGCACATCCTTCCTCCTGCGCACAACTCTATCCATAGCCCACGCCTCGCAACCATACAACATTGTTGGAACCACTATTCCTTCAAACATACCCATTTTTGCTTTCCGATATAATGTTTTCGACTTCCACACATTCTTCAAGGCTCCCAGAATTTTCGCCCCCTCCCCCACCCTATGATCCACTTCTGCTTCCATGGTTCCATCCGCTGCTAGATCCACTCCCAGATATCTAAAACACTTCACTTCCTCCAGATTTTCTCCATTCAAACTCACCTCCCAATTGACTTGACCCTCAACCCTACTGTACCTAATAACCTTGCTCTTATTCACATTTACTCTTAACTTTCTTCTTTCACACACTTTACCAAACTCAGTCACCAGCTTCTGCAGTTTCTCACATGAATCAGCCACCAGCGCTGTATCATCAGCGAACAACAACTGACTCACTTCCCAAGCTCTCTCATCCCCAACAGACTTCATACTTGCCCCTCTTTCCAAAACTCTTGCATTCACCTCCCTAACAACCCCATCCATAAACAAATTAAACAACCATGGAGACATATATATATATTTTCTTTCTTTTAAACTATTCGCCATTTCCCGCGTTAGCAAGGTAGCGTTAAGAACAGAGGACTGGGCCTTTGTGGGATATTCTCACCTGGCCCCCCCCCCTCTGTTCCTCCTTTTGGAAAATTAAAAAAAAGACGAGACGGGAGGATTTCCAGCCCCCCGCTCCCTCCCCTTTTAGTCACCTTCTATGACACGCAGGGAATACGTGGGAAGTATTCTTAATCCCCTATCCCCAGGGATAACATATATATATATATATATATATATATATATATATACTTACAGAAGAAGGAGTCACGCGGGGAGTGCTCATCCTCCTCGAAGGCTCAGAGTGGGGTGCCTAAATGTGTGTGGATGTAACCAAGATGTAAAAAAAGGAGAGATAGGTAGTATGTTTGAGGAAAGGAACCTGGATGTTTTGGCTCTGAGTGAAACGAAGCTCAAGGGTAAAGGGGAAGAGTGGTTTGGGAATGTCTGGGGAGTAAAGTCAGGGGTTAGTGAGAGGACAAGAGCAAGGGAAGGAGTAGCAATACTCCTGAAACAGGAGTTGTGGGAGTATGTGATAGAGTGTAAGAAAGTAAATTCTCGATTAATATGGGTAAAACTGAAAGTTGATGGAGAGAGGTGGGTGATTATTGGTGCATATGCACCTGGGCATGAGAAGAAAGATCAAGAGAGGCAAGTGTTTTGGGAGCAGCTGAATGAGTGTGTTAGTGGTTTTGATGCACGAGACCGGGTTATAGTGATGGGTGATTTGAATGCAAATGTGAGTAATGTGGCAGTTGAGGGAATAATTGGTATACATGGGGTGTTCAGTGTTGTAAATGGAAATGGTGAAGAGCTTGTAGATTTATGTGCTGAAAAAGGACTGATGATTGGGAATACCTGGTTTAAAAAGCGAGATATACATAAGTATACTTATGTAAGTAGGAGAGATGGCCAGAGAGCGTTATTGGATTACGTGTTAATTGACAGGCGTGCGAAAGAGAGACTTTTGGATGTTAATGTGCTGAGAGGTGCAACTGGAGGGATGTCTGATCATTACCTTGTGCAGGCTAAGGTGAAGATTTGTATGGGTTTTCAGAAAAGAAGAGTGAATGTTGGGGTGAAGAGGGTGGTGAGAGTAAGTGAGCTTGAGAAGGAGACCTGTGTGAGGAAGTACCAGGAGAGACTGAGTACAGAATGGAAAAAGGTGAGAACAATGTAAGCAAGGGGAGTGGGGGAGGAATGGGATGTATTTAGGGAATCAGTGATGGATTGCGCAAAAGATGCTTGTGGCATGAGAAGAGTGGGAGGTGGGTTGATTAGAAAGGGTAGTGAGTGGTGGGATGAAGAAGTAAGAGTATTAGTGAAAGAGAAGAGAGAGGCATTTGGACGATTTTTGCAGGGAAAAAATGCAATTGAGTGGGAGATGTATAAAAGAAAGAGACAGGAGGTCAAGAGAAAGGTGCAAGAGGTGAAAAAAAGGGCAAATGAGAGTTGGGGTGAGAGAGTATCATTAAATTTTAGGGAGAATAAAAAGATGTTCTGGAAGGAGGTAAATAAAGTGCGTAAGACAAGGGAGCAAATGGGAACTTCAGTGAAGGGCGCAAGTGGGGAGGTGATAACAAGTAGTGGTGATGTGAGAAGGAGATGGAGTGAGTATTTTGAAGGTTTGTTGAATGTGTTTGATGATAGAGTGGCAGATATAGGGTGTTTTGGTCGAGGTGGTGTGCAAAGTGAGAGGGTTAGGGAAAATGATTTGGTAAACAGAGAAGAGGTAGTGAAAGCTTTGCGGAAGATGAAAGCCAGCAAGGCAGCGGGTTTGGATGGTATTGCAGTGGAATTTATTAAAAAAGGGGGTGACTGTATTGTTGACTGGTTGGTAAGGTTATTTAATGTATGTATGACTCATGGTGAGGTGCCTGAGGATTGGCGGAATGCATGCATAGTGCCATTGTACAAAGGCAAAGGGGATAAGAGTGAGTGCTCAAATTACAGAGGTATAAGTTTGTTGAGTATTCCTGGTAAATTATATGGGAGGGTATTGATTGAGAGGGTGAAGGCATGTACAGAGCATCAGATTGGGGAAGAGCAGTGTGGTTTCAGAAGTGGTAGAGGATGTGTGGATCAGGTGTTTGCTTTGAAGAATGTATGTGAGAAATACTTAGAAAAGCAAATGGATTTGTAAGTAGCATTTATGGATCTGGAGAAGGCATATGATAGAGTTGATAGAGATGCTCTGTGGAAGGTATTAAGAATATATGGTGTGGGAGGAAAGTTGTTAGAAGCAGTGAAAAGTTTTTATCGAGGATGTAAGGCATGTGTACGTGTAGGAAGAGAGGAAAGTGATTGGTTCTCAGTGAATGTAGGTTTGCGGCAGGGGTGTGTGATGTCTCCATGATTGTTTAATTTGTTTATGGATGGGGTTGTTAGGGAGGTAAATGCAAGAGTTTTGGAAAGAGGGGCAAGTATGAAGTCTGTTGGGGATGAGAGAGCTTGGGAAGTGAGTCAGTTGTTGTTCGCTGATGATACAGCGCTGGTGGCTGATTCATGTGAGAAACTGCAGAAGCTGGTGACTGAGTTTGGTAAAGTGTGTGGAAGAAGAAAGTTAAGAGTAAATGTGAATAAGAGCAAGGTTATTAGGTACAGTAGGGTTGAGGGTCAAGTCAATTGGGAGGTGAGTTTGAATGGAGAAAAACTGGAGGAAGTGAAGTGTTTTAGATATCTGGGAGTGGATCTGGCAGCGGATGGAACCATGGAAGCGGAAGTGGATCATAGGGTGGGGGAGGGGGCGAAAATCCTGGGGGCCTTGAAGAATGTGTGGAAGTCGAGAACATTATCTCGGAAAGCAAAAATGGGTATGTTTGAAGGAATAGTGGTTCCAACAATGTTGTTTGGTTGCGAGGCGTGGGCTATGGATAGAGTTGTGCGCAGGAGGATGGATGTGCTGGAAATGAGATGTTTGAGGACAATGTGTGGTGTGAGGTGGTTTGATCGAGTGAGTAACGTAAGGGTAAGAGAGATGTGTGGAAATAAAAAGAGCGTGGTTGAGAGAGCAGAAGAGGGTGTTTTGAAGTGGTTTGGGCACATGGAGAGGATGAGTGAGGAAAGATTGACCAAGAGGATATATGTGTCAGAGGTGGAGGGAACAAGGAGAAGAGGGAGACCAAATTGGAGGTGGAAAGATGGAGTGAAAAAGATTTTGTGTGATCGGGGCCTGAACATGCAGGAGGGTGAAAGGAGGGCAAGGAATAGAGTGAATTGGAGCGATGTGGTATACCGGGGTTGACGTGCTGTCAGTGGATTGTATCAAGGCATGTGAAGCGTCTGGGTTAAACCATGGAAGCTGTGTAGGTATGTATATTTGCGTGTGTGGACATATGTATATACATGTGTATGGGGGTGGGTTGGGCCATTTCTTTCGTCTGTTTCCTTGCGCTACCTCGCAAACGCGGGAGACAGCGACAAAGTATAATAAATAAATAAAAAATATATATATATATATATATATATATTAATTTGTTTATGGATGGGGTTGTGAGGGAGGTGAATGAAAGAGTTTTGGAAAGAGGGGCAAGTATACAGTCTGCTGTGGATGAGAGAGCTTGGGAAGTGAGTCAGTTGTCATTTGCTGATGATACAGCGCTGGTGGCTGATTCGGGTGAGAAACTGCGGAAGCTGGTGACTGAGTTTGGTAAAGTATGTGAAAGAAGAAAGCTGAGAGTAAATGTGAATAAGAGCAAGGTTATTAGGTACAGTAGGGTTGAGGGACAGGTCAGTTAGGAGGTAAGATTGAATGAAAAAAAACTGGAGGAAGTAAAGTGTTTTAGATATCTTGGATTGGATTTGGCAGTGGATGGAACCATGGAACTGGAATTAAATCACAGGGTGGGGGAGGGGGCGAAAGTTCTGGGAGCGTCAAAAAATGTGTGGAAGTCGAGAACCTTTTCTTGGAAAGCAAAAATGGGTATGTTTGAAGGAATAGTGGTTCCAACAATGTTATATGGCTGTAAGGCATGGGCTATAGATGGAGTTGTGCGGAGGAGGGTGGATGTGCTGGAAATGAGATGTTTGGGGACAATATGTGGTGTGAGGTGGTTTGATCGAGTAAGTAATAATAGGGTAAGAGAGATGTGTGGTAATAAAAAGAGCGTGGTTGAGAGAGCAGAAGAGGGTGTTTTGAAATGGTTTGGTCACATGGAGAGAATGAGTGAGGAAAGATTGACCAAGAGGATATATGTGTCAGAGTTGGAGGGAATGAGAAGTGGGAGACCAAATTGGAGGTGGAAAGATGGAGTGAAAAAGATTTTGAGTGATCGGGGCCTGAACATGCAGGAGGGTGAAAGGCATGCAAGGAATAGAGTGAATTGGAATGATGTGGTATACCGGGGTCGACTTGCTGTCAATGGATTGAACCAGGGCATGTGAAGCGTCTGGGGTAAACCATGGAAAGTTCTGTGGGGCCTGGATGTGGAAAGGGAGCTGTTGTTTCGGTGCATTATTACATGACAGCTAGAGACTGAGTGTGAACGAATGTGGCCTTTGTTGTCTTTTCCTGGTGCTACCTCGTACACCTTTGGAGGGAGGGGGTGGTTATTTTCATGTATGGCGGGGTGGCGATGGGAATGAATAAAGGCAGACAGTATGAATTATGTGCATGTGTATATATGTATATGCCTGTGTGTGTATATATATGTATACGTTGAAATGTATAGGTATGTATATATTGCATGTGTGGAAGTGTATGTATATACATGTGTATGTGGGTGGGTTGGGCCATTCTTTTGTCTGTTTCCTTGCGTTACCTCGCTAATGTGGGAGACAGTGACAAAGCAAAATAAAATAAATAAATAGAATATGTATGTGTGCAGGTACATATACATATCAGCATATACATATCCATATGATGGCTAGAGACTGAGTGTGAATGAAGGTGACCTTTTTTGTCCGTTCCTGGTGCTACCTCGCTGAAGGATGGGGTAGCGATGCTGTTTCCTGTGGGGCAAGGTAGCAACAGGAATGGATGAAGGCAAGCAAGTATGAATATTTACATGTGTATAAATGTATTTGTCTGTGTGTGTGTATGTATATGTATGTATATGTGCATATAATGGCATTTGTATATATATGTGTGTACATGAGGGGATGGGTCATTCTTTGTCTGTATCCTGGCCCTATCTTGCTGACGCAGGAAACAACAATTATGTACAATAAAAAGTTAATATAAAAGAAAAAGAGGACAAATAAGAGTTGGGGTGATAGAGTATCATTAAATTTTAGGTAGAATAAAAAGATGTTTTGGAAGCAGGTAAATAATGTGCGTAAGACAAGAGAACAAATGGGAACATTGGTGAAGGGGGCAAATGGGGAGATAATAACAAGTAGTGATGAAGTGATAAGGAGATGGAGTGAGTATTTTGAAGGTCTGTTAAATGTGTTTGATGATAGAGAGACAGCGACAAAGTATAATAAATGAATAAATAAATATATATATATATATATATATATATATATATATATATATATATATATATATATATATATTATCCCTGGGGATAGGGGAGAAAGAATACTTCCCATGTATTCCCTGCATGTTGTAGAAGGTGACCAAAAGGGAAGGGAGCGGGGCGCTGGATATCCTCCCCTCTCTTTTTAATTTTCCAAAAGAAGGAACAGAGAAGGGGGCCAAGTGAGGATATTCCTTCAAAGGCTCAGTCCTCTGTTCTTAATGCCACCTCGCTAATGCAGGAAATGGCGAATAGTATGAGAAAAAAAAAAATATATATATATATATATGTGTGTGTGTGTGTGTGCATGTATGATTGGATTGGTCTTTCTTCATCTGTTTCCTGGTGCTGCCTTGCTAATATGGGAAACGGCGATCAAGTATAATAAACGAATATATGCACAATCACCACTGGTAAGAGAAATAAGAGACTGAGTAATTTTGTTTCATATATCCTCTGTCTGAGGATGTATTAAACATAGGTACTCACTGTCTCTTATTTCTCTTTCCAGTAGTGATATCTGGGAGTGGACTTAGCAGCAGATGAAACCATGGAAGTGGAATTGAGTGACAGAGTGGAGAAGGAGGTGAAGGTCCTCGGAGAGATGAAGAATGTGTGGAAGGAGAGAACATTATCTTGGAGAGCAAAAATGGATATGTTTGAAAGAATAGTAGTTCCAACAATGTATATGGTTGCAAAGCACAGGCTACACAGATAGGGTTGTACTGAGGAAGGTGGATGTGTTGAAAATGAAATGTTTGAGGACGAAATGTGGTGTGAGGTGGTTTGATCGAGTAAGTAATGTAAGGGTAAGACAGATGTGTGGAAATAAAGAGTGTGGTTTCCCACATTAGTAAGGTAGCACCAGGAAACAGATGAAGAAAGACCAATCCACTCATATACATATACATACATGCACACATATTGGGAGGTAAGTTTGAATGGAGAAAAACTGGAGGAAGTAAAGTGTTTTAGATATCTGGGAGTGGATCTGGCAGCGGATGGAACCATGGAAGCGGAACTGGATCATAGGGTGGGGAAGGGGGCAAAAATCCTGGGAGCCTTGAAGAATGTGTGGAAGTCAAGAACATTATCTCGGAAAGCAAAAATGGGTATGTTTGAAGGAATAGTGGTTCCAACAATGTTGTATGGTTACGAGGCGTGGGCTATGGATAGAGTTGTGCGCAGGAGGATGGATGTGCTGGAAATGAGATGTTTGAAGACAATGTGTGGTGTGAGGTGGTTTGATCGAGTAAGTAACGTAAGGGTAAGAGAGATGTGTGGAAATAAAAAGAGCGTGGTTGAGAGAGCAGAAAAGGGTGTTTTGAAATGGTTTGGGCACATGGAGAGAATGAGTGAGGAAAGATTGACCAAGAGGATATATGTGTCGGAGGTGGAGGGAACGAGGAGAAGTGGGAGACCAAACTGGAGGTGGAAAGATGGAGTGAAAAAGATTTTGTGTGATCGGGGCCTGAACATGCAGGAGGGTGAAAGGAGGGCAAGGAATAGAGTGAATTGGATCGATGTGGTATACCGGGGTTGACGTGCTGTCAGTGGATTGAATCAGGGCATGTAAAGCGTCTGGGGTAAACCATGGAAAGTTGTGTGGGGCCTGGATGTGGAAAGGGAGCTGTGGTTTCGGGCATTATTGCGTGGCAGCTAGAGACTGAGTGTGAACGAATGGGGCCTTAGTTGTCTTTTCCTAGTGCTACCTCGCACACATGAGGGAGAAGGGGGAAGGTATTCCATGAGTGGCGAGGTGGCGATGGGAGTGAATGAGGGCAGACAGTGTGAATTGTGTGCATGGGTATATATGTATGTGTCTGTGTATGTATATATATATATATATATGTGTACATTGGGATGTATAGGTATGTATATTTGCGAGTGTGGACATGTGTGTGTGTATACATTGTGTATGGGGGTGGGTTGGGTCATTTCTTTCATCTGTTTCCTTGCGCTACCTCGCAAATGCGGGAGACAGCGACAAACCAAATAATAAAAAAAAAATATGTGTATATATATATATATATATATATATATATATATATATATATATATATATATATATATATATATATATTCCTAAGTATTTCTCACATACATTCTTCAAAGCAAACACCTGATCCACACATCCTCTACCACTTCTGAAACCACACTGCTCTTCCCCAATTTGATGCTCTTTACATGCCTTCACCCTCTCAATCAATACCCTCCCATATAATTTACCAGGAATACTCAACAAACTTATACCTCTGTAATTTGAGCACTCACTCTTATCCCCTTTGCCTTTGTACAATGGCACGATGCACGCATTCCACCAATCCTCAGGCACCTCACCATGAGTCATACATACATTAAATAACCTTACCAACCAGTCAACAATACAGTCACCCCCTTTTTTAATAAATTCCACTGCAATACCATCCAAACCTGCTGCCTTGCCGGCTTTCATCTTCCGTAAAGCTTTTACTACCTCTTCTCTGTTTACCAAATCATTTTCCCTAACCCTCTCACTTTGCACACCACCTCGACCAAAACACCCTATATCTGCCACTCTATCATCAAACACATTCAACAAACCTTCAAAATACTCACTCCATCTCCTTCTCACATCACCACTACTTGTTATCACCTCCCCATTTGCACCCTTCACTGAAGTTCCCATTTGCTCCCTTGTCTTACGCACTTTATTTACCTCCTTCCAGAACATCTTTTTATTCTCCCTAAAATTTAATGATACTCTCTCACCCCAACTCTCATTTGCCCTCTTTTTCACCTCTTGCACCTTTCTCTTGACCTCCTGTCTCTTTCTTTTATACATCTCACACTCAATAGCATTTTTTCCCTGCAAAAATCGTCCAAATGGATTTGTATGTAGCATTTATGGATCTGGAGAAGGCATATGATAGAGTTGATAGAGATGCTCTGTGGAAGGTATTAAAGATATATGGTGTGGGAGGCAAGTTGTTAGAAGCAGTGAAAAGTTTTTATCGAGGATGTAAGGCATGTGTACGTGTAGGAAGAGAGGAAAGTGATTGGTTCTCAGTGAATGTAGGTTTGCGGCAGGGGTGTGTGATGTCTCCATGGTTATTTAATTTGTTTATGGATGGGGTTGTTAGGGAGGTGAATGCAAGAGTTTTGGAAAGAGGGGCAAGTATGAAGTCTGTTGGGGATGAGAGAGCTTGGGAAGTGAGTCAGTTGTTGTTCGCAGATGATACAGCGCTGGTGGCTAATTCATGTGAGAAACTGCAGAAGCTGGTGACTGAGTTTGGTAAAGTGTGTGAAAGAAGAAAGTTAAGAGTAAATGTGAATAAGAGCAAGGTTATTAGGTACAGGAGGGTTGAGGGTCAAGTCAATTGGGAGGTAAGTTTGAATGGAGAAAAACTGGAGGAAGTTAAGTGTTTTAGATATCTGGGAGTGGATCTGGCAGAGGATGGAACCATGGTAGCGGAAGTGAATCATAGGGTGGGGGAGGGGGCAAAAATCCTGGGAGCCTTGAAGAATGTGTGGAAGTCGAGAACATTATCTCGGAAAGCAAAAATGGGTATGTTTGAAGGAATAGTGGTTCCAACAATGTTGTATGGTTGCGAGGCGTGGGCTATAGATAGAGTTGTGCGCAGGAGGGGGGATGTGCTGGAAATGAGATGTTTGAGGACAATGTGTGGTGTGAGGTGGTTTGATCGAGTAAGTAATTTAAGGGTAAGAGAGATGTGTGGAAATAAAAAGAGCGTGGTTGAGAGAGCAGAAGAGGGTGTTTTGAAATGGTTTGGGCACATGGAGAGAATGAGTGAGGAAAGATTGACCAAGAGGATGTATGTGTCGGAGGTGGAGGGAACGAGGAGAAGTGGGAGACCAAATTGGAGGTGGAAAGATGGAGTGAAAAAGATTTTGTGTGATCGGGGCCTGAACATGCAGGAGGGTGAATGGCAGGCAAGGAATAGAGTGAATTGGATCGATGAGGTATACCGGGGTTGGCGTGCTGTCAGTGGATTGAATCAGGGCATGTGAAGCGTCTGGGGTGAACCATGGAAAGTTGTGTGGGGCCTAGATGTGGAAAGGGAGCTGTGGTTTTGGGCATTATTGCGTGACAGCTGGAGACTGAGTGTGAACGAATGGGGCCTTTGTTGTCTTTTCCTAGTGCTACCTCGCACACATGAGGGGGGAGGGGGATGGTATTCCATGTGTGGCGAGGGGGCGATGGGAATGAATAGGGGCAGATAGTGGGAATTGTGTGCATGGGTATATATGTATGTGTCTGTGTGTGTATATATATGTGTACATTGAGATGTACAGGTACGTATATTTGCGTGTGTGGGCGTGTGTGTGTGTACATTGTGTATGGGGGTGGGTTGTGCCATTTCTTGTGTCTGTTTCCTTGCGCTACCTCGCAAACGCGGAAGACAGCGACAAAGCAAAATAAATATAAATAAATGAATAAAAAAAATATTCCTAGTAAATTATATGGGAGGGTATTGATTGAGAGGGTGAAGACACGTACAGAGCATCAGACTGGGGAAGAGCAGTGTGGTTTCAGATGTGGTAGAGGATGTGTGGATCAGGTGTTTGCTTTGAAGAATGTATGTGAGAAATACTTACAAAAGTAAATGGATTTGTATGTAGCATTTATGGATCTGGAGAAGGCATATGATAGAGTTGATAGAGATGCTCTGTGGAAGGTATTAAGAATATATGGCATTGGAGGCAAGTTGTTAGAAGCAGTGAAAAGCTTTTATCGAGAATGTAAGGCATGTGTACGTGTAGGAAGAGAGGAAAGTGATTGGTTCTCAGTGAATGTAGGTTTGCAGCAGGGGTGTGTGATGTCTCCATGGTTGTTTAATTTGTTTATGGATGGGGTTGTTAGGGAGGTGAATGCAAGGGTTTTGGAAAGAGGGGCAAGTATGCAGTCTGTTGTGGATGAGAGAGCTTGGGAAGTGAGTCAGTTGTTGTTCGCTGATGATACAGAGCTGGTGGCTGATTCATGTGAGAAACTGCAGAAGCTGGTGACGGAGTTTGGTATTAAGAATATATGGTGTGGGAGGCAAGTTGTTAGAAGCAGTGAAAAGTTTTTATCGAGGATGTAAGGCATGTGTAAATGTAAATGTGAATAAGAGCAAGGTTATTAGGTACAGTAGGGTTGAGGGTCAAGTCAATTGGGAGGTAAGTTTGAATGGAGAAAAACTGGAGGAAGTGAAGTGTTTTAGATATCTGGGAGTGGATTTGGCAGCGGATGGAACCATGGAAGCGGAAGTGAATCATAGGGTGGCAGAGAAGGCAAAAATTCTGGGAGCATTGAAGAATGTGTGGAAGTCAAAAATATCTTGGAAAGCAAAAATGGGTATGTTTGAAGGAATAGTGGTTCCAACAATGTTGTATGGCTGCGAGGCGTGGGCTATGGATAGAGTTGTGCGCAGGAGGGTGGATGTGCTGGTAATGAGATGTTTGAGGACAATATGTGGTGTGAGGTGGTTTGATCGAGGAAGTAATAATAGGGTAAGAGAGATGTATGGTAATAAAAAGAGTGTGGTTGAGAGAGCAGAAGAGGGTGTTTTGAAATGGTTCGGTCACATGGAGAGAATGAGTGAGGAAAGCTTGACCAAGAGGATATATGTGTCAGAGGTGAAGGGAACGAGGAGAAGTGGGAGACCAAATTGGAGGTGGAAAGATGGAGTGAAAAAGATTTTGTGTGATCGGGGCCTGAACATGCATGAGGGTGAAAGGCGTGCAAGGAATAGAGTGAATTGGAACGATGTGGTATAACGGGGTCGACTTGCTGTCAATGGATTGAACCAGGGCATGTGAAGCGTCTGGGGTAAACCATGGAAAGTTCTGTGGGGCCTGGACGTGGAAAGGGAACTGTGGTTTCGGTACATTATTACATGACAGCTAGAGACTGAGTGTGAACGAATGGGGCCTTTGTTGTCTTTTCCTAGCACCACCTCGCACACATGAGGGGGGAGGGGGTTGTTATTACATGTGTGGTGGGGTGGCAATGGGAATGAATAAAGGCAGACAGTATGAATTATGTACACGTGTATATATATATATATGTCTGTGTGTGTATATACATGTATACATTTAGATTTATAGGTATGTATATTTGCGTGTGTGGACGTGTATGTATATACATGTGTATGTGGGTGTGTTGGGCCATTCTTTCGTCTGTTTCCTTGCGCTACCTCACTTACGCGGGAGACAGCGACAAAGCAAAATAGATAAATAAATAAATAAATGAATACACACATATACATATACACATTTTTTTTTTTTCGCTTGTCGCTGTCTCCCGCGTTTGCGAGGTAGCGCAAAGAAACAGACGAAAGAAATGGCCCAACCCACCTTCATACACATGTATATACATACGTCCACACACACAATATACATACCTACACAGCTTTCCATGGTTTACCCCAGACGCTTCACATGCCCTGATTCAATCCACTGACAGCACGTCAACCCCGGTATACCACATCGATCCAATTCACTCTATTCCTTGCCCTCCTTTCACCCTCCTGCATGTTCAGGCCCCGATCACACAAAATCTTTTTCACTCCATCTTTCCACTTCTAATTTGGTCTCCCACTTCTCCTTGTTCCCTCCACCTCCGACACATATATCCTCTTGGTCAATCTTTCCTCACTCATTCTCTCCATGTGCCCAAACCATTTCAAAACACCCTCTTCTGCTCTCTCTACCACGTTCTTTTTATTTCCACACATCTCTCTTACCCTTACGTTACTTACTCGATCAAACCACCTCACACCACACATTGTCCTCAAACATCTCATTTCCAGCACATCCATCCTTCTGCGCACAACTCTATCCATAGCCCACGCCTCGCAACCATAAAACATTGTTGGAACCATTATTCCTTCAAACATACCCATTTTTGCTTTCCGAGATAATGTTCTCGACTTCCAGACATTCTTCAAGGCTCCCAGGATTTTCGCCCCCTCCCCCACCCTATGATCCACTTCCGCTTCCATGGTTCCATCCGCTGCCAGATCCACTCCCAGATATCTAAAACACTTTACTTCCTCCAGTTTTTCTCCATTCAAACTTACCTCCCAATTGACTTGACCCTCAGCCCTACTGTACCTAATAACCTTGCTCTTAATCACATTTACTCTTAACTTTCTTCTTCACACACTTTACAAACTCAGTCACAGCTTCTGCAGTTTCTCTACATGAATCAGCCACCAGCGCTGTATCATCAGCGAACAACTACTGACTCACTTCCCAAGCTCTCTCATCCCCAACAGACTTCATACTTGCCCCTCTTTCCAAAACTCTTGCATTCACCTCCCTAACAACCCCATCCATAAACAATCAAACAACCATGGAGACATCACACACCCTGCTGCAAACCTACATTCACTGAGAACCAATCACTTTTCCTCTCTTCCTACACGTACACATATCTTTCTTTCTTTCTTTCAAACTATTCGCCATTTCCCGCATTAGGAGGTAGCGTTAAGAACAAGGACTGGGCCTTGAGGGAATACCCTCACCTGGCCCAATTCTCTGTTCCTTCTTTTGGAAAATTAAAAAAAAAAAAAAAAAAAACGAGGGGAGGATTTCCAGCCCCCGCTCCCTCCCCTTTATTGTCGCCTTCTACGACACGCAGGGAATACGTGGGAAGTATTCTTTCTCTCCTATCCAGGATAACGTACACATATATATACATATTTTACACATATATACACATGTATATGCATATATACACATGACAGCTAGAGACTGAATGTGATGAATGTGGTCTCTTTTGTCTGTTTTCCTAGTGCTACTGAGCTTTTCTGGGCTTTGTTTGTATCATTTACATTGACAAAATCATCTGATCTAAATATTTATTAAGTCCTTGATCTGGTATCTTTTGTTAATTTTGCTGACTAGTAGGACATGCAGTATTGAACATAACTTCAAAAATGAATTATTGGTGATCATTTGCACCAAAACATTTTTCCAAATTCTTGATTATTAATGGGTCTCATCGACCGCTAAAGTAGATCTATGTTTCATCGTGAGTACATTTCTCAGGTAATTGGTGAGGTCACTAACAAGCAACTTTGGTAGAGAGTGTGCTCAGAATTACTGGAAAAGTATTCCCTCACTTGAAGATCAGTATGTTAAAATCTCTTACTGTCATTGAATTGTATTCACACAGAATTATGGTAATATATCTAGTCTTTCACTTACCTCTGGAATCTTTGCAAGGCCATACAAATTAGTCCTACTGTTTACATCTTGCAAAGCTTAAGTTTTACAAAACTGAAATCAATATTGTCAATGGCTGTAACATTTTTCATTATGAGCTTTAACAAAGAGCAAGTCACCACTGCTTACTTTACCTTTATCACTGTCAAAATATACTGTGACCGAAATTGTGTATTCAGCAAGGGAATTTCTGTTTTGATATCTTTTGATGTTAGAGGCTCCAATCATGGACAAAAATCCACATCATGGCTGGGGTTTGAAGTGAAACATGATTTTTGGTAAGTCTCTGGTCATTCTTGTTTGGAAAGACAATAAGAGGGTTGAGAGTTCCAAAGTTTGAAGTGTACAGAAAGAAGCATTTCTCAAAATGATGACCCTTGAGTTGCCAATGGGCCCCAACTTATTTTTATGACACTGTAGCTTTTGAATATTGTATATTTTAACTAATGGTATACTTTAACTAATGGTATCTGCTAGCTCTAGGAAGCAAAACCCAAGGCAATACCTATACAACAGGGAAAGTAAACCCAACATAGAGGCACAAGGTAAGTGGGGTGAAGTTGTGTG